>NW_026652215.1:4200000-4500000 GCF_028018845.1 Melospiza georgiana
GAGATTTGGCTGTGGGCAGGAGGGGCTGTGGGGGGCTCACTGTGAGCCTCTGAGGGGCCCTGGTTTGTGCCCCCCAGCCCACCCTCAGAGGTTTCTGCCATGCAAACAGGGACAGCTGGGAGGGACTTGTCCCAGCCCCATCTGCTGCCTGGCACGCTCAAGCAGATGGGAACTGTGCCAGGGTTACTGCCAGGTTGTGTGGCAGAGAGGGAACTGCAGGGCCCAGTGCCACTGGGCTGGCCCTGCTAGGAAGGAAGGTGCCATCCAGCACACGAGGGGCAGGGCATGGAATGGTAGACACTGCTCTGTTCCCTGTGGAAATCAGCACAGTGCCTGTCTTTCAAAGAGAGGGACCAGTGTGAGGCTTTGGAGTTTCCTGAAAAGTTGAAACTCCAAGGACAAAGAAAGCACAATTTCTAGGGCACTGGCAAGGCAAAAATCTCAGCAAGATGAAGACACCTGGATAAATGGATGAGTGGGATTCTGGACCAGGTTTGCCTGTGATGGCAAATTCCTGCACATAAAGTTGGAGGTGTAGATGGTCCCATTGTTCCTCTTCCTGTATCCTTCTAGCAGCCAGAGGAATCCTGTGAAGCACTGAGCTTGGAAAGTCATGGTCCATTGTTTTTTGTTGATTTGTTTTTTTCCCTTTGGGCAGCATCCATTTGTAACATTTGCTGAGCCTGCGTCCAGCCTGGTGCCACTGATTGCTTCAGTGAAGAAGACGAGGGAGACAAGAACGTGACAATCACATCAGGACCATTTATTCCTCAACCAGTTTAGAGTAGGATTGTAGGTTAGGACTAGGATTAGGATTAGGATTAGGATTAGGATTAGGATTAGGATTAGGATTAGGATTAGGATTCGGGATAGGTTTAGGGTTAGGGTTAGAGTAGGATTGTCTAATAGGACTGCAGAGTAGGATTGGAAATGAATAAATTTTCTGAAACCACACCTCACCTTGAAGATTCCCTTCCTTCTCACTCTGCGAATAAGCTCAAAAATTCCTTCTGAATTGTCTGTTGTTTCTTAAAGGTGGAAAGTGACACAGTGTCTTTGGCATGGTGTGAAAGTGGGGAAGGATGTTCTTCATTCATCCTCTCCAGACCACACTGCCTTTTGAATATGGCCCACTGGTCTGTTTTTGGCCAGCTTTGGTACTTCTATTTGAGGCAGAAAGGGCAATGGCATTTGAAAGCAAAACCAAAAGAAGAATGAGGCAGCCCAAACACCCTGTGCAGATGCAGTCCTTCAGCTGTGACTGGAGAGCATTTGGGCTCCTGCCACTTGGATTTGTATCCCTAAATGCAATAATCTCTTTGGCTGGAGGAGAGCCTTGCTCAAGTGAGAAAGCAGAAAGATCAGAGAGGGTGCTCGGGAAGGTCTCCTGTGGTGCAGAGCTGTCAGCGCCTGTGAGGTGAGAGCGGGCCCAGCCTTGCCCGGGCTGGAGCCCCAGCAGAGCCCCGGCAGAGGCCGGAGCAGCCTGAGCCCCGGCAGAGGCAGGCTGGAAGGAGGCCCTTGGAGCTGCAAGAGGCAGCAGCTGGGCCCTGGGTGCCTCTTGCTGGGAGCGGGCGAATCCTCCGCTCTCAGAGCCCAGGTGGCAGCTGGCTGCTGCCGAGGGGAAGCGCAGCCGTGCTGGGCACAGCCTGGCCTGGAGGCCATGGCCGTCTAGAGTGTGCCCAGGAGCAGAGAAAGGCCAAGGGCAGCCACGGGCCGCTGGGCTGGGTGAGGATTCCTCCTCTTCTGCTGGCTGCCCTGCAACTCCTGGCAAAGGCCAGCAGTGTGTGCAGCACTCTGGGCACCGGGGCAGGGAGCCGGGCTGCTCGGCAGGCTGGAGCACAGGGCAGCTCCTTCAGGCCCAGCACTTGTGCCAGGGGAAGCGAGGCCAGCGTGAGGCAGGGACAGCTTGGCAGGGCCCATCTGCAGGAGCCAGCACCTCACGCAGCTCTGGGAGGAAGCGCCTGCAATCCTGCAGTTCTGCACTGAGCCAGAGCAAAGTGTGAGATGCAGCGTGTTTGGCAGAAATATTCAGGCCCACCAGGCCAGCCTGCTTTGTGCTCTCTGGCGCACAGCAAGCGCTGTGCAATGCAGCTCTGAGCTGCTGGGAGAGAGGCAGTCGGGGATGTGCCTGAGGTGAGTCAAGGGGATAGCTGAAAATGTAATTAGGATAATTGAAAAGTGAGGATGAGTCGAGGGGCCAGCTGGGAATAGAATTGGGATAGTAGAAGACTGCATATTTTAGTTAAGATTTTAAAATGAGTTAAGAAGTTAAGTTAGTAATACAGCTTGCAGAAATCACGTCCCTTAGTTAAAGAGTACCAAATATATTAGGAACATAAAGCTAGGAGTGACAGGGATAGAGGAAGCAATTGTGAAGAAGCAGAGACCATAGAAATACCTTGCCTTAAGAATAATTGAACAGTTAGGAGAGCCTTGGACAATGAGCAGGTCAAAAGGTCATGCCAACTGGCCATGGAGAAGAGTTCACCATGAGGAAGGCTGCTTTCTTCCTCCCATACAACCACTCCCTCATTTCAAAATCCCATCAACCCAGTTAAGGGATACAATTGCGCAGCTGTATAGGATATTCAGCTGATAAAAATGTGAAGCAGGAGGTAATAATTATGTATTATGGGTCCTTAGAAACCTAATGTAAAACCTTTTCTGTAGAAATATAGAGAACTCCTTGCACGTGTCTTTGGAAACTAGTTCACATGTGTCTAGCGGTGCAATAAATACCCTTCTTTTCAACTATAATTAGTTGAAGAGTCATCTGTCCATGCTTCAGGGGTTATGCTGGAGTAGTGAACTGATTTGGAAGGGAGCAGAAGAGTTTCAGCAGGCAATTTTTGGAAGAGATGGAAGCCTCTTGTGACTGAAGGGAAAGCCATTTGGAATGGAGAAATGATCTCAAAGTCCATACAATTGTATCTTTGTGTCTGTCCTGGGTTGACTATGTGATGCTTTTATCCCCAATCGTCTCATTCTGTTTATGTTGAATAATAATAAGTTTTGTACCTTTAAGAGTGTTCCAGAGAGTGAAGGGTGGGGAGAGAAGAAGCGCGCAGTTTGTTTACAGACACTGCACTCACTCCTCCATATTTCTGCTCCTGGCTGTGTTGTCTGCGGACAGACAGCGGGGCAGAAAGGTCTTCTTTTGATTTTTAGTTAGTTTTTAGCTAGCTGAGGCAAAGAAGTTCCCTGGACTGTTTTTTTTTTCCTTTTTCTTTGGACCTCTTGAAACTGCTCTGGACTGAAAACCCAGGAGAGCACCGGCAGCTGCAGCTGTGGCCCACTGGGCTGGGCCTGGCCTGCGACAATTCCAGCACCGGAGGGACTGATCAGTGACTGAGCGAGCTGAGCTTCAACCCGGGGTTTTCTCAGTTTGTCATCTCTTTTAGAGTGGAAAGGGGTCTCATTGTTTTGATATTGTTTTGGATTTATAGTTTAATAAACAGTTTTTTTCCACCTTTCTCCAAGGAGGTATTTTTTCCCTCCCGGACCAGTTGGGGGGAGGGGCTGATTAGATCTGCTTTTCCCACTGTAGCTCCTTTGGGGGATTCTTCCCCAAAGTTGCTCTGAATCTGGACAAATACATGAATTGGCGCCCAATGCACGGCTGGAAAAGGTGGAAAAAAGCCCTATTAATTTTGTGTTTGTTGTTGTTAAAGCAGTTAGTAGCCATGCTGCTTGGACCCCTGATGTCTCTGGTTGTGAAAGCCTTTGTGTGGCTCTGGGCTCTAGACCTTTTTGAGGTTTCAATACCTTTCTGGTCACTAAGATTATTGTCCAAAGCATGTAATTTTTAGAGTAGAGGTGTACAGATTAGAATAGCTGTTGTGCTGGCCTTGGTGATAATGATTTATAGGGCTTTTACAAAGATACTGGAGTCTGTTTACGATATGTATGGTTTATGGTTTCTTCATCCTACCCTGCATCCCAATTCCAGTAGTACGTTTTAGAAATTTAGTAGTAATTACACTCAGTCTGTTAGAAGAAGAGCTGAGAATAAGGCTTTCCAGCCTTTACTTCCCTTCTTCTCCTTTGGATCTGTTATGTCATTTTTTGCGAATGTTCAGTTTCCCCTGAATGTTAAAGAGACCATCTTTCTGGTATTTAATCTGTAAGCTTCCTCTATATGGTCTGCAGCTTCTCTAGAATGAGGGCTGAGATATCCAGACGAGCTGGTGAGACCCCTGACCCAGAAGCAGATGCAGGCGTGAAAAATCCTGAGTGGTGTGGAGAATGGGAAAATATAGGCCAAACCCTGAAAGAATTTTCTGATCCTGTAGACTGGGATTTTCCACGGGAACAAATTCAGAACGCAGCAAAGGTGGGGAAATACCTAAAAGAGAAGTGCCATGACGATTCTAAGGAGAAAAGGCTCATTGCAATAAGCTGGGCCCTGGCCTATGCTTATTGCACTTTGTTAGATAGTGTCAGGCAGCAGACGGAGGCAGGGGGGCAGGGAGATAAATCAGCTATCCCAGTCACTCAAGCTGTAGCCAACAGCCGAGGCTCGAAGCCAGCAGCCAAACCAGATAGTGAGCCTAAGCCAGCATCTAAACCCATGGCTGTTGCTACCAGTACTAGAAGTGGGAAACGCACGGAAAAAACTGATCGACCAGTGGATGATGATGATGATGGTGATACAGGAGAATGCTTCCTGACATAAAATCAGGAGTCAAAGCGGCAGGTGCAAGATCAGATGCAAATATTGAGTCTTATTCCCTGAAGGACCTTCGTGGCCTACGGAAAGATTACACCCGACGACCTGATGAATCCATAATTTGTTGGCTGGTCCGTCTCTGGGATGCTGCAGGCGAGGCTACAATTCTGGATGGCACTGAAGCCAGGCAGTTGGGATCCCTGTCACAGGATCCTGCCATAGACCAAGGAATGATGAGGGGGGCTAACCCTCACAGCCTCGGGCAACGGGTCCTAAGAAGTGTAGCACAAAGATACCTGTGCACAGATGATCTCAATATGCAGCAAACCCAGTGGAAAACCATAGAACAAGGGATTCAACGCTTGAGGGAAATGGCAGTAGCTGAGATTGTCTTCTCAGATGATGGAAACACTGTAAATCCAGACTTGGTACCATGCACATCTGTGATGTGGAGAAAACTTGTACGACTTGGGCCACGAGAATACGCTTCTGCTTTTGCAATAATGAAGCAGGATGATGGTGAGGAGACTGTGCTGGATATGGCAAAGAAGCTCCGAGCATATGCAGACACTGTGAATGGCCCAACACGTGCCAGAATTGCAGCGGTGGAAACACATCTTCAAAAATTAGAGGACAAGATAGAGGACGGTCACAAGAAACTGAGGGAGGAGATTAAAGAGAGCTTTCTCCAAATCTTGGCAGTACAGATCAGAGGTTCTGGTACCCAACGCAGACGTTCCCCAGATGGCAAGAGAAGGTACATCCCACGAGCTGAGCTGTGGTTCTACCTGCGTGATTGTGGAGAAGACATGGGGAGATGGCACAGAAAACCTACCGCTGCTCTGGTACAACGGGTGCGTGAACTGAAGACTCAGAGTGGAAGTTCCAAAAGGGAAGCAGCTCCAGTGGCCAGTAACCGAACTGTCACATATGATGATAATGACAATATTTTTGATCCCCTTGAAGGAACCTCCAAGGCATATGCCCAGGGAAAGAAGGATAACCAGGCTTAGAGGGGCCCTGCCTCTAGCCAGGTAGAGGCTGGGGAAAACCGTGGGTTTTGGACTGTGTGGATTTATTGGCCTGGCAGATCTGAACTACAAGAACACAAAGCTTTGGTTGACACTGGTGCTCAATGCACATTAATCCCATCGAGACATGTGGGGCCAGAGTCTGTTTCTATTGCTGGTGTGACAGGGGGATCACAGGATTTTACTTTGGTGGAAGCTGAGGTGAGCCTGACTGGAAATGAGTGGAAGAAACACTCTATTGTGACTGGCCCAGAGGCCCCATGTATTTTGGGCATAGACTACCTTCGAAGTGGGTATTTCAAAGACCCAAAGGGACTCAGATGGGCATTTGGAATAGCTGCTGTAGAGACAGAGGGTGTCATGCAGTTGAACAGCTTGCTTGGACTGTCAGAAAGCCCATCTGCAGTAGGTCTCCTGAAGGTGGAAGAACAATGAGTGCCAATTGCCACCTCAACAGTGCATCGCTGACAGTACCGAATGAATCGAGCTGCTGGGATCCCCATCCAAAAAATGATCCGAGAGCTGGAGAGCCAAGGGGTGGTCAGCAAGACCCACTCACCCTTCAACAGCCCCATTTGGCCTGTGTGAAAATCTGAAGGAGAATGGAGATTGACTGCGGACTACCGTGCATTGAATGAAGTGACTCCACCCCTGAGCGCTGCTGTGCCAGACATGCTGGAACTCCAGTACGAGCTGGAGTCCGAGGCAGCATGGTGGTACGCCACTATAGACATTGCCAATGCATTTTTCTCCATTCCTCTGGCAGCAGAATGCAGGCCTCAGTTTGCTTTCACCTGGAGGGGCGTGCAGTACACCTGGAACTGATTGCCCCAGGGGTGGAAGCACAGCCCCACCATCTGCCATGGACTGATCCAGACTGCACTGGAAAATTGTGAGGCTCCAGAACACCTGCAATATATTGATGACATCATTGTGTGGGGGAAGACAGCAGCAGAGGTGTTCGAGAAAGGGGAGAAAATCATCCAGATTCTCCTAAAAGCTGGCTTTGCCATCAAGAAGAACAAAGTCAAGGGACCTGCTCAAGAGATCCAGTTTCTGGGAGTGAAGTGGCAAGACAGACGGCGTCAGAGTCCCACCGATGTCATCAACAAGATCACAGCAATGTCTCCACCCACCAATAAGAAGGAGACACAAGCTTTCCAAGGCACCATATGTTTTTGGAGGATGCATATTCCCGAATACAGTCAGATCGTGAGCCCTCTCTACCTGGTCACCCTTAAGAAGAACACTTTCCACTGGGGCCCTGAGTAGCAACAAGCCTTTGCACAGATCAAGCAGGAGATTGCTCATGCAGTAGCCCTTGGCCCAATCAGGACAGGACCAGAGGTGAAGAATGTGCTCTGCTCTGCAGCCGGGAACCATGGCTTGTCCTGGAGCCTTTGGCAGAAAGTGCCTGGGGAGACTCGAGGCCGACCACTGGGATTTTGGAGTTGTAGCTACAGAGAGTCTGAAGCCAACTATACTCCAACAGAGAAAGAAATCTTGGCTGCCTATGAAGGAGTCCAGGCTGCCTCAGAGGTAATAGGCACTGAAGTACAACTCCTCCTGGCACCCCGACTACCAGTATTGGGGTGGATGTTCAAAGCAAAGGTTCCCTCTATGCACCATGCCACCAGTGCTACATGGAGAAAATGGATTGCTGTTATCACACAGCGCGCCCGTATTGGAAAACTGAATCGCCCTGGCATTCTGGAAATAATTACAAACTGACTGGAAGGTGAAAACTTTGGTCTCTCTGATGAAGGGGAACAAGAAGTGACACGGTCTGAAGAAGCTCCACCATACAACCAAGTGCCAGCAGAAGATACCCGATACGCTCTCTTTACTGATGGTTCGTGCTGCATTGTGGGAATGAACTGAAAGTGGAAAGCAGCCGTATGGAGCCCCACACGACAGGTGGCAAGGCCACTGAAGGAGAAGGTGGATCAAGCCAACTTGCTGAACTCAAAGCTGTTCAACTGGCCCTGGACATTGTTGAGAGAGAGAAGTGACCAAAGCTCTACCTTTATACTGATTCATGGATGGTAGCCAATGCTCTGTGGGGATGGCTGGAGAGGTGGAAAGAGGCTAACTGGCAGCGTAGAGGAAAACCAATTTGGGCTGCTGAAGAGTGGAAAGACATTGCTACCTGGATAGGGAAACTGCCTGTGAAGGTCTGCCATCTAGATGCCCATGTCCCCAAGAGCAGACCAAATGAGGAGCACCAAAACAATGAGCAAGTAGGTCAGGCTGCAAAGATAGGGGTGTCCAAAATAGACCTAGATTGGGAACATAAGGGAGAGTTATTCCTAGCTCGATGGGCCCATGATGCCTCAGGCCATCAGGGCAGGGATGCCACCTATAAGTGGGCACGAGACTGAGGGGTGGATCTAACCATGGACAGTATTTCTCAGGTTATCCATGACTGTGAGACGTGTGCTGCCATCAAGCAGGCCAAGCGAGTGAAGCCCCTGTGGTACGGTGGGCAGTGGTCCAAGTACAAGTATGGGGAGGCCTGGCAGATTGACTCCATCACACTGCCCCAGACACGCCAGGGCAAGCACTACGTGTTGACCATGGTGGAGGCCACCACTGGATGCTTGGAAACCTACCCTGTGTCTCATGCTACAGCCCGGAACACCATCCTGGGCCTTGAAAAGCAAGTTCTGTGGAGACATGGCACCCCTGAGAGGATCGAGTCAGACAATGGGACTCATTTCAAGAACCGCCTTATCAACACCTAGGCTAGGGAACATGGCATTGAGTGGGTGTACCATATCCCCTACCATGCACCAGCTGCAGGAAAAGTGGAGAGGTACAATGGACTACTAAAAACCCAGGTGAAAGCTTTGGGTGGGGGATCTTTCAAGAATTGGGAGCAGCATTTAGCAAAGGCCACCTGGTTAGTTAACACCCGAGGTTCCACCCACCGAGCAGGTCCTGCCCAGTCTGAGTCCCTGAATGTAATAGAAGGAGACAAAGTCCCAGTGGTACATATCAGAAGTTTGTTAGGGAAGAATGTATGGATCAATTCTGCCTCGAGTACAGACAAACCCATTCGTGGGGTTGTTTTTGCTCAGGGACCAGGTTGCATGTGGTGGATAATGCAAAGAGATGGAACAACACGATGTGTACCTCAGGGAGATCTGATTGTGGGGTAAGAATGATATGCAATATCATTGTTCATTGGATGTTACTGCCATTGTCTGTACATTAAACCATACAAACATGAGATAGAAGGAAATGTGTAAGAGTTGAAGGTCTGGGCAAGTGGAAGGAGGGAGAAGGAAATGTGTAAGTGTCGAAGGTCTAAGCAAGTGATAGATGGAGCTTTAGGTGACTAAAGTGAAAAGGGGCTCTGCAGCTCTGTAATATAGGGCCTGGATTCAGTGGTCCAGTGTGGGGATGTGATGAAGGCATGATGGGTATTGCTTGTAATTTTGGGGAAACAGATGGAAATTTTGTATGAATAATGCATGATATGTTGCAGTATGTTGATGATATGGGGATAAGGGGTGGAATGTCCTGGGGTGATGTTATGATGCTTGTATCCCCATTCATCTGTTCTGTGCCTTTAAGACCGACTCTGAAAAGTCAAAGTTTTGTTTGGGTTTCTCTTATCAGGGACACAGAGGTGAACAGTACATAGAGCTGGTTTTTGCTTCTTGCTTTCAGCTTGCTGCTTTGCTTGCTCTCTTTTCTGCTCTCGCTTCTGCTCTGCTTTGGCCTCTGCTTATTAGCTAGTTCTAGCTAAACAGTCCACATCCCTTCCTGGACTGTTTCTCCTCTCCTGTTTCTGTGACCATCTCGAACCTGCTCCGGACTGGGACCCGGGAACACCGTTCGGCTGCAGCAGCTGCCTCAGCGCCGGAGGGACTGAGAACAGAGCAACCACCCCCGAAAGAGACTTTCTGATTTTGTCATCTTTCTCAGAGCGGTGTCATCGGGTATTGTTCATTTTGAGTGCTGGGGGGTGCTGTGCCTGAAATAAACAGGTTCTTTCCAATTCTCTCTGAGGAATTTTTCCCGAACCGGTTGGGGGGAGGGGCCGTGTGGGTTTTGCTTCCTGGAGGGGCCCTCCTTTGCAGATTCTTTAACAAATTTGCCCTAAACCAGGACATCTGTGCAATGCAAACAGGGGCTCCTGAGCCAGTGCTGCTGTGTCTGTGCCTGCAAGGATGGGGCACCTGTGTGAGCTGGGGGAGAGGCCAGGGCTGCAGAGGGGGGATGTTTTTGGCAGATCCGTAAGGACGCTCTGGGACGCTGCCCTGGGCTGTGCAGCGCACTGGGGATGGATCAGCCTCTGCTCTGCTGCTCCTTCCTGTCTGCCCCAGGGCCCATGCAGGGCCCCAGCCATGCTGTTTGCCCCCAGCCTGCCCACAGCCAGACTGGGGCTGCTCACGGGGCTTTTCTGTGCTGAGCATTGGCCTGGGTGTGTTCTGGAGAGAGCCTGGGCAAGGAGCCTGGAGCCCCCAGGGCCTGGCATGAGGCGTCAGTGCTGCCCAGCAGTGCCCATGGCCTGTCCCTGCTGCAGCCCCGGCACTGTTACCCCCAGGGCTGTGCCCGGCCCCGAGAGCACTCAGGCCCTGCAGCAACACCAGGGCCACCAGGGCAGCAGGGCAGGGCCACGGCAGCAGCACTGGTAACACCAAGTGCTGATGCTGCTGGGCACAGCTTCTGGGCCAGCACTGATCTGCCCCCAGCTCTGCACACAGACATTGCTGCTGCAGCTCCAGAGAAGGCAACAAAAGGGGGCATCTCCAGTGAAAACTTTGCTGATAGATGCTTTACTTTGCTTAAGCCATCAAGAGCACAGCTCCTCATTGACACAGTCAGGGGCCACTGCAAATTTTGAGAGAAACAGAATGAGAAACGGTACAAACCATTGTATTTCTTTGTGGGTAATATTAAAAATGTAATACAAAGTGAAAGAACCTCTAAACTAAAACCAACTTAATGTATCAAAGATGACTTTTATTACAATTGATTTGCATAAATTTTCCAGCAGTTTACTGTTTCTGAAATTGTCCGGCCATCAGTCTCCACACTGCAGCCTTGAGCTCCTGGTTCCTCAGGCTGTAGATGAGGGGGTTCAGGGCTGGAGGCACCACCGAGTACAGAACTGACACTGCCAGATCCAAGGATGGGGAGGACATGGAGGGGGGCTTCAGGTAGGCAAATGTGGCTGTGCTGATAAACAAGGATAGCACACCCAGGTGAGGGAGGCAGGTGGAAAAGGCTTTGTGCCGTCCCTGCTCAGAGGGGATCCTCAGCACAGCCCTGAAGATCTGCACATAGGAGAAAACAATGAACACAAAACAGCCAAAAGCTAAACAGACAGCAAGCGATGAAATCCAAATTTTTCTGAAGGTGGAGTGTGAGCATGAGAGCTTGAGGATCTGGGGCACCTCACAGAAGAACTGGCCCAGGGCATTGCCATGGCACAGGGGCAGGGAAAATGTATTGGCTGTGTGCAGCAGAGCATTGAGAAAGCCACTGGCCCAGGCAGCTGCTGCCATGTGGGCACAAGCTCTGCTGCCCAGGAGGGTCTCGTAGTGCAGGGGTTTGCAGATGGACACGTAGCGGTCATAGCACATGACGGTCAGGAAGAAATACTCTGCTGAGATGAAGAAAAGAAAGTAAAAGAGCTGAGCAGCACATCCTGAGTAGGAGATGTTCCTGGTGTCCCAGAGGGAATTGTGCATGGCTTTGGGGACAGTGGTGCAGATGGAGCCCACGTCGCTGAGGGCCAGGTTGAGCAGGAAGAAGAACATGGGCGTGTGCAGGTGGTGGCCGCAGGCTACGGCGCTGATGATGAGGCCGTTGCCCAGGAGGGCAGCCAGGGAGATGCCCAGCAAGAGGCAGAAGTGCAGGAGCTGCAGCTGCCGCGTGTCTGCCAATGCCAGCAGGAGGAAGTGCCTGATGGAGCTGCTGTTGGACATTTGCTGATCCTTGGCATGGGGACCTATTCATGGAGAAAAAGACATTGTAGAGATAGAGGAGACACCTGTAAGCAAAATCAAATCAATTTCCCATACACTGTCCCCTGTAACAGACACAGGCCTCCTTTTGTGTTCAAAAGTTCTGCAGTTTTCTTTTTAAGCTCCCTCCATTCTGTCCTGGTATTCTTGGATATCATAAACCCTCAGAATTTTTGCTGTCCCCAGGGAAAATAGAGTGATTTCTCTGAGACAAAGTGATGAGTGGAGACTAAGTGGAAGTTGTCTGTCATTCTGATCTGCTCAGATTTTCTCAGGGGTTTAAACTTTAGCAGGTGGAGGGTGATCAACTTCCCATGTTTTTTCCCAAAAAAGCCTTAAGTACTGCTGAGAGCAGATGGATCCCCCACAGCCCAGCTCCACATTTGTGGCCAAGGGCTCTCTTTGCTCATTTCACACACCCAGAAGCATTTTCAGTGTCACAACACATCTGCCTCTCTCCGCCAATCTTATAACTCAGAGATGCTCTAGGACAGGTTTGAGCCCTGGATTGGAGCTCCCAGCCTGGACTGAAATCTCAGGGACACTTCCAAGTGTCCTTATGATGGCATTGGATTGAGGGAGATGCAGCTCCTTCCCTGGCTGCCCTGCCAGCATTGCCCAGAGCCGGGCACTGGGGCCAGCGTCACCCTGAGCCAGCTGTGCCCCCTGCCAGAGCCCCCAGTGCCGGGCAGCTGCTCCCAGCCCTGTGCTTTGCAGAGGGAACTGGGCCCGGGGCTGCAGAGCTGCCCCACAGCTCTGCTGCAGCTCTGCCTGCACAGGAGGGGCTGCATGCCTTGGAGCCCTGGCCCTGAAGGGAGAGGCTTGGCTGGGGCACAGGAGGGAGGGGGCTTGTTCAGAGGGGGGGGCTGCACTGGAGGGGATCCTGTGGGCATCTCTAAACTCTCCCTGCCACAGCATCTCTGGGTATTGTTTTCCCTCATTGCCTGATCTTCTCTCTGCTTCCTGCAGATTTCCATCCTGCAGGTGTTTCCCTGTGCCTGATCTCTCCATGCCCAGCACTCATAGACCCCAAATATCTGTGCACTCTCCTTGGCCGGACAGAATCCTGCCTGTTTGCAGGGCACTGGCTGGAGGCAGGTTCTATCTGCAGCTTGGAGAAAGGATAGCTCAGTCTGAGCCTGATGGATCCATCAAAGGTGATGCTGGTGCTTTCCATGGGCAGAGTGGCTGAAACCAAATAAGGGATCTCCTGGGAACCTATAATCACCAAAAGTAACAGTTCAGATGTCTCAGACACTTGTCAAAATTCATAATTAATAATTCATAACCTACCTTTAACATTTATCCCCCCTCCCTGCCATTCTCCAAAAGCAGGAAACTGATTTCAAAGTCTTAGGAAATTTTCTCATTCTTGTTAAAATCCTTGACTTGGAAATATTCTATGACTGATTAGAACCCCTCAGCATATCAGAGTTTCATGAGCCTTTCACCTCCCCTGCACCAAAAATACTCAGAGTTGTACTCACAGAGTCTGTAGGCATTAGGATGTTCCAGCTTTAGGAGATGGCTCCAGGAGCTGCAGCTGCATTGTCCTGCAGCCAGAGGTTCCTGTGCCAAGGGCTGGCAGTGATTCTGCCCCAGGCACTTCTCAGCACCTTCCCAGCCCTGACTGATTGAAGCTCTCTGTGCCTCTGTGCTGTGCCCAGGGTGGCTGCAGGCAGTGCCCCAGCCCTGCTGGGCTGGCAGAAGAGCTGCTCATCAAGAGAAATGTGCTTTTGAAGCTCTTCTTGGTTACCAGGAGCTGCCTCTTTGCCATGAGCCCAGCCCAGCTCAGAAACACAGACAGAGCACAAGGACTTTAATGAGCCTCTGGGGCTTTGTGCTCAGGCCCTGAACATCAGTCCCTGAAAAGGAGCTGAAGAAACCTCTCCAGAACTCCAAGTCAGAATCCAACTCCAAAATTTCTTGGACTTTTAATGGGTCCCAGAGAGGGACACGACTGAGAAAGTGTCCCCAGGCCCCTGGCAGAGCAGAGAACTGGAGGCAGTGATGACAGATGGGGACAAAGAGAAGCCAAGTCTTGGTGCCCTGGGGCACAGCAGGGTCTGTGCCACCAAGGGCTGTGAGGAGACACCTTGTCCTGAGGCCCTGGGGCCTCCAGGCACAGCCCCAGCCAGGCTGGGCACTGTCAGCCCCTTGTCCTGCCCTCAGCATCCCCCCCTAGCCCACATCCCAGTGGCCTCAAGGATCTGCTGGAAGGAGTCCCTGGGGAGCCTTGGCCAGGAATGGCCCTGGGGGCTCCTGAATGCTCCCTGCAGGGACTGCAGGTTTTTCAAAGGACTTTGGGTTTGGCTTTTGCCTTGAGTCTCTGAGAGATTTGTGCAATCATGGCCTCCAGTTATTTGCTGTAATTAGTCCCTGGAGAGCCTTTGTCAGTAACAACATTCAGTGGGCTCATTAATGCTTCAAGGTACTTCAGTTATTTTAAGGTACTTGGTGTTTCCCTTTTGATACAGACTCTGTGAGAGGTTTCTGCAATCATGGCCCTAATTATCTGCTTTAACGAGTCCCTTCAGAGCTTTGCACTTACATGTAGTGGGGCTCATTAATACTTTGAAATACTCAAGATTTTTAAGGTACTCTAGATTTTCCTTTCCACACTGAATCTCTGAGAAGTTTTTGTGCCATCCTGGCCTCCAGATCTCTCCTCCAAGGAGTCCATGAGGAGCCTGTGTAGCAGATAGACCTCAGTGGGATGCATCCATGATTTGAGACACTTGGGGGTTTTCTTCTGACTTTGACTCCTAGAAATGTTTCTGCAATCTCCTCTCAGACCCTGAGGTTCCAGGGCTCAGCTCCAAATGCACCACAAGGCTCATTAGGATCAAACAAGTCCTGACAAACCATGGCTCTGCCTTGATTTCCCTCTGCTCTAGTGCAATTCATCAGAAATATTTCTGTAGTGATTTTGGTTCACCAATTTGAGATTTCTTGGAGAATGCAGCAATTGTTGTGGTGGCTTCAGTGTTGGCTAATTACCAGTGCACTCACTAGAATATACTTACTCATTTCCTCCTGTGTGATAAGATTAGGAGAACAGCAAAGCAGGCTCAAAACTTTAAGAGGGTATAAGGAAAAGTTCATTAATAGCAACTAAAAGAAAGAGTAATAAGAACACAACTTTCAGAAAACTTCTCCTCTCCCTACAACCTTTTCTTTCTTACTGACATTATAAAGAGATAAACCTAGAATTTTCAGTCAGTTTACCCCAACTAGAATAGTCTTTCTTGAGTTCTTTTAGGGAGAGGAGTCTCTCTTTCATGCTATGGAGACTTGTCCAGAAGAGACACTTCTCTTGTGGCTCCCAATTTCCATGAATAGCAACTGCCCAGAAAAATCTGCAACTGTGACATCCCTCCCAGTTGTTCAAAGCTCTTCTACAGTTGTGTTTATGGGCCATGTCAGCTTATGGGGTATTAGTTAAAAGATGAGCTGTTTAAGAGCAAAGATTCTCCTCATCTATTTCTGAAATCATCTTCATCTCTGAGAACATCTTTTTCTTCTCCCTGTGAAGGCACAGGATCTCATCACGCTTCCCTTTTTCCACGTTCAAACTTCTCATGGGATCACAGCTACTTTGACATTTGCTTCTTTAGCATGGATACCTTTGCTGAACAAGTCATGTCCCATACTTTTCAATGCGATACAGGGAAAAAGAGAGTCTGATGTATCAGTTACATCCTTCTCCATGGCTTTACAAGAGGATTTCAGCCCCAAGATCAGGACATCTCCTCATCCCTCCCATCTGGGACTCAACTTCCTCTTCACTGACCTCGGTGTCTTCATGTTGCTCCTCTATGTGCCTGCACTTTGTCCTTTTCTCTCACTCGAGGGAAGATGGAAGCACTGAAAGAGTTCATATCTCACCTTGGGCCTGCAGATGGTTCCGTGACCCCAGCTGGGCTCAGTACTTGCAGCCAGACCTGCTCCCTGTTCCCTTGGTTCCATGGGGCCCCACAGTGTCCCACTGGTCCCTTGCTTCCATGAGGACCTGAGGTGTCATAATGCCCCCTTGGTGACACAAGGCCCTGAAGGGTCACAATGGTCTCCATGGTTCCATCAGGCCCCACAGAGTCATAATGGTCTCTGGGTTCCATGAAGCCCCGCTGGGTCACCATGGCCCATTGGTTCCATGGGCTCCAATGGTGCCACAATGATCCCCTTGGTTCCGTGGGCTCCAGTGGGGCCACAATGATCCCCTTGGTTCCATGGGCTCCAGTGGTGCCACAATGATCCCCTTGGATCCATGGGCCCCAGTGGTGCCACAATGATCCACTTGGTTCCATGGGCTCCAGTGGTGCCCCAAGGATCCCCTTGGTTCCATGAGGTCCCCACAGTGTCCCAGGGATCTTCCTTCTTTACCAAGGAAAGAACCCAGCCCCAGTGTTGCAGGGGCAGCCACCAGAGGCCAAGGCCAGCCAGACTTGACGGTACTGACAGATTTACCTGGGAGCAACCCTTGGTATAGGGAATTTTGGAGGTGGAATCCCAATTTCAGACATGGACACCTGGAGAAGGACAGTTCTTTTACATAGGAAGGAAAGCAGGGAACACCGTCATTTGAGGGGCAAACGAAAGGTGGCCATCAGAGGCCTGAGTCAGCCAGACCTCTCTGTTCTAGTTGCTTTTGTATGAAAGCAACCCTTGGATATAGGGAATTTGGGAGGTGGAATCCCAATTTTGGCCATTTCTTTGTAGATAAGAACGACAGTTCTTTTTCATAGGAAGGAAAGCATGGAGCCCAAGTGTTTCAAAGGTAAAAGAGGAGACAGGTGACTCCTGTCCTGGCTCCCAAGCCAGCCAGACCTGATTGTCATGGCAACTTTTGTCATGGAGGGTCCTTGGATATCAGAGGAGAAATCTCACTTTTGACCTTGGACTCCTTGAGAAGAAGGATGGTTCTTTTCCATAGGAAGGAAAGCATTGAGCCACAGTGCTTTGAGGCAGGTGAGGGACAGCTCCCAAGCGGCAAGGGCAGCTAGACCTGTCTGGCTTTCATTTGGGAGCAATCCTTGGATGTACGGAGTTTTGGAGGTAGAATTCCAGGTTTGGCTATGGGCGCCGGGTCAGGATGGATGGTTTTTACCAATAGGAAAGAAAAAAGCCAAATGTAAGTGTTTTTGAAGAAGATGAGAGGTGGCCATCCTTAGGCCAACAAGGCCACACCTGTCTGTCCTGGCACCTTTCATCTAGGGACTCTCCTTGGACATAGGGCATTTTGGAGGTGGAACATCAATTTTGGTCGTGGGTGCCTGGACAGAAAGAAGAGTTCTTTTCATTAGGAAGGAAAGCACAGAGCCCCAGTGTTTCAGAGGCAGAAGAGTGCCTGCCCTCAGGAAGCCAAGGCCAGCCAGACTTGTCAGTCCTGGCAGCTTTTGTCTGGGAGCTATCCTTGGATATTGGGAATTCTTGAGGCAGATTCTCAATTTTGGCCATGAGCACCTGGTCGAGATGGATGTTATTTTCCCCTAAGCAAGAAAAGGGTTTCAAAGGCAGATGAGAGGTGGCCCCTGGGTGGCCAAGGCAGGCAGACCTGTCTCTTCTGGCAGATTTTATCTGAGAACAATCTGTGCATATACGGAAATTTGGAGGAGGAATTCAAATTTTGGCCATGCTCCCCTGGAGGAGAAGGACAATTCTCTCCCATAGGAAGGAAAGCCAAGAGCCCCAGTGCTTCAGGGGCTGATGAGAAGCAGCCCTCGACATGGCTTCCTGGTTCCACAAAGCCCTGATGTGTCACCATGGCCCCTCGGCTCCATGCACCCTCGCTGTGTCACAGGGGCTCCTCTGTGACACTATGGGCTGCACAAGGTCACCATGGACCCTTGGTTCCTTGGGGCCCCCAAGTTTCACAATGGTCTCCTTGATTCCATGAGGCACCACAGTGTCACCATGGCCCCTTGGTTCCATGAGGTTCCGTAGTGTCACTGTGGTGTCCTTGGACCTGCATTGTCACAACTGACCCTTGGTTCCATGAGGTTCCATAGTGTCACCATGGTCGCTGTCAGAGGCTGGATGAGATCGATGTCCCGAGACACCTTGGGATGCTCGGAATGCCCGTGTGGGGCCAGGACCGGGTCAGGTTTGTGGTGGGACAGAGCCCCGCCCCCAGCCCTGGTCTGGCAGAGCTGTCAATCACACAGCAGGGGCAGTGCTAACCCAGCTCTGATTAGCCCAGATGTTAATCAATCAATCACACACTAGCAGCTGGTGCCTACCCTGGCTCTGATTGGACAAGCAACTGGCATTCCCACCCCAGGGGTGGGCCCATGAAGGAAATATGTAGTCCTATTTTAAAGGATGTCTTTGATTGCTGTTCCTATTACACAAGAGGTGATTGCAGCATTCAGTGACTGATATTGATGCAGGGACTGTCCTAAGGAGGTCTGGCCTGCTCAGAGAAGTGGTGCCTTGAGCTCTGAGCCAGTGTGGACAACCTTGCTCCACTTTCCCCAAGCCCATTGTGTCTCTCCTCACTCACCTGGAACCTGCTTTGCTTGGAGAAGTGGCTGCACACAGCCAAAAAAGGGATTTGCCTTCTTTGATTTTTGAAGCAATCTAAAACTCCTGAGTTTCCCCATTGCAAACAGACATCCTCCTCAAGCGTGTGCCAAGCCCAAGCTGCCACCAGGAGCACTCCAGACCTGCCCTGGGCCAGCTGTGAGGGTGGATCATGATCCCAACACGCAGTGGTGCCATTGCAAGGGACTGTTGCCATGGACACTGCAATGACCCAATGGGTTTGGGTCCCATGGCAACCCCCATCAGTTCAGGTTTACTTGGAAACCAGCCCAAGGAGCCATTTCTGAAGCCAGGTTCCATGGCCACTTGCCTGCAGAGCTGTTGCTGTCCTCGGCTGCCATGGCAACCCTGGGACAAAGCAGTGCCAGGGCTGTTCCAGGTACAATTCCAGTGACAATTGTACCTGGAATTGGTGCCACCAGGTGACATGGCAACGGCCACGGGGACCCAGTCCTTGGTTTGGTGCCATGGCAACCAATGCCTGGCCCCCTTGTGATGGTTGGTGGCCATGGGAAGCTGCCCTGGGCCCTTGCTCAGGGCTGGTGTCAGTGCCCAGAGCCAGAGGGGATCCCTTGCTGGGGGCTGTGCCATGGCCACCTGCCCTGTGCCGCGCTGGCCGCTCGGGCACCAGGAACCAGCAGCCACCGGCACTGCCAGGGCCAAAGGCCAGGTCAGCCAGACAGAAAGGGGCGGGGCTGGGCACTGTTTCCATGGCAACCGGCACTGGGGGGACACCTGGGTCACCTGGCCTGGCAGTTGCCATGGAAACCCCTGGCAGGGACTGAGGGCACAGCCCCTGGCACTGAGACACTGCTGGGCCGGGTGCTGAGCACAGCGCTGGGCACGCAGAGATGGTTTTGTTCTTGCTGAGCTGCAGCACAGCCAAGGCCTGTCCTGCCCCTCGTCCAGCCATGCTGGGGAGGGGCTGGGGCTGCGGGGGAGCTGGGCAGGGGACACAGCCAGGACAGGGGACCCCAACTGACCCCGGGCATAGCCCAGACCAGAGCACATCATGCTCAGGGTGTGAAGGGGGGAACAGGGAGGAAGGGGGGAATTTTGGAGAGAGGGCTTTTGCCTTCCCAGGGAACACTTAGGCAAGAGGGGGCCCTGTTTCACCAGTGGGCAGGGTCACTACCAAAGACACAGACACCAGCTGAAGGAATTGTGTCATTTATATCATGCACAGTTGCAAAGAGTTACAAAAGGATAAGCTCAGCAATCCATCATAACTCATCATTACATTTTGATGACCAATTCCTTGGTGAAACACTGGAGGGGTTTGTGACAGACAAAGATTCTGGCTGACTTTCAAGATACACCTTACAGACATCAGGAGTACTTTAGTGACACCGTTCTTCATTCTTTTTTCTCAATCTCATTTGAATTAGGAACAAGAATTCTGTTGTCCACGGAGCCTGCACCTTTTTAATTCCAGAATAATGCCCCCAGGCCCTTTGCTGTTCAGCTTTACCATGCTGTCTGTGGCTAACAAGGCTTGGGGGGCCCTTTCCCCTCTGGCTGGAAGGGGCCGGGTCCCAGTCCCTGAGGGGCACCCAGGCTCCTGGATGGAATTCCTGTGCAAGTCCCTCAGTGTCACAGCAGCCATCACATGGAGCCCCGTGGATCAGAGCATGTTCCAAAGGGGCCCTTGGGGCAAACAGGGAGATTTGGTCTGGCAGGATGTGTAAAACAATCTCCTGTCAGATCTACTTGTTCTTACACAGAATCCCTGGCTGCAGGGACACATTCCCATTGTTCCTGACCAGGTTTCAGGACTCAGAGTTGTCTCTCCTAGGAGCTGCTCCTTCAGCTGCCTCGGAAGGGCCATTTGGCCTCTGGACCCACACTCTGGCTCCATTATTAGGGCTGCTGCATCCAAACGCTTTATCTCCACAAACAGTGGTGACTGGAGGTGGATCTCCTTTTTTCAGAATCGTTCTTAATATTGCAAGATCAATAATTGTGCTACCCTGTCATGGGGTTGAATAATCCAATCCTGGTCACTATTGTTTAACAGAATTACTGTAATTTCTCCTTGATATTCTGCATCAATTCCTCCTGCCATGACAGGAACACTTTGCAAGGCCAAGCTCCAAGGGAGCAGTTACCAAAGCAAAGTGTCCTGGAGGAATCTTAATTCCTGTTTTGGTATTGATAGCTCTCATTTGCTTTGAATTTCTCCTCATTAATTCCAAAGCATGAAGGCCCAGCCCTGCAGCCTCTGGGCTGGCCCTGCCAGGGGCCATCACAGCCAGAACAATTTCCCAGGCAGCCCAAGTCTCACTGGCCATGGCTGGATTTGCAAACTGGGGGCAGCCGTGCACAGCCAGGGGGTTTCATTTCCCCTGTGGGCCATTGTGAAGGGCATGGAGCACATCTGGGAGATGGGTTCTCCATGGGCAAAGGTTCCATCTCCTCATTTTTTACACTGCTCTTTTAACAACCTGTTCAACCAGTCCTGCAGCTTGTTCATAGTCTGGTACATGAAAAACCCTGCAGGCTTAATCACTGTATTTTTCATAGGAACAAACAAAGCACTCTGCATAACAGAATCAGCAAACCCTGTAAAAATAGCCAATTTCCTCCCTTCCTCCTTTTTCATTGTATACAATCTCACAAAGTTGGCCACTGACATTAGGGTCCTGGCCAATCCTGTTCTGTAGGGTATTTAGTGTTGCATCCCTCAGCAGCCAAAGCTACCAAATTAGCATTGTCAGCACTACTTCACATTATGATCATTTTACATGTAGGCAGTGATAGAGAAATATAGATATAGATTGATATGGACATATATAAAAGATGAATATATATATTAAGGTGTTATTATCCTATAAATATATATATATAGTTATTTATTATATTAATATTTCACTTGCACAAATGCATCTGAGCTCAAGATTAGAACCTTCTTCTGTTGCTCCATGTGGGAGCATTCCAACAATAATTGTTCCTTCTGAAGGTGCTGTTTCCAATGGACTCTTAACAAATTCATCTTTGTCTGCCCAAATCCACAAGGTCTTTTCCTTTTCCATTTGCAATTTTTGGATGCATTTGAAGACATCCAGGGGTGCAGCTTCTTTTACCCGACTGCCCCACTGCTCCCATGGGGTTCCGACCTCAGCCCACTCCAGAGCCAGGGAACTCCAGGGAAGGGCTTCCCAGCTGGGAATTTCTGATGGGACTGATTCCTCACATTGACACTGAACAAGTGACATTTTGTTGGGATCTGGCCAGACTGTGCCAGTTTTGTTTCACCAGTGGGCAGGGTCAGCACCAAAGACACAGACTCCAACTGAAGGAATCAGTGTCATTCACTGCAGCTCCAAGCAGCAAAGAATCACAAAAGGAGCAGCTCAGCAATGCACCCAACCATCCCCACCAAAGATTGCCTGCAGTGATTAAGAAAGATCCAGCAGCATTTACCCTCAGCCTTTACCATCGCCCAGACCCACACAGCAGCTGGGGAAGCTGTCACAGCCAAGGGCTGCAGAGCCACTCCTGGGCACTGGGAATTCCTGCAGGTGCCTCCAGCCCCAGGTGAGGCTCCAACCCCGCTGGGAGAGGGCCCAGCTCTGACAGTGCTGAATGAACAAACTGACAGCACTGCTAGTGTGGCAACATCTGCTTTCATCCTCCTCTTGGGTCCCTCCCAAAGCCTGGCCAGGGCTCAAGGAGGAACCAAGGGAGCTGACTTTGACCATTCAGCCCCAAACAAGGCAAGATGTCAGATTTCATGGCCTTGTCTGGCTTCTAAATACACAAAGGTCAAGACATGTCTCACTAATGAGTGGCTACATCTATCACAGCGCTAATGACCATGCATATTTCATCAGGGAGCAGATACAAAGATAACCTTTGGTTTGAAGGTTCATCCAGAGGCCACTTTTGGCTCAGGGCCTGCTGTCCAGGCCTCACTCAGGGCTGGTGTCCAGGCCTTGGCATTTCAGGGACGTGGTTTAGTGCTGGGCTTGGCACTGCTGGGTGAGCAGCTGCACTGGGTGAGCTCAGAGGGCTTTTCCAACAGAAATGATTCTGTGATTCCATGATTACATCCACTGCATTCCACTGGGTCTATTTTAGCAGCATTCCTTTGCTCCAAAAGTTCCCTCTTGCCCAGCTCCTGTGGCCTGAGGCTTCAGCTCCTTCAGCTCCTGGTGCTGAGCTGCTCATGCTGAACGAGACGGCTCGGAGAGAAGAACACAGTCCATGCAATTCCTTCTGGGACACGGAGAGGGGAGGCTGTGCAAACAGGAGCATTGTTTGCTGTGGCCTCCCCTCTGCCCTTCACACCTTTCAGCGCTTTGAACCAGCCAAGAGCTTTCTCCAAGAGTGCAATGGAGCAGCTGTTCATGCTCCCAGGCCTGGCTCTCTCCAGTCTCTGCCCTTGCCTGGTTCTGTCCCTCTTGCTGTGCCCTCTGTTCCCCAGGGCTCGCTGGCTGCTGCCCAGGACTGTGGCACTGGCACAGATCCAGTGCTCCAGAGCCTCCTTTCTGTGCCCTTGCAGCTGCCTGGGCACAGCAGCCTTTTCCATCTGGAAGCTCCCCATGCACAGGGCGTGCCCAGCTCCATTCCTTGCACAGCCTCCAGGAGCCCAGGGCTGCCATCTCCAGTCCCTGCTGGCACTGCTGGGGGCTCCCAGGTGCCTCAGGCTGCTGTGACACCGCTGCACACGGGAGGGAAGAGGGGCAGGGGCTGTGCTCAAAGTCAGCTCCATCTGCTGCTGCTGCTGCTGCTGTGGGGTCATTTGTGCAGCCCTGGCCCAGAGTCAGGGATCAGATCCTGCCAGTCTCTTCCAGCCCTGGCTGCTCAGAGTTTGGGCCTTGGAGCCTCAGGTGGCCAAAGGCAGCTGCTGCTGGTCCCTCTGTGTGCCCGAGTTCAGCAGTGCTGCTCCATCAGTCTGTGCCCAGCAACGGGGAAAAGCCTCAGCCCTGCAGGGCCAGGAGCTGCTGGGCTGTGCCTGAGCAGCTCAGCCAGCAGGAAGGGAGCTGCTCCACACGGGAACCAGGAGCAAAGGACATTCTTTTTGTAGGACATGTTTTCTATTGACAGGAAAAAAAAGGAAAAAGTAATCAAAAACTATATAAAATGTGAAAGATAAAAAAAAACCCCAAGTGTGCAGTGAAAAATCATCTCTAACTTTGAATTAAGAGGCAACTGATCTTTTGAAAGAGAACTCAGTTATTTACTTTGTAAATGTGCTGATGGCATGGACCCATCTTACTGACCTCGGCAGTCTTTTTAAAAAGTTTTTGAGGATTGTTTCCAATATTGTTATTTTAAATTGTGGTCGAGGCAAGAGGAAATTGCTTTGTGCACTTCCAGCTCCAAGCAGGACTGGGAATGGAAACTGTGTCAAAGCCCAAATCCTTTACAACACAACCTTCCTTCTCAGCCTGGGAATGAGCGGAACATTCCCATTGAAACTTTCAGGGATTTCTTAGAGTCACAAAGTCCCACTTACGGCTTTTTGCTCTGGTTTGGCAGTGCAGAAGGGCAATTCTCCATCCACCAGCTCCAGACTGCACTGCCTCAGGAACACGGCCCACTCGCCAGCTTTGGCCCACTCGTGGCACTTCTAGAGCAGGAACAAAGTGCAATTGCACAATTCCAGCCAGTCAAGAAGGAAGAATGGGACAGACAAAACACCCTGTACAGATCCAGGCGTTCAGCCGGGACTGTGGAGAGTTTGGGTCCTTGCCAGTTGGATGTGTGTCCCCAGCTGCAATCTCTGGGCCTGCAGCAGAGTCTCACTCACCTGCCAAAGCAGAAAGCTCAGGCGCTGTGCTCACAACGGGCTCGTCTGATGCAGAGCTGTGAGAGCAATGTGAGAGCAGAGCCAGCCCAGCTGGGCCCAGGGCTGAGCCCAGCAGAGCCCTGGCAGAGCCCAGAGCAGCCTCAGCACCCGCAGAGCCCGGCTGCAAGGAGAGAAAGCAGAAAGTGCTCATCAGCTGAGGGCTCCTGTGCCCTTGTGCCAAAGCCTGCGGTGCCCAGGACATGTGGGCCGTGCCCAGAGCTGTGCCCAGAGCTGCCCATCCCTGCTGCCTTTGGCAGCAGAGCAGGAGGGCAGCACATGTGCCCAGCCTGCAGCCAGCCAGGGCACATCCAGCCCTCAGCAGCTGCCCAGAGCCAAAAAGCAGCTGGGCAGCTGACAGAAGAATTCATTGCGTCTGCCCCAGCAAAGGGGGAACCTTTGGTGCCCAGCTGTGCCATGCCCAGATCTGGGAGCAACCCCCTGCCTGTAGACTCACCTGCAAATTGGACCTGGAGCCTGGCTTTGAAGAAGGTGCCAGAATCCAAGTCCATCATCTTCAGCTGGCCAGGCCAAGGAAGAGATTATCATCCTTGAGGTTGTCCTTGGTGTCTCCAGCACCAGCCCCATTTGGAACAGCTTCTCCAGGGGCTCCTTCTCCTTCCCTGGGGTCAGACCAGGCTGTCAGGGCTCTGCCTAGGGCCCCAGCCATCCATGAACCATACAAACAAAACCAGGGGGATGGTGGCCACCAGTGCTTGTCACACCGGGTCTCCAGCTCAGCTCCAGCCCAAGAGCTGCATGCTCCCTTCTGCTGACCCCTGCTCAGAGCTACAGGCAGGACAAAACCAGCCTGGTTTGCTTTGCCACTGATTGCCAAGAGATGCGTGGAGCTGGTACCTGCTAGGTCCCTGGATCCAACTGTGCACGTGGATTTCTTCAGTCTTCTAGGGCAGGGAAACACCCTTCACCCAAGGATGACAGAAAAGCTCTTCTAAGGATGGCCTGTCCGAGGGTTGCATGGACAAACACCTCTTAATAACATCTTGGCACACTGGGGAGAGAAACCAGAAATCGCCAGTCAGTTGGAGAAGTTGCCCCCCTGTTTCCATGCCCAGGTCATGCTGGTTGTGCCCAGAGCTGGGCCTAAACTTCCCCATGGATGCTCTGTTTGGAGGAGAGCAGGACATGTGCCACCTCCTCAGCAGCTGCCAGAGTGGGATGCCCATGAGCCCACTGCTGTCTCCCAGCACTGGTATTTCCCCCGTGCCCAGAGATGAGGATCCACCTCGAGAGAGCCATCGTGGGAACAAGATTCGCCCCCGGATGATCTCCTGGCCCCTCCTGAATGGGTGCTTCCCCATGACCAGGTGGCACAGCAGGAGGCCCAGGGACCAGATCGTGGCTGCCTCGCCGTGGTAGCGTTGGTGCTGGATCCGCTCTGGTGGGCTGTAGGACAGGGTTCCTGTGGAACACAGACACAGCTCAGCAGGGGGATGCTGCTGCTCCCAGAGCCCAGCCCCAGCATCCCTGGGCATGTGGGAGCTGCCCCAGAGGCACACAGGGTGAGCGCTCCCCTCTCGCCAGCACTTGGGACTTGTGCACAAACTCGCGGCTGGAAAAGAAGCCACTGGTGCTGGAAGAGGGCAGCAGAAACCCTGGGAAAGCCCAACCATGACACACAAAGGAAAAACCCACTCAGTAGTGGAGAAAACCCACTCTCCTCCCCACCCGCATGGCCCCCAAAAATGTTAATAAGCCAAGGCGAACAAGGAGAGCGGAGCAGTCCAGCCCTTCCTTGCCTGCACACCAAACCATCCGGGGCACACGGTCAGGCCTCCCTCTCTGCTGCCCCCATGGGGGTTTGTGTTGGGCTGGCTGCCCCAGCTCCAGCCCCAGCCCAGGGCACAGTGGGTGCTGAAGGCTGTCAGCAGGGCTGGGAGCTGGCCGCCCTCACACCCCACCCAGATCAACTCGGCTCCAGCATCAATCCCATCCCGGCTGCAATAGGGGGAAGCCCCAGTGCTGCACCCAGGCTGGGCCACGAGATGCCCAGGAGCACCCCCTGCGAGGGCTCACCTGCAAATTGGGTGTCTTGGAGGAAGGCGCCACAGCCAAAGTCAATCAGTTTCAGCTGCCCGCTGGCCAGGTCGAGCAGGACATTTTCGGGCTTAATGTCCCGGTGCAGGACCCCGCAGCTGGTGCAGTGCCGCACGGCCTCCAGCACCTGGCGGAACAGTCCCCGCGCCTCCTCCTCCGGCAGGAACCCCCGCTCCGCCAGGAAACCCGAGAGCTCCTGGCACCGCTCCGGACGCTCCAGCACCAGCAGGAAGCTGTCGGGGAGCTCAAGCCACTCCAGGAGCTGAATGACACCGCCACAGCCACAGGACACCTTGGCCAGCAGCACGATCTCCAGGGGTGCGCTGGTGCCGTCGGGCTGCGGGAGGAGCACGACGCCGTCAGAGGGGCCGAGGCCGTGCCGGGGCTCTGGGAGCCCTCAGCCAGGCCGGGATGCTCTGCATGCCCCGCTCAACCCACGCCCGCTCTCCCCGCAGGGCTCACGGCGTCTCCCACCCTGCCGGGCCCCGGCTCCTCGCCGCCCGGCATGGCCCGGCTGCTGCCGCTGGCTCCGCTCACTCACCAGCTCGCCCCAGTGCCGGATGCGATCCCTCGGCACGCGTTTGATGGCCACCTGCGAGCGAGGGAGAGCAGCGGGGTGAGCTCGCCGCCCGTCCCGCCGCACCCCGACCTTCTCCTCCTCCTCCCGCCTCCTCCGCCCCCTCCGCCTGCGCCCGCCGCCGGCCCCGCCGCTCACCGGGGCGCCGTCCGAGAGCCGCGTGGCTGCGAAGACTCTGCCGAAGCCGCCGCGCCCCAGCAGCGATCCCAGCCGGTACCGCTCCTGCAGGGCCTCCTGCGCCGTCCCTGCGGGCGGGACGCGGCTCTCAGCGCTCGGCCCAGGGCGAGCAACGGCCCCCGAGCGCCCCTCACCCGCCCCGGGCCCGGCATCCCCACCCGCCCCGGGCCCCGGCGGCTCGGGGCCGGAGGCCGCGTTGCCGAGCGGCGGAGCTCGGGCCGGGGAAGCCGCAGCGGAAGCGGCGGGAGCGGCTGCGCCGCGGGTGTGCTCCGCGGGCCCCGGGAGGAGCCGGGGCCGGGGTTGGGACTGGACCCTGCGTGGGGTCCGGGGCCGGGCTCGGGCCAGGCGGAGCCGAAGGGCGGCGATGCCGCCCCCGCCCCAGGCACTGATGCCCGCCCGGCAGCGCCACCGCCAGCACGGCCAGAGCCGGGCGGAGGCGAGACCGCGGCGGGACGGCCGGGGCCGGGCACGGGGCAGCCCCGCCCGGGGCCGGGGGCGGGCCGGGGGCATGGCCCAGCCCGACAGGGGAGAGGGAGGCGGGGAGAGGAGAGGGACGCCGGCAAGTGACCCCGAGAGAAGGGTGCTCGACAGCGGGAAAGGGAGAGAAAGAGAAATAAAGGGAGAAAGAGAAAGAGAAAGAAAAATAGGGGAAAGCGTGTTTTAAATTATCTGTTTTGCTGCTCTCGCCGCTGCTGCTGCCGCCGCCGCTGCCGCCGCTGCAACTGAAGCACCGGGGCCGTTCGTCCCCGTGTCCGTTCCCCGCTCGCCCCACGAGCCCCACGTTCGAGCCCCGCGCGCCCCGGGGACAGCCCCTCCGTCTGCCCAAACACGGGAACTTTGCAGCGCTGAGCCCGGATGCAGAGCCCTGACTCCTGCACTCTGGCACAGCGATCCCCTCGCTCGCTGCTGTGCATTGTCCTTGCTGAGTGTCAAACACTGTTGGGCCACCTTCCCTTGGGGCAGGATTCCTACCTGACCCGAGCACTGCACTTACATCTCCAGTGTTGCTTTCCAGTAAAAACAGGGGAAGGAAAACTGTGTGTGGCTCATGGTATTTTAGAGTGTCTAAAAATCACTAAGTCATCGATCCTAGAGGTGAGGTGCATCTGGAATTACTGGGATGCAACATAGAAAAGGGGAGCATAGAAATAAATAGAGGAAAACACCTTGGATTGTTTCTTTTATTTCACTTCTGGAAAGCTGTTTCAGTTTTCCAGGAGTCTTCTCCTGTCTGCTCTTCCCAAAAATCTCTCATGGAGATCAAGGTCAAGCTTCTGTCACAAGATTTGCCACCAGGAAATTATGCCACGGTGAAATTTTCATTGTGACTGTTTGTGCTGGCTTAGGGCAAATTTGGGGAGGAAACCTCCTGAAGGGGTCTGTCTAGAAAGCAAGTTCAAATGGCCCCTCCCCCTACTAGTTCAGGAAAAGACTTCCCTTGAGAAAAGTGAAAAAAACCCCAGTTTTTTTAAGGAGTAAAGTATTCACAAGCATGAAAAATGAATTATATTAAATAAAACCTTGGACAGTGCTGAAGAGTTGGCAAATTCAGAAAGTCCTTTTTGTGGGTTCTAGTTGGCTCACTCGGTCTCTTCTAAGTCCCTCTGGTTCTGGAATGCAGCATCCCAGAGCTCAGGTGTGAGCTGCTGCCGGTGTTTGTCTGGGTTTTCAGTCCAGAGCAGGTTTAAACAGTTCCAAGAAAAAGGAAAGTCACAATCCGAGGAACTTCTCTTACTAAGGTGGCTAAAATCAAATTGCTGGACCTTGGCTGTGAAGGCATCGGGAAATTTCCAAATCTGGGCACTGGCGGTCCCAGCAAACACCAGAGCTGGATGGTGCTGGAGCCAGAACCTGAAGATTTCCAAACTTTGGCTTTCTGTGCCAGCAAATCACTGGGCTTGGGCTGTGCCAGCACCCGGAAGTTTTCAGATCTGGGCGCTGGCACTGCCAGCCAACACCAGATCTGGGTGGTGTCGTTGCCAGTGACAGAAATCTGCCGGATTTGGGCTCTGCTGGCATCGGGAAATTTCCAAATCTGGGTTCCTGTGCAGGAAACACAAGATGTGGGCAGTGCCAGGCCCAGTAGCAGAAAGGTGAAAGGTTTTAGATTTCTGTGCCAGCAAATTGCTGCACTTGGGCTGTGTCAGAATAGGGAAATTTCCAGATCTGGGCACTGGCAGTGCCAGCAAACACCAGTGAAATCTTCTGGTCCTCGTCTGCACTGTTGAGCAGTGGTTTCCCTGAGAACCAGCTCTGGCAACTTTACAGACAGCGACTCCTTTCATCTCATTGTCTGGAAACAGAACTTTACTGAAGGCAAACACAACAAACAGGACAGCGTACACAGTACAGAGAGAGAAGCAGAAAAAGGCCTGGGTCCAGGGTCTAGCAGGAATATTTATACATTTATTTATGGGGAGGGGTTAAGGTGGGATCTGAGGGAAGGATCCAAGAGGAAGGAAGGATTAAGAATATTACAGTTTTTGCAGTATAAAGTAACAAATGGTAGCAAAGAGAACTCAGAACTTTCTAGTAACAATTGCATAACTGAACAAGAGGATCATGGGCGGGTGCTCCTGCTGACCCCAACTAAAGAGGGTTTTCCCAGGGCCTTAAGCCGAGGTCTCCCTCTTCTTTTAAACCAACCCCAACACACCAGATCTGGGCAGTGCCGGGTTTTGGCTTTCTTTGCCAGACAATTGCTGCATTTGGGTTGTGCCAGCGCCAGGAAATTGCCAGATCTGGGCACTGGCGGTGCCAGCTAACCGCAGGTCTGGGTGCTGCCAGTGCTATCACCAGAAAATTGCAAGGTTTTGTCTTTCTGTGCCAGCAAACTGCTGGACTTGGGCCGTGCTGCCACTGGGAAACTGCTGGATCTGAGCGCTGGCAGTGCCAGCAAACACCAGATCTGGGTGGGGCCAGCACCAGGTATTTGCAAGGTTTTGGCTTTCTTTGCCAGAAAATTGCTGGACTTGGCTCTGCCAGAACAGGGAAATATCCAGATCTGAGCACTGGCAGTGGCAGCTAACACCAGGTCTGGGCACCTGTATTGGCATCAGGAAATTGCCAGATTCTGGCTTTCTGTGCCAGCAAATTGCTGGACTTGGGCTGTGCCAGCCCTGGGAAAGTTCCAGATCTGGGCGCTTGGGCAGCAAACACCAGATCTGGGTGGTGTCTCGTAGTGTGTTTTTATACTTTGTAATACTTTGCAATAGTTTTGTTTTTGAATCCCCGTCTTTTTCCCAAATGGTTCATCCCAGATGGTACCCCCCTCCCTTTACCTGTGTAATCCCTTTCCCTTGCTGAGGGAATCCCCAAATCCCCACCCTGGCTCTCTGTCAATCACTCAGCATCCCATCCTCTCCATCTAGAAGCTTCGCTCCAGGATGTCGAGTGATTAGCCAGCGGCCGGGGGTCAGTGCCCCAAGCCTTGCCCCATATGCTGTCCTAAATGTCTGTCCCCCAGTCCCCATGCCTTAGGGTCACTTATTGGTTAGTATTGGCAGGGACAGTGTGTGTGCCAGGCACCAGCAGGGAGTGGAGCTCACTGGGCACAGGCCTGGCCAGGGTGGGATCACCCCGAGATCAGGGACTGAATGTCTGCTGTGAGCCAAGAGAGCTCTGCAGCCCAGGCACACAGCAGGCACAGGGAAAGGGGTCTGGGCACTGACTCCTCTGACCCTCAGGGAGCTCCCCCAGAGGGATCCAGGGCAGCCCCGAGCCCCTCTGGCAGCCCTGGAACAAGGCAGGCACCTCTGAGCCCCTCCATGGCCGTGCAGAGCCTGTGTGGGAGGGGGTCAGTGCAGGGAGCACCATCAGCTGCCTCTGTGTGCCAGGCTGAGCAGCAGAGCCCAGCAGAGGCACCCAGGGCCCCAGGCAGCACAGCCCCCGTGCTCTGCAGAGCAGCAGCCCCAGCTCAGCCTCTGGGGAGCAGGGCAGGGGCTGCAGCAGTGGCTGCTCGGGCCAGCACAGACGTGTTCCCCTGGGAAGGGCTCTGGGGGCAGCTGGTATGGGCCAGGAGCAGAGCAGGATCCCGTGGGGGTGCAGAGGAGCCCTGGCAAGAGGCTGCCCTGTCCCTGGGCCAGCAGGAGCTGCCTGAGGAGCCCCAGGGCTGTGCTGGGCAGCAGGGCTGGCCCTGGAGCTGCAGGAGCTGCCCGAGCTGAGCATCTGCTGAGCATTCCAGACACAGAGTGGCTGTCCCTGACCTCCAGGGCCTCCAGTTCCTGCTGCCGGGCCAGACCTGACTCTGCTGCTCTGTTGGGCTGGGGCTGGGGCAGGGAAAGGCTGAACTGGGCAGTGCCAGGGAGAGGAAAACAATGGAGCCTGTCCCCACAAGTCCCCACAGTGTCAGAATGGTCTCCATGGATCCATGAGGGCTCACAGTGTCACAATGGCCCCTTGGTTCTATGGAGCCCCACAGGGTCACCATGGTCCCCTGGTTACACAAGGCACAGCAGTGTCACAAGGGCCCCTTGGTTCTGTGGAGCCCCACAGGGTCAGTTTTGCCAGTGGGCAGAGTCAGAACCAAAGACACAGACTCCAGCTGAAGAAATTGTGTAATTTATATGATGTATGTCTGCAAAAAATTACAAAAGCAGAAGCTCAGCAATGCACCCAACCATCCCCACCAAAGATTGCCTGCAGTGATTAAGAAAGATCCAGCAGCATTTACCCTCAGCCTTTACCATCCCCAGACCCACACAGCAGCTGGGGAAGCTGTCACAGCCAAGGGCTGCAGAGCCACTCCTGGGCACTGGGAATTCCTGCAGGTGCCTCCAGCCCCAGGTGAGGCTCCAACCCCACTGGGAGAGGGCCCAGCTCTGACAGTGCTGAAGGAACAAACTGACAGCACTGCTAGTGTGGCAACATCTGCTTTCATCCTCCTCTTGGGTCCCTCCCAAAGCCTGGCCAGAGCTCAGGAGGAACCAAGGGAGGTGACTTTGATCCTTCAGCCCCAAACAAAGCCAGATGGGGCCTTGTCTGATTTTTAAATACAGAAAGATAAATCCACATTTCACCCATGAACACATACTGAGATCACATTGCTAATAATATTAGCAATATAAATATAAATTCATTAAGATAAATTCATTAATGAGCAGATACAAATATAACCTTTGCTTGGAAGGTTCATCTGGAGCTCAGCTTTGCCTCAGGGCCCGTTGTTCAGGCCTCAGTCAGGGCCTGGTGAGGCCTCAGTGCTTCAATCAGTGCTTTGACCTACAGATGAAGTGCAACCTTCAGAACAATTTCAATAACACACTTTAGATTTAGGTATTAGGTATAAAGGCATTGCCTCTTGTTCTTCAATTAAGTGCTGTTCAAGTTCATTACTCAGAGCTATAATTTGCATTCCTTTTAAAACATGCCTAATTCGTTGCTATTCTCTGTTGTTTATCAAATGCCTCTGTTTTTTCTTGAGACTGTATCTCTCTTTAGACAAGTCTCAGTACTCCATTTCCAGCACAAGGTGTCACAACAACTCTAACATTAAATCATAACACACCAAGTGCTCACACTGCATTGATCACAGTGACTGCCGCAAATTTATTTCACAGCAGCCTCTAATTTGGGAGCCAATCCCACCAGGAAGAATTTTCTTCCTTCTGCCACTGTTCTCCTGATCTTTCTGTTGAGGTGATTCCTGGTTGTTGGACCTCAAACCCAGCACTGATAGACATTCCTGCAACATTCCTGTTCTGGAATAGCCCAGGTTCCTCCCTGGCCAGCAAGCAGATAATCCAAGGCCCTGAGGTTCTGCAGAGCCCCATTTGTGTTTGTTGGAGCTCACAGCATGTGCTACTGGATATCTTAACAGCATCACTTATTATTTCTTCTAATAATTGATTTAGCTCATTAATGTAAATTGGGTGCAGCCATGCAGGGGGTTTCCATTTCCCCATGGGCCATTGTTAAGGGCATGGAGCAAATCTGGGACAGGTTCCCATCTCCTCATTTTTTCAACTGCTTTTTTAACAACCCCTTCACCTGTTCAACCAGTCCTGCAGCTTGTGGATTGTCTGGGATATGAAAAACCCAGCAGTCTTAATCACTGCATTTTTCACAGTAACAGACAAAGCATTCCACATCACAGCATCAGCAAATCCTATAAAAATAGCCAATTTCATCCCTTCCTCCTTTATTCCTTGCATACAATCTCACAAAGCTTACCACTGCCATTTGGGTCTTGGCCAGACCTTTTCTGTGGGGTATTCAGTGTCACAGTGAGCAGCTAAAGCTGACATATTATAATTGTCAGCCATATTTCACTGGGTCTATTTTAATTACAGAGATAAAAATATAAATTACTGTCTTGTATATAACTATTAAAATCAATTATTGTTATCATTATTATTGTTATATTATTATTATTATTATTATTATTATTATTATTATTATTATTACTATTATTATTACTATTATTATTACTATTATTATTATTACAATTATATTATTGCTATTATTATTTAACTTGCACAAATGAACCTGAGCTCAGGATTTGAACCTTTTGTCACTCTGTGTGGGAGTATTTCAACAACAGTTTTTCCTTCTGTTGGTGCTGTTAATAAAATTCAACCTCGTCTGCCCGAACCCACAAGGTCTTTTCCTTTTCCATGTGCAATTTTTGGATGCATTTGAAGACATCCAGGGGTGCAGCTTCTTTTACCCGACTGCCCCACTGCTCACGCGGGGCTCCGACCTCAGCCCACTCCAGAGCCAGGGAACTCCAGGGAAGGGCTTCCCAGCTGGGAATTTCTGATGGTACTGATTCCTCACATTTACACTGAACAAGTGACATTTTGTTGGCATCTGGCCAGACTGTGCCAGTTTTGTTTTACCAGTGGGCAAAGTCAGCACCAAAGACACAGACTCCAACTGAAGGAATCAGTGTCATTCACTGCAGCTCCAAGCAGCAAAGAATCACAAAAGGAGCAGCTCAGCAATGCACCCAACCATCCCCACCAAAGATTGCCTGCAGTGATTAAGAAAGATCCAGCAGCATTTACCCTCAGCCTTTACCATCCCCCAGACCCACACAGCAGCTGGGGAAGCTGTCACAGCCAAGGGCTGCAGAGCCACCCCTGGGCACTGGGAATTCCTGCAGGTGCCTCCAGCCCCAGGTGAGGCTCCAACCCCGCTGGGAGAGGGCCCAGCTCTGACAGTGCTGAATGAGCAAACTGACAGCACTGCTAGGGTGGCAACATCTGCTTTCATCCTCCTCTTGGGTCCCTCCCAAAGCCTGGCCAGGGCTCAAGGAGGAACCAAGGGAGCTGACTTAGACCATACAGCCCCAAACAAGGTCAGATGTCAGATTTCATGGCCTTGTCTGGCTTCTAAATACAAAAAGGTCAAGACTTGTTTCACTAATGAGTGGCTACATCTATCTCAGTGCTAAAAACCATGCCCATTTCATTAGGGAGCAGATACAAATATAACGTTTGGTTTGAAGGTTCATCCAGAGGCCACCTTTGGCTCAGGGCCTGCTGTCCAGGCCTCACTCAGGGCTGGTGTCCAGGCCTTGGCACTTCAGGGACGTGCTTTAGTGCTGGGCTTGGCACTGCTGGGTGAGCGGCTGCACTGAGCAAGCTCAGAGGGCTTTTCCAACAGAAAGGATTCTGTGATTCCATGATTCTATCCACTGCATTCAGCTGGGGCTATTTTAGCAGCATTCCTTTGCTCCAAAAGTTCCCTCCTTCCCAGCTCCTCTAGCCTGAGGCTTCAGCTCCTTCAGCTCCTGGTGCTGAGCTGCTCATGCTGAACGAGATGGCTCGGAGAGAAGAACACAGTCCATGCAATTCCTTCTGGGACACGGAGAGGGGAGGCTGTGCAAACAGGAGCATTGTTTGCTGTGGCCTCCTCTCTGCCCTTCACGCCTTTCACTGCTTTGAACCAGCCAAGAGCTTTCTCCAAGAGTGCAATGGAGCAGCTGTTCATGCTCCCAGGCCTGGCTCTCTCCAGTCTCTGCCCTTGCCTGGTTCTGTCCCTCTTGCTGTGCCCTCGGTTCCCCCAGGGCTCGCTGGCTGCTGCCCAGGACTGTGGCACTGGCACAGATCCAGTGCTCCAGAGCCTCCTTTCTGTGCCCTTGCAGCTGCCTGGGCACAGCAGCCTTTTCCATCTGGAAGCTCCCCATGCACAGGGAGTGCCCAGCTCCGTTCCCTGCACAGCCTCCAGGAGCCCAGGGCTGCCATCTCCAGTCCCTGCTGGCCCTGGGGCTCCCAGGTGCCTCAGGCTGCTGTGACACCGCTGCACACAGGAGGCAAGAGGGGCAGGGGCTGTGCTCAAAGTCAGCTCCATCTGCTGCTGCTGCTGCTGCTGCTGCTGTGGGGTCATTTGTGCAGCCCTGTCTGCCCAGATTCAGGGATCAGATCCTGCCATTCTCTTCCAGCCCTGGCTGCTCAGAGTTTGGGCCTTGGAGCCTCAGGAGGCCAAAGGCAGCTGCTGCTGGTCCCTCTGTGTGCCCGAGTTCAGCAGTGCTGCTCCATCAGTCTGTGCCATGCAACGGGGAAAAGCCTCAGCCCTGCAGGGCCAGGAGCTGCTGGGCTGTGCCTGAGCAGCTCAGCCAGCAGGAAGGGAGCTGCTCCACACGGGAACCAGGAGCAAAGAACATTTCTTCTGCAGGACATGTTTTCTATTCAGAGGGAAAAAAAGGAAAAAGGAAAAAAAAAGATGAATTGTAAAAGATAAGAATAAAATCCAAGTGTTAGTTGAAAAACATAACACAATGTTAGTGAAAAAACCAAAACATAAATGCAAAGATACATTCTTTGCATTAAGAGGTAAATGATCTTTTTCAAAAGAGAACTCAGATCTTTACATTGTAAATGTGGTGATGGCATGGATCCATCTTACTGACCTCAGCAGCCTCTTAAAAGATTTTGGGCTTTGTTCCCAACGTTGGTATTTGAAATTGTGGTCAAAGCAAGAGGAAATTGCTTTGTGCCCTTCTAGCTCCAAGCAGGACTGGGAATGGAAACTCTGTCAAAGCCCAAATCCTTTAGAAGATGACCTTCGTTCTCACCCTGTGAGTGAGCTGCACATTCCCTTTGAAACTGTCAGGGATTTCTTAGAGTCACAAAGTCCCACTGACAACTTTTTGCTCTGGTTTGGCACTGCAGAAGGGTAATTCTCCATCCACCAGCTCCAGACTGCACTGCCTCAGGAGCACGGCCCACTCGCCAGCTTTGGCCCACTCGTGGCACTGCTAGAGGAGGAACAAAGTGCAATTGCACAATTCCAGACAATCAAGAAGGAAGAATGGGACAGACAAAAGACCCTGTGCAGATCCAGGTGCTCAGCTGGGACTGTGGAGAGTTTGGGTCCTTGCCAGTTGGATGTGTGTCCCCAGCTGCAATCTCTGGGCCTGCAGCAGAGTCTCACTCACCTGCTACAGCAGAAAGCTCAGGCACTGTGCTTGCAATGGGTTCATCTGATGCAGAGCTGTGAGAGCAATGTGAGGGCAGAGCCAGCCCAGCTGGGCCCAGGACTGAGCCTAGCAGAGCCCTGGCAGAGCCCAGAGCAGCCTCAGCACCTGCAGAGCCCGGCTGCAAGGAGAGAAAGCAGAAACCGCCTGTCAGCTGAGGGCTCCTGTGCCCTTGTGCCAAGGCCTGCGGTGCCCAGGCCATGCTGGCTGTGCCCAGAGCTGTGCCCAGAGCTGCCCATCCCTGCTGCCTTTGGCACAGAGCAGGAGGGCAGGACATGTGCCCAGCCTGCAGCCAGCCATGGCACATCCAGCCCTCAGCAGCTGCCCAGAGCCCACTCGCCAGCTTTGGCCCACTCGTGGCACTGCTAGAGGAGGAACAAAGTGCAATTGCACAATTCCAGACAATCAAGAAGGAAGAATGGGACAGACAAAAGACCCTGTGCAGATCCAGGTGCTCAGCTGGGACTGTGGAGAGTTTGGGTCCTTGCCAGTTGGATGTGTGTCCCCAGCTGCAATCTCTGGGCCTGCAGCAGAGTCTCACTCACCTGCTACAGCAGAAAGCTCAGGCACTGTGCTTGCAATGGGTTCATCTGATGCAGAGCTGTGAGAGCAATGTGAGGGCAGAGCCAGCCCAGCTGGGCCCAGGACTGAGCCTAGCAGAGCCCTGGCAGAGCCCAGAGCAGCCTCAGCACCTGCAGAGCCCGGCTGCAAGGAGAGAAAGCAGAAACCGCCTGTCAGCTGAGGGCTCCTGTGCCCTTGTGCCAAGGCCTGCGGTGCCCAGGCCATGCTGGCTGTGCCCAGAGCTGTGCCCAGAGCTGCCCATCCCTGCTGCCTTTGGCACAGAGCAGGAGGGCAGGACATGTGCCCAGCCTGCAGCCAGCCATGGCACATCCAGCCCTCAGCAGCTGCCCAGAGCAGGATGCTCCTGTGCTCGCTGCCAGCTCCCAAAAGCTCTGATCCCACCCTGCCAAGCACACAGGGACCCACCTCATGCCAGCCACGGCTGCAAGAAAAGCTGCTCCCAAACCATGGCCTCAGCCTTCTCCAAGGGCACGGCCCATCCACACCACAGCTGCTCCCAAGCACTTCCCTATCCACACTGGACCACCTCGAATGCTTCCTCTGGAATAACAAACAACACATTATTGAAAAGATTTTAGAGACAAAAAGGGAAAACAAGAAAAACGGTAAAAACTCTTATCTCTGTCAGGGCCTTGAGGAAGGCCCAACCCCTACATGGTTGGGAAAAACCCAGCCATGGCTGTGAGAAACCCACACTTTCTCTCTTCCCCCCTGCACTGTCCCCAAAATCACGGTGACTCCAGAGCAAACAAGGGCAGTGGAGCAGCCAAGCCCTTCCTTGCCTGCACAGCAAAGCAGCTGTGCACAGGTTCTGGAGCCCCACCTCTGCTCCCACCATGGGGGTTGGTTTGTGTCGGGCTGGCTGCCCCAGCCCCAGCCCCAGCCCGGGGCACGGTGGGTGCTGGGGGCTGTTGGCAGGGCCAGGAGCCCACTTCCATTTCATACCCACCCCAGCCCATCCTCCCAGCCCTGCCAAAAGCAGCTTGGCAGCCACTGAAGAATGAGCTGCATCTGCCCCAGCAAAGGGGGAGCCTTTGTTTCCCCGCCACGCTGGGTCATGCCCACATCTGGCAGAATTTCCTCGGGTGGGGACTCATCTGCAAATTCCCTGTGGAGTTTGGCTTTGAAGAAGGTGCCAGAATCAAAGTGCATCACCTTCAGCCTCCTGTGGCCAGGCTGAGGAAGAGCTTGTCATCCCTGATGTCACCCTCGCTGTCTCCAACAGCAGCAGCAGCAGCAGCAGCAGCAGCAGCAGCATCCCCACCCGGTACAGCTTCTCCAGGGGCTCCTTCTCCTTCCCTGGGGGCAGACCAGGCTCTCAGGGCTCTGCCCAGGGCCCCAGCTGTCAGGGAACCAGGACAAGCAAAACCAGCTGGGATGGCGGCCACCAGTGCTGGGCAGAGCAGCTCAGCTCCAGCACAAGGGCTGTGTGTTCCCATCCCATGACCCCGGTGCAGTGACACAGGCAGCACAAAAAGCTCTGGGTTCCTTTGCTTCTCATTGCCAAGGCATATGTGGAGCTGGAACATACCAGGGCTCTGGATCAAAGTGTGCCTGTGGCTCTCTCCCTTCTTCTATGGCAGAGGAATATCCCATATCCAAGGATCACAGAACAGGTCTTCCAGTGCGGGTCTGTCCAAGGAGTTCACGGATAAACACCACCTGATCAGGTCTTTGCACTCTGGGGAGAGAAAGCAGAAAGTGATGGTCAGCCAGAGAAGGCTCCTGTCTGATTTAGCCCACTATTCCCGTGCCCAGGCCGTGCTGGATGTGCTCAGAGCTGGGCCTAAACTTTCCCATCAATTCCCTGTTTTGGAGGAGAGCAGGACATGTGCCACCTCCTCAGCAGCTGCCAGAGTGGGATGCCCACGACCCCGCTGCTGGCTCCCAGCACTGGCATTCCCCCCGTGCCCAGAGAAGAGGATCCACCTTGAGAGAGCTGTTGTGGCAGCGGGAGCTGGCCCCAGCTGAGGTTCTGGCCCCTTCTGAAAGGGTGCTCCCCGCAGACCATCTGGTGCAGCAGGATGCCCAGGGACCAGACCGTTGCTGTCTCGCCATGGTACCAGCCAAAGTCGTTCCATTCTGGGGGGCTGTAGGACAGTGTTCCTATGGAATACAGATGGAGTTCATCAGGGGGATGCTGCTGCTCCCAGAGCCTGGCCCCAGCATCCCTGGGTGTACGGGGGCTGTATCAGGGGCACACAGGGTGACCACTGCCCTCTCGCCAGCACCTGGGACTTGTGCACAAAGTTAGGGTTGGAAAAGAAGCCTCTGGTGCTGGAAGAGGGCAGCCCTGGCTAGGCCCGACCATGACATGCAAAGGAAAAACCCACTCCATGCTGGGGAAAAAACATGCCCTTATCCTCCCTGCCTGCATTGCCCCAAAAATATTATGAAGCCAGGGAAACAGGGCGAGTGGAGCAGCCCAAGCCCTTCCTCTTTTCTGCACACCAAAGTGGCTGGGGCACAGGTTCCGCCCTCCCTCTCTGCTACCCCACCCACGGGGGTTTTGGTCGGGCTGGCTGCCCCAGCCCAGCCCCAGTCCTGGGCAGAGTGGCTGGCAAAGGCTGCCAGCAGGGCTGGAAGATGGCTGCCCACCCAACCCCGCTCTAAAGCAACTCAGCTGAAGATTCAGTGCCCTGACTGGCAGCAAAAGGGAGAATCCCCGCTGCCACAGCCAGCTTGGACTGGGAGATGTTGGGCCATGAGATGTCAGCAGCGGGAGCACAGCCCTGTGTAGGCTCACCTGCAAAGTGAGTGTAAACTGTGTCCTGCAGGTAGGCGCCACAGCCAAAGTCGATGAGTTTGGCCTGCCCGGTGTCCAGGTCAACCAGGATGTTCTCTGGCTTGATGTCCCTGTGCAGGACCCTGCAGCTGGTGCAGTGCCACACGGCCTCCAGCACCTGGCGGAACAGCTCCCGCGCCTCCTCCTCGGGCAGGAACTGCCGTGCCCGAATGAAACGCTGCAGGTCCTGACACTGCTCTGGCCGCTCCAGCACCATCACGATGCAGTTGGGGAGCTCGAGCCACTCCAGCAGCTGGACCACACCGGGGAAGCCAGTGGACACCTTGGCCAGCAGCACGACCTCCAGGGGTGCGCTGGTGCCGTCGGGCTGCGGGAGGAGCACGATGCCGTCAGTGGGGCCGATGCCGTGCCAGGCCTGGGGAAGCCCTCAGCCAGCCCGGGATGCTCTGAGCCCTGCGCTGGCCCCACGCCCGCTCTCCCTCGGGGCGTCCTGGCGGCTCCCACCGTGCCGGGCCCCGGCTCATCCCTGGCCGGCAGCCCCGGCTGCTGGCCCCGCTCACTCACCAGCTCGCCCCAGTGCCGGACGCGATTCCGTGGCACCCTTTTGATGGCCACCTGCAAGCCAAGGGCAGCAGCGGGGTGAGCTCGCCGCCCGCACTGCGAGCCCCATCCTCCGCCCTCCGCCCTCCTCCTCCTGCATCCCCTCCTCCTGCGCCCGCCGCCGGCCCCGCCGCTCACCGGGGCGCCGTCCGAGATCCTCGTGGCCGCGAAGACTCTGCCGAAGCCGCCGCGCCCCAGCAGCGATCCCAGCCGGTAACGCTCCTGCAGGGCCTCCTGCGCCGTCCCTGCGGGCGGGACGCGGCTCTCAGCGCTCGGCCCGGGGCCAGCCAGGGCCCCCGAGTGCCCCTCACCCGCCCCGGGCCGGCCATGCCCAGGCGTTCGCTCCCGGGAACGCGGCACGGGAGGCTCGGGGCCGGCGGCCGCGCTGCCGAGCGGCGGAGCTCGGGCCGGGGAAGCCGCAGCGGAGGCGGCGGGAGCGGCCGCGCCGCCTGTGTGCTCCGCGGGCCCCGGGAGGAGCACGGGCCGGGGCCGGGGCCGGGGCCGGGGCCGAGGGCGGGGCCGGGGCCGGGGCTGTGGCCGGGGCCGGGGCCGGGGTCGGGTCTGGGGCCGGGGTCGGGCCAGGCGGAGGCAAAGGGCGGCGATGCCGCCCCCGCACCAGGCACTGATGCCCGCCCAGCAGCGCCACCGCCAGCACGGCCAGAGCCGGGCGGAGGCGAGACCGCGGCGGGACGGCCGGGGCCGGGCTCGGGGCAGCCCCGCCCGGGGCCGGGGGCGGGCCGGGGGCATGGCCCGGCCCGGCAGGGGAGAGGGAGGCGGGGAGAGGAGAGGGACGCCGGGCAAGGGACCGCGGGAGAAGGGTGCCCGACAGCGGGAAAGGGAGAGAGAGAGCAAGAAAGAGAGAAGAGAAAGAAAGAGAGTATTCAAAATATCTCTTTGCTGCTGCCGCCGCTTCTGCTGCCGCCGCTGCTGCTGCCGCCGCTGCCGCCGCTGCAACTGAGGCACCGGGGCCGTTCGTCCCCGTGTCCGTTCCCCGCTCGCCCCACGAGCCCCACGTTCGAGCCCCACGCGCCCCGGGGACAGCCCCTCCGTCTGCCCAAACACGGGAACTTTGCAGCGCTGAGCCCGGATGCAGAGCCCTGACTCCTGCACGCTGGCACAGCGATCCCCTCGCTTGCTGCTGTGCATTGTCCTTGCTGAGCGTCAAACACTGTGGGGGCACCTTCCCTTGGGGTAGGATTCCTACCTGACCCCAGCACTGCACTTACACCTCCAGTGTTGCTTTCCTGTAAAAACAGGGGAAGGAAAACTGTGTGTGGCTCATGGGATTTTAGTGTGTCTAAAAATCACTAAGTCACCAATCTTAGAGGTGCAGTGCATCTGGAATTACTGGGATGCAACATAGAAAAGGGGAGCATAGAAATAAATAGAGGAAAACATCTTGGATTGTTTCTTTCATTTTCATATCACTTCTGGAAAGCTGTTTCTGTTTTCCAGGAATCTTCTCCTGTCTGCTCTTCCCAAGAATCTCTCATGGAGAACAAGGTCAAGCTTCTGTCAAAAGATTTGCCACCGGGAAATTATGCCACTGGTGAAATTTGCATGATGACTGTTTGTGATGGCTTAGGGCAAATTTTGGGAGGAAATCTCCAAAAGGGGTCTGTCTAGAAAGCAAGTTCAAATGGCCCCTCCCCCTACTAATTCAGGAAAAGACTTCCCTCGAGAAAAGTGAAAAAACCCCAGTTTATTTAACAAGTAAAGTATTCACAAGCATGAAAAATGAGTAATATTAAATAAAACCTCTGACAGTGGTGGAGATGGCAAATTCAGAAAGTCCTTTTTGTGGGTTGTAGTTGGCTCACTCGGTCTCTCCTGAGTCCCTCTGGTGCTGGAATGCAGCGTCCCAGAGCTTGGTGGGCCACAGGTGTGAGCTGCTGCCAGTGTTTGTCTGGGTTTTCAGTCCAGAGCAGGTTTAAACAGTTCCAAGAAAAAGGAAAGCCACAGTCCAAGGAACTTCTCTTCCTAAGCTAGCTAAAACTAAATTGCTAGACCTGGGCTGTGAAGGCATCGGGAAATTTCCAAATCTGGGCAATGGCGGTCCCAGCAAACACCAGAGCTGGATGATGCTGGTGCCAGAACCTGCAGATTTCCAAACTCTGGCTTTCTGTGCCAGCAAATCCCCGTACTTGGGCTGTGCCAGCACCAGGAAGTTTTCACACCTGGGCGCTGGCACTGCCAGCCAACACCAGATCTGGGTGGTGTCATTGCCAACGACAGAAATCTGCCAGATTTGGGCTCTGCTGGCACTGAGAAATCTCCAAATCTGGGTTCTGGTGCAGGAAACACAAGATGTGGGGGTGGTGCCAGACCCAGTAGCAGGAAGCTGCCACAGGTTTTGGGTTTCTGTGCCAGCAAATTGCTGCACTTGGGCTGTGCCAGAATAGGGAAATTTCCAGATCTGGGCACTGGCAGTGCCAGCATACAGCCCATTTCAGGCTCCAGGCTCCAGGAAGGACTGGGTCTGGATGCCTTCCTCTTTTCTTTCCTTCTTTCCTTCCATCTTTCTTGGGATCCTGCTGCCAACAAACTCCAGATTGGGCGGTGCTGGCAAGGGGAAATTGCCAGGTTTTAGCTTTCTTTGCCTGCAAATTCTGGATATGGGTGGTGCCAGAAGAGGGAAATTGCCAGATGTGGGCACTGCCAGATCTTGGTGTGGAATGTGCCGGCACTGAGAAATTGCCAGATGCTTATTTTCTCTGCTAGCAAATTGCTGGAATTAGGCTGTGCAGGCATCTGAAACATTCCCGATCTGGGTACTGGCGGTGTCAGCAAACCCGAGATCAGGTTGCTGCAGGTACCAGGTCCTTGCTTGGTTTTGACTGTCTTTGCCAGCAAGTTGCTGCACTTGGGCTGTGCAAGAATAGGGAAATATCAAAATCTGGGAACTGGCAGTGCCAGCAAACACCACATTTCAGGAAGGACTGGATCTGGACCCGTTCCCTCCCTGCCCACCTCCCTCAACAAGGTGCCAGAGGGGCTGGAGAGCAGCCAGGCAGAAAGGGACCAGCAGGGACTGATGGACAGCAGGCTGGACATGAGCCAGCAGTGTGCCCAGGTGGCCAAGGAGGCCAATGGCTCCTGGCCTGGATCAGGAATGGTGTGGCCAGCAGGAGCAGGGCAGGGATTGTTCCCCTATGCTGGGCACTGCTTGGGCAGCACCTCAAGTGCTGTTTGTAGTTCTGGTGCCCCCAATTTAGGAAGGACATGGAAGGGCTGGAACGTGCCCAGAGAAGGGCAACAAGGCTGAGGAGGGGTCTGGAGCACAAGAGCTGTGGGGAGCGGCTGAGAGAGCTGGGGTTGTTTATCCTGGAGAAGAGGAGGCTCAGGGGAGACAAAGTGGTGTCAGGGCACAGGTTGGACTTGATGATCTCCATGGCCTGTTCCACCCTTGCTGATTCTGGGATTCTCTGAAACCACCCTTGGAGCAGTTGCAGGAGGAGCCCTGGGCCTCCTCTTCAGCAGCTCCAGCAGCCCAGGTCCCTCAGCTTCTCCTGCCAGCCCCAAAGCCCATCCTGTCAGTCCTGCAGAGCCTCTGCAGCTCCTCCTCACTGCCCAGAACAGGGAGCCCCAGAGCCAGACACAGCAGCCCAGATGTGCCCCCCTGGGCTGGGGTGCCGCTGGCAAGGGAGCAGCACCAGGCACTGCAGGAGCCTGCAGACAATTGATCTGAAGGCCAAAGCTCCTTAGCTCCTTCTGAAAGAGCAGGAACAGTTCCTCATTCCAGTGTGGTGGAATGCTGGGCACCACAGCTCCAGGTGAGGACTGGACACAAGTTTGCTCCCACTGAGTGCTGGGATGGGTTCTGCAGGAGCTCTGGGCTCCTGTGCTTGCCAGGCACAATGAGGAGAGAAGGAGCTAAGTGCACTGATGTGGGAAATGGATACCTAGAAAGCTTTTAGGGCCTAGTAGAATGCCCACAGAGTATGAATCTGTATATAAACCTTGAGACAAGAAATGCTAACTTAAAAATGCCATGGAATAGGACAGATATTTTTGAGAGAGAAATAGAGGTGGAAAAAAGTTCCAAAAGATGGCCTTGCAAATAAGATTTTGGAAAAACAGAGCTATGAAAGATGCATTGTAGTGGGACCCACGAGGGGCAGTTTTAATAATTGGCTTTAAGGCATTCACAACATGGCATGGCAAAAGGCTGATAGACCAAAAAAACTAATTATAATGTATTATAATTAGGAAATAGTTGGCTTCTGATTGTGATGGCGTGAATTATAACATCTCTATTGTCTCACCCTTCTCATAAGACTGAAAATGGAATAAAAGTTTTTAAAACACCTCTCAGTGTCCCTATCTCTAGGTCAAGAAAAGAGTATTATCCAACACACTGACACGCCTTTGCCTCGAGCATAACCCAGCCTAGTCCAAACACACTGAAAGGTTTCCCCTGTGGCCCATGTCTCGAAACATCAGGTCTGCTGTTTGACAGCTCAGGTTGGTTTGGTATCAAGGAGTTTCCCTCAGAAATACTGGGTTTGTCTTCCTCTGTGCCTTCCCCTCAGCAGCCTTGGGGATGCTCCTGTGTGAAGCCATCTGTCTCACACAGTTTCAGACAACTTCAAACAGGATATTGTGCAATAAATCATTTTCTCTGAAGTGTTCCAACAGTCCATTTCCAGCAATAGGAAATTATTACTGATAGATGAAAGTGGAAAACCCCCAACAGTTTATTAACAAACAGAATCCCCCCATGACACGCGTTACAAGAAGGCGCCGGGGTCTCTCTCGGAAGAACAGGAGCTGTCACGGAGCAGTTCCAGCAGCTGATGGAAGCTCAGGGACTCATCCGGTGTCGGCTTTCTCCCATGGCAGAGCTCCATGGAGCGGGCAGGGCAGTGAAGCAGCTGGGCTGGAGCCCCTCGCTGCCTTTTCTCCCCGGCGTGGCTCAGCTCACAGACTCTCGGGCTGGGAGCGGGGCCGCTCCGCTCCTGCCGGCACCGTGTCCCTGGGCTTGGACAAACAGTTTCCTGCCAGGAGAGCCCTGCACACTGCTCCACAGATCTTTCATAAAGGCCCAAACCAACTCCAAACACTCTGTCAGCTGCAGCTTTTCACAAAGGGCTGCAGCAATCCAGGACAGCTGCAGGTGAGTGTCGGAAGGCTCTTGTCTTGTTCCTGACAGCAGAATTCTTGATGATCTTGTGCAATTTTCTTCAGATGTAACATGAGAGCTGAGGTTTTTTTGTTAAAATACTTTATGATGAGTAACAAGCCTTGGGAGCATGAGGTGCAGGACTGACATGCGAAAGCATGAGCATATCCTCCAAAGTGGCCAGTTTAATTGTCCATTTTATTACTCTTGTATTTACTCCACACTAATGAGGAAAACCAAGCTCTGCTTGGAGGGAAAACAGGCATGGGATACACTCTGGTCCCTCGCAGGCTCAGCAGGGCTGGCAGTGACACAGCAGGCAGTCTGCTTCATTGTGAACCACTACAGAGCTGCATCCCAATCTGGTTTAAGTGGCGTGGTATTATTAAGAGCTCCTTTTCTGCATGAGATACAAAAAGGACATCCCAAATGATCTTCATGCAAGCATGCAGTAAAGAACGGGTGCTGCTATCCTAATGAAGTGTTTGCTTTGGCAATTACACTCTTCCCATTCATCTTTTGATGCAGACACTTCAGGTTTTCCCCTACACCCTTGCAAGGCTGGCAGTCGCTGTTTCCCAGTTCCTGTTCTTCCCTAGAGATGGTGCAGTGGCTGCTTTGAAACAAAAAGCCCTGGGATCTGGAGAGCTTGAAGGAGCATGAAATGCTAATTAAGTGCTCATATCGGTAACACCCAGGTCTGCACTGCCCAGTGCTCTGCAGCAGCAGCAGCAGGACCATGCATCATTCCTGTTGGTGGATGTTCATGTTTCTGGTGTGCAAGAGCAATGACTTTGAGGAGGGACAAAAATGCCCCTCTTCAAACAGTGGGTGTGCAAGGAGATGTGAAGTTTCACAGCCTTTTCTAGGATATTTTAGAAATATCTAAGAGAATATTGTGGCATGGGGTAGGTCCCTAATTTTGTCTCCAGAGGAATCCCCACAGGGCACATTCACTCTGCTGCTGATGGCAACCCCATAAGCTCATGGACCAGTTTTTCCTGCAACGTGCCACCCTGCCTGGGCTTTACTAGGCCGGGACTAGATCCAGAGCTAAGCAAACACAGGCAGCCAGGTGACATTGTGTGACATCAGAAGCTGGCAACCACGAGGACTTTGCTGTCAAAAGGTTACAGTTTGCACTGGGCCCAGAAGTGTTTTTCCCTAAGGCAAAGCAAATTGAAATGTGAAGTTTCAAAGCTTCAAATGACTGTGAAAGGAAACTGCAGAATAATTTCTGGAAGGGCAGCATTGTCAATGATCATGCTGACCACCAACAGCTGGAGCTGAATCCAGAATTGCTTCTTCCAGCTGTGCAGGAATTCATTCCACTGGCAAGCACTGGTCCATGGGAACAAATGATCCCCTAGCTCTGGGCTGAATGGTGCCCAGGCTGCAGTGCAGATCTGAGGAACCCTTGTCACTTGTTATTGGCCTCCCAGTGCACTCATCCTTCTGCAAACAAGGTGCAAACAACACAGCTGCACTGCTGTCCCGGGTAAATATACATACAGGTGACTTTGCCAAAGCAGTGCATCATTTCCCAGTGAAATCCATGACCTCTTCTTACCTATGGAATTGTGATTGAAGACACCTGTGCGCCAGATCTGTGGGAGATTGCAAAGGAGCAAAGCTTTGGGATTTGGGCACACTTCTCTTGGTTTCTTTGCTCAGGCCTTTGGTGAGCACAGAGCAGACCTAGGTAGAAAACTTTTGACTAGATAGGATCTTTTGGATCCATTGTCCCTCAAACATGGCAATGTGTGGCCCTGTTACAAGGACAAGTTGAAAACAGCAGCACAAATGACACAAAGAAACCATGGCCAAAGAGGAAGAGGAGAGGCCCAATGAGGAAAGGATGTGGTGAGACACTGGCACACCGAGTGAGCTGCACTCCCATAATCTCTCGGCTGGTCTCACATTTTCCTCTTGGTTTTTTCAATTTTGTTTATTTATTTACTTTTTTTCATCATCAAAATGAAATATATAGAATTAAAAACATGTCATCAAAACTTAAAGACAGAATCAAAACACATTAGTTCAAAACTACATCTAAAGATCAGAACATATGTACATCTGTAACTATCAAGCCTAACACATCAATCCTATTCTTCAAACACTCTCCATACAGGCGGCAGCTTCTTCCTGAGCTTGGAGGAAAGAGAGCTCTTCTGGATGGGAGGCAAGGACTTGGTGGGTGAGAGAAGTGTCCCAAGGAAACTTCTCGGTAAGACGGTAACCAGTCAGATCTGCAAAATGGAGACACAAAGTTTAACAGAGGCCACCATGCAAACCTAAAGCAGCTGAAGCTCCATATTTCATAGGACACATTTCCTGGAAATGTCCAAACAGCTGCACAGGGAAACATGCTCCTGCTGGCAGACACTGAGGCAGGCCAGGGCAAACCCTGAGCCACTTGCCCAGAGCTGGCACAGGCACAGCCTGGCCTCTGGGCTGCCCTGGGACAGCAGGGAGCTCAGAGCCCTGTGCTCTCCAGGAATGGCTCAGCTGCACATGCACCCTCCTGCTCCTCTGCCTGCCCCACAGCTCAGCAGCCCCACAGCTCCAGGGGCACTGGCAGCAGCACAGCTCATTGCAGGGGCACGTGCAGGGCACAGCTGTTCCCTGGCAATGTGCACAGCCTCTCTGGGCTGCCACAAGACCCTTCCTGCCAGCAGAGATTGGCCCAGCTCCCCCCTCACCTCTGTGTGAGGCTCAGCCATGATTGCCTTCACCTCGTCCTCAACCTGGAGCTGCTTCAGGCCCCCCATGCCATGAGTAGGAAGGGCAATGGAGAGACCAGGGGCAGATGCACACCACAGAGACCTGCAGCAGGATTGAGGCTCTTTTCACCCATGTATCCCCAAATCTGCAGAACTTTGGAAAACAACAAATGCAGGGAAAACACGTTGTGGGCTGTGAAGTTGCAGAATATCCAGCAATGCAGCCTGTTTCTTCTCTGGGGCTTGGCAATGGATCCATCTGAATGTTTTACCCTATTGGAAAGCTGAGGAAAGGGTGGCAGGCAGTTTAGCCAGGCTGTCCTGTTCTAGAGAGTGTCTCTTGGGAACTATCAGGCCCAGCACCAACATTTAAGGCAGCATTTGCTCCAACTGTCCCATGGCATTCAGCCTGTGAAGGTGCCTGTAAAGTGATTTATCATCTCAAGGCTAACATGAAACATCACTTTGAATAGAAAGTAGAGCTCTAAGGCCATGACAGTCATACAAGACTCCTTTGGCAGGAGCTGCATCTGCTGTGCAGGCTGTGCCACGCCCAGCAGATTGTCCCCCATGTGCTCCATGCCCCAGCAAGGACCCTCCTCATTTCTCAAGTTAGTGGCATCATGAGGAGACATGGTTTTCCCAGGGCCTCGGTGGTTAGCACTGTGAAATACAAAACACTGCTCACAGCTGCAATTGCAATTGCCCCTCTGCCCACAAAAGCACAAGGCTCTATCCTTGGCCTTTGCAGGCACTTTCCCTTCCCCACTGATCACCACATCTAGGAAAATCTGACAGACTGGGAGAACTGCAGGAAGCAGCAGGAAGCTGAGTCAGAGGAGCTTTAGTTTGGATATCAGGAAAAAGGGTTTTTCACCCAGAGGGTGGTTGGGCACTGCAACAGGCTCCCCAGGACAGTGGTCACAGCACCAAAACTGACAGGGCTGAAGGAGCATTTGGACAACAATCTCAGGCACTTGGTGTGACCCTTGGGCTGTTCTGGGCAAGGCCAGGAGCTGGACTCGATGGTCCTGATGGGCCCCTTCCAACTCCCCATATTCTACAGTTCTGTGATTCTGAGAACTGATGGGCTGCAGGAGGGCAGAAAAAGGTGACAAGAGGAAAGAAGTGAGGTAGGTTGGAGAATCAAGTCTCTGAGTTCACAGAAGATGCAGGATACAGGAGCCTTCCCTCCCAGAAATCCCATCCTCTGTCTCATCCCTTCTCCCTCCCACACACACGAAGGTGAAGAATTTCTAAAAGAAGAAGAACCTGCTTGACTCCCATGTCCATGAGAGCAGTCATTGCCCGTGCAGGAGTCACATTCTCCACCATGATCCCCAGGGTCTGACTGGCTGCTTTCTGAACAAATTCTGGGGAGTTGGACATCATCTGGAGAGGGACCCGAGCAACCTCATCCACCTCAGAGTCCATGTCCTTCTTCAAGGTCACAAAGAGCTCTCCCAGAGTGACAATGGCAGAGCAGGACACCTTGGAACAGAGGTTGGTCACCTGGGGAAGTCAAGAGGGGAAACATAAGAATCACCTTGAAAAGAAAACCAGTTGCCTTCAACAGAAGTCCCAGGAAATGACAACACATCCCACTGTGTCCAGAGGAACATAAAATTACAAGAAGAGCAGGAGAGCACAAGCACAGAAAGGCACTTACTCTGCCACCAATTTCTGGCCTCAGAACTTCTCACTGCAGGCCTAAAATAAAAGTTTCATTCAGTGTTCTACTTAACCCTACTAAAATGTCCACAGCTTTGATTTTAGGCCCTCTTACTAGAAAATTAAAGCAAGGGCTGCTTTCAAATCATAAATGCACAAGTGATAAAGATAAAAGAGTCAGGTGCTCCTTTTCAAAAAGCCAACACCAGCAGTTGAAGCACTCAGCCAAGAAACAGAAAACACAGGCTCAGGTCTACAGAATAATTTGCAGTGTTGAATCACAGCTTGGGCAGAGATTGGGACTCTGGCAAATAACATCATTAGTGTCTCAGTTTTTGCATTTGCACATTGCATTATAAAGGCACCACACTCAAAGATGAGTGTCAGATACCCGAGCTGCCAGTAAATACAGCTGCATGTACCCACAGATCCTACAGACAGCTGACAGACATTAGAAATATCAGGTCTAAAATCAGAAATGAAGGCAGACTCTGAGCACACATGGAGATGAGCAAGCACATACCTACTCTATCCACCGTGTATGAAGTATGGGGGACAATTCAGAACAATGTTCTCACCTCGCTGGTAACTGCCAAGCAAACCTCACCAAGTCCACAAAGCAGGACCTCTGAATGGGACCCAGCCAGGTGTTGGATGGTGAAGAGTCCCTTCTCCTTAAGCTCCCTGAAAGGCAGAAGATTGATTTTTCTCTCCACCAAGGCAGCACCCTCTGAAATGACCAGGCTGGCAGCTCAGTTGAACAATGAGAGGTGCTTTTCAAGGAGTGCTTAATGAAATCATGGAACGCGTTGCCCCAGGATGCTGTGGCTGTCAAAAGCACACACAAACCCAAGAGGCAAAGAGAGGGGTTTCAGAGTGGCCATTTGAGAAGACAGCTTTTCTGAAATCTCTGGCACATGAGTCCCTCTGTCACTGCTTCCTAGAAGCTGTGAGACCGGGCCATGCTGCTGTTTGTTGTCACCTCCCTGTACCTGTCCCTGAGACACAGTGCCACCAGGCTGTTATTGGGGCATTTTCCTTCTTTGTCAGCCCCAGCAGGCATTCAGCAGGGAGAGTCTGCACTGCCACTCTGGAGCTGAGTTTCCACTCTGTGATCTTGGCCTCTCTGTCACCCCCTCCACTCCCCCTCACACATTCCCCAAAAAGCAGCAGGATGTCTGCTGGGACCACCTCAGCCTGCAGGAAGGACAAGTGGGTCCTAGCCTCTCCTGACCCACAGCACAGCTTTCTTTCATCCCAGCATGGAAATATAAAAACTGTATTATCACATCACACAGAGGGCCAGGAGCTTTTTATTTTGTCTGCAAGTGTGCACAGGGCATTGGGGAAGAGGAGAAAAAGAGTGTTTTGCAGCAAGCAACCCGGCTACTCAGGCAGGGTGGTAGGAAAAGTGTCTGGAAGCTGCTTTGTAGGACTTTGGTTGTTCTGCTGAAGCTTCTGACAGAGCTGATGGGCAGATCCCAGAGCTGTGGAGAGTTCCTGGGAAATTTGTCCTTGGATATGCCTATGAATGCTCTCCCAGCCATGAACTGCCATCTGTGTCCTGTCCATATGTTACTGCCTTGACTGTTGAGTGTCTGAGGTGCTCTTGAGGCTGCTATGGACCTCCTTCACCAAGGAATGGATTGTGATACAACATCCCTTTCTGCTTATGTTTAGGCACTGACAGAGCCTGGACCACTCTGGCTGGAGCTTGGGCTCTGGCCAAGCAAGATTGCTGATGAGAGCAGCTCATGGTCCTCAGCTCTTCCCTGCTGCTGTGACAGAGAGACATGGCCATGGGGACAGAATGGAGCTGCCCCATCTGCTAGGTCACTAAGAAGGACGTAAATTTTTCTCTGCCCCGTCACCACCAGTTCTGCCTGGGCTGCATCCTGCAGTGGGCAAAGAGAAATCCAGCGTGCCCACTCTGCAGAAGAATGATAGAAGCTGTCAGGTTTTCTGAGTAGGATGAACAGGACTGCATACAATGTGCCATCAGCTCCCCCAAACAATTGCTAGAGTCCAGCAGGGAGAGAGCCTGGCCACCTTGCTGAAAGCAGCCCCCCAGACCCTGTGATGGCTGCTCCATCTTCCCCACAGGGAACACTGTCCCCAGCTGAGCAGGGGCTGCAGGACCAGAGCCTGTGGATGGGCTCCTGCCCAAGGAGTGGGCCGAATTTTTCAAATAACAATGTCATCTACTGGACCAAAGGTGGCCCTGGCTGCAGCAGAAGCTGGAGGGAATATGTCAGCACCAGAGATGGCTGGTTAAGGAATCCATAGAGCAGCATCCTGCACGCCCTCTGTGCCTATGGTCAAGTTGCCAAAATCTTGGTGCTAGTACTGCAGCAGTCTGTAGCAGTCTGTAGCAGTCTGAATTGCTGCTAGCACAGTCCAGGGTAAAGAAGCTAAAAGGACCTTTGCATAATCTCCACAGATGTTTTATTCAGCTGTGCAGGGAAATGTTCAGGTCCCAGCACCCACACACAGAGGGTCTCACTTTGTCTCCACGGGGGCCTGGGGGCTGACCCTGATCTCGAGGCAGTACAAAGATAAGGGGGCCAATCAGGGAATAGGGAAGGTGTGGCTCAGGAACACAGGAACAGACATAGGAACAGGGGAAGGAGCCAATGGGGTCTAACAGCTTTTTGAGGGAAGCTTCTTGTGTCTCCCTAGACCAGGGAATGCCCCCCCAGGGTCTCCACAGTTCACCATGTTTTATATTATTAGGAAAGCTTCTCTGAAGGATCAACTGAATCAACACAAAATGACAAAAACCATCAAAAGCGCTCATAGGAAAATTGTTCAAAATGCAAACAATTTTGAGCTCCCAAAGTGCCAACAGATTTCTTGGAGTGTCTTAGATCTGGCAGGACGGATGCAGGGTTTTCTCAGCACAGTTTATCAGGAAACTGAGTCATCCATACTGAACCTCTGGTCCATGGCCTCCTCACTGCCATCGTGCAGCAAGGAGGCCCAGAGGCTGCTGTGCTCTGGGCCTGTCAGGGATGAACACAGCGGCTCTGTGGCCAGTGCCAGCTCCAGCTCCAGCAGCTCACAAGAGGAGACTCCTTCCAGAAGCTCTGCTGGCTCTGGAGTGGCAGACCAACAGAGCCCACTGGAAGCCCCCCTCCATTGCAGCCACCCCCAGCTGCGCCCATCATCGCTGCAGAGCAGGAGCTGCCCCAGAGGAGCCGCGGCAGGAGCTCGTGGCAGTGGCAGGTCCCTGTGCCCAGGACAGAGCCACAGAACCTCTGCTCCTGCCTGGGACAGGGGCTGCTCACCCTGGTGTCCCACCGAGAGGAGGGATCCTGGGCCCCAAACTCTGCCCAGCCCTGCCAAAGGCCACCCCGCCAGCAGTGCTAGCAAGGTTCCTGCAGCCATTCAGTCAAATCAAAGGAAACAAATGTCTCTTCAGCTGACACAGTCTCTGCACACAGCTTTCTCCCCCTTCTCCTGGTGCCTTTCCCTGACTTCAGCAAGAGCTGCAGGAAATGCTGTGTGAGCCATGATGATGGAAGAGCTACTGATAAAAACACTGGGGTGATGCTTTCAGAGGAGTCATGAATGGAAGACTGACCAACATTCCAGCCAATGCTATGCAAAAAGATTCCATTCCTTAAATAATTGACTGCAATAAATTAGTAAAAAGAAAGATACGGAAACAAAATAAATCTCCCACAGCTGCTGACTTTCCTCAGGCTCCATGGTCTATGTATTGCTAGACTTACTTCATCTAGGCAGAATATTAACTGCCCTGACTTGTTGGAGACTGACCACAAGGTCTCATCTGTGGTGGACAGTCACTAAAATTAGCTCAGCAGAGGCATCTTCAGCTGTCCAAGTGTAGCAGAAATGCATATTCTTGCTTCATGACTGTGTGGCAGCAGCTGCTGGTGTGGGTTTGTCAGCGTTGCTTCATGGATTACTCCTGGGAAGGAATTGTGTGCACGGGCACAGTATGATGGCTTTGATCTGCTCTAATTACTCCAATCGGATGATGGCCAGAACTTTTAGGCAAAAAGCATCATGACAGAATAATTTACAATATTCTCCAAACTACTCCTGTGGTTTTGATTTTCTTACTGATTAGGTTCAGTGTCTGGCCTCAAGAAATGAGTCCAGAGAGAACAGGCAAACCTCAGCTTGCAAGTTAGAGTGCAAGTTTTTAATCTGCTGGTTTTGCAGCATGTACGAACAACTCTTCAACATATTTGCAAATAAATCTCTTAGTTCTTGCTATACCTATCCAGAACCTGACTCTCTCCTCGTTTTATTTTGATTTGAGAACCAAGCATTATTTTGTTTCTGGACAGGAAAGTAAGAACCAGCTGCAAATACAGACTACAAGTGTGAATCTATAGTGCAGGAACTGAGCTGTAGCTTGAAATTAAAGGCAAGAAGTGATGCTATGGTAAATGTGAACATTTAGTGCTGGCATAGGAGCCTTCTGCAATGCTCCACCAACCCATGATTCACATTGCTACAAACTCTCATTCTGATGTTACAAAGAGTGTTGAAGAGCTGGCTGTAAGTAAAAAAATAGCCAGAATGTTAATTTTTGTTAATATGGCAGACAATGACTATCTAATAATTCAGAGCTCATGGACGTGAGTATTCAGATTTCCACTTAGTATGTGCTGGCAGATTTAATTTGAAATCAACAGGTTTCTCCAAATCAAGTTATCCATAGGAATTAATTTGCTCTATGATCTACCTTAAAATGCCTCCTTGTCTGATAAGTTTAGTAGAAATTTGCAAAGTCAACAGTCCACAGATTTTCATTTCTTGTTTAGTGGCTATTCTGCAGGAAAGCTTTCACAGACTAATCCGTTTGGATGTAATTAAAATGCCAGTACATTTCATCTAGCCATTTTGGTATTAGAACAAAACCGTATGACTGCACAGCCTTTTAAAAAATATTTTAAAATAAATTTTCAAATCAACAGTCTGAGTAGGACTCAGAATAAAAACTCTACCAAACTTCAACTCCATTGGAAGATTCCCTTGTCACCCTGTGAATCAGCTCTACATTCAGAAGATTAAAAATCCCATTTATGGTGGTTTTGGTATGGTTAGGAATTAGGGAAGGATCTTCCTTCTCAACTCCATGCTGCAGTGCCTTTGGGATGTGGCCTGCTGGCCGTTGTTTGTGCAGCCCTGGTATTTCTCCGTGAGGCAGAAAGTGCAATTGCATTTCCAGCCCAGAGCCCGTGAGGAGTGGGGCGTGCAGAGCTGTTCCAGACCCAGGCCAGCAGCTGTGCCCCAGAGGGTTTTGGTTCCTGCCCAGTGCAGCTGGTGCATCTCTGCCGTGAGTGCCTCCCCTTGCCAGGTGCCCATGGACAGCAGGTGCAGGGTTCTGCACGGGGCATGGAACAGGGTGGGGATGTCTGCTGGCAACAGAGTGCAGCGGAGAGCAAACAGTCCAGGATGGTCCTGCAGTGTGTGACAGAGAACTCCTGACACAGCTGGGGACTGAGCCAGTGAGGGAAGGCACTGCTGGCCCTGCTGTTTGTGAGGAGAGAAGGGCTGCTGGGTGACAGGAGGGCTGGAGGCGGCCTTGGGCTCAGGGATCACAAAATGCTTGTGTTTGATTCCCAGAGAAGGAACGAGAGATGTTGGGGAAATGTTGACCTGCAACAAATTGTGAATGTGTTAACCTTTAACAGGCAGTGCTTAGTCATACCTTCCCTCACAGCAGTGGTTAATGTGTGCAAGTGGATGTCTTAGCCTTGAGAATAAAGACAGCGGGCCTAATGAGGACGTAGCTGCAATGCATTCAAGGAGAAGAAGGCTCTTAACCATGGAAGGAGAATTTGAGGAACGGGATGTTCACCCCATGACCACCAGAGACCCTCAAGAGACCCCTACTCTAAATGTCAGTAATTTTGGGGAAGTGATTTAAACATGTCAAACACTTTGTGAGAATGTTTAGCCTGTGAGTTTGAGCAAAGTAATGAATAAAAGTAATGAAAGTAATGTCTTAGTTCTGTGGATACTAACCTGTGGGTGTGCATGTTTCAGGGAAGTTTTTCCTCATGCACCCAGCACTGAAATAAAGTAATGCCTCTTTTCTCACACTGAGCTGGCAGTGTGGATTGGGCCCTGCTCGGTGACGTTCATTTTGGTCATTTCTATTGAAGCATAAGGAATGGTTGAAATGAAATCTTTTCCAGCTGTTTCCCTTTGGTTTACCTGTTTGAGGGTTAAAATTCTGTGTTGCAGGTGTGCTGGGTGTGTGCAGAGCAGTGCAGCCCCAGAAACCCCTTGGCTTGCCCACAGGTTCTCATGCCTTGTTCCCAGGTGTGCCCAGCTGTGGCAGGAGAAGGAGCCCGCAGCGCAGTGGGCACCATGCCCTGCCCAGCCGGGGCTCTCTGGCACAGAGCAGCAGCAGCGCCAGCACCGTTCAACCCGCTCCTGCCTTGGCTTCCCCTGGCACACAGAAGCCTCTGGAAATCAGCACAGCCAGCGGCGTTCCCAGCTTGGAGCAGCTGCTGCTGGCGGGCAGATGCTGCCAGTTCGACTGCTGCCAAAGGGGAAGAAAGAGCAGAGGAAGAGATGTACATACACAGCAGCCATGGAAACATCCTATAAACATGCAGATATATGGGGTGATTTGTTAGGAATTACTTCAGCTGCTATGCCAATAGTGCTTTCTCTCCTGGTTCTGTACAATGCTGTGGGCCATTTTCTTGGTCTGGTTTCTTTTTCTTGTGTCCCATCTGAGTGCTCAATTGAGGTACAGGCTGTAGGTGCTTGGGGCACTCTTGGAGTTCCTCTTGGATCCCTGAACAACAGGGTTTGGCCCATGGTGGGAGTTTGTGCTGCTTTGTGTCAGAGGAGAACTTCCGAGGCCATTTTGTGTTTGCTGTAGGAAAGGCTGGTGATTGCTTTGCATAAATTCACAGACTAACATGCTTTGTGATGCTTTGCTTTGTCATACTTTGCTTTGTGATATCAGGGCATGGTTGCTACATCATCGTGGTGACATCAGAAGGTTGCCTTGGTGCACGGAAGGCCTCAGTGCCAGAGCAGTCCTAGGGGTTGCTCAGATCAGGAGCATCCTCCTGATTGTGGCATTTGTCAGCGTGTATCTGCACACTGACAGGAGTCTTGGTTGGAGTAAACTTGAAGCACAGTGCTACAATGATTGAGCAACTTGCTGCTGCAGTTTGCACCATGTATGGCACTGTTTATTCCACCTATTTCATTACCAGCCTGGCAAGTAAGTAGATGTTTCAACTCTATTTAGGCTAGGGTGTAACCTAACCCGGCTTTTGCATGTCTTCTTGCTCTTTCTTAGTGACTGAGTTGATTTTGAAAGAGAAAGAGCATTAGGATGCCAGTGGTTTGGTAAAGCTCCTGCCAAGAGGTTCAGCTAAAAAGGGGGTGTCTGTAGCCACAGGGGCAGCATTTGCAGGGGAACCTGCAGGGCTCCGTTCCCTCCACGGGAGAGTCTGTGGCAGCAGAGTCTGTCATTTCCTCAGTTTGCTGGGACAAGCAGGACAACTTCCAAAATGCAGACTGGGAGGCCTTCTCAGAAGGCCTTCTAAGGACTTTGTAGTTCTCCCCAGAACTCAGGGAAAGCTTCTTTTATTCTAAATATTGTAATGAAAGGATTTGACTGTCCGTTTTCACCCTTGACTGAGTGCTAAAAGAGTGATTCCCTTTGCAGTGAAGTGCAAGTGCCAAAGCAGTGAGTGTCTGCTCCTGAGCCTGGAGCTGCTGCTGTGCTGTTTCACAATAGAACTGCCACAGCTCAGGGGGATTTGGGGCAAGCTTTCCTGGGTGACTGTTGTCAGCAACTTAATGGGAATTAGTGCATGCAACTTCTTTTTTGAAAAAAGTACCTGAAAGACAAGAGAACAAAAGCTGCTTTATCTGTTGGACAGAACAGAAGCATTGAGTGTTGAAGAAGAATTTGCATTTTCTTGATCATGTTTGCATTCATTTACTGACTAGACAGGCCAAAGTGTAGGCACAACCAAGATTATTGTCCTGATCTCTTGCTGGCTGTGTGAAAGAACTATGTCATGTGGAGGGATGTTGATAAAGAAAAATGCTCTCTGTTTGGGTTGACTTCTCTTTTGTGGGATTCAGCAGCCCAGGAAGTTTTCTCACAGCACTTGTTTATTTTCCCTTGCACACTCCAGGTCACCTGAAGCATGTATTCAGAGGCGCTGATCCTGAGGTGAGTGAGAAAGGAACATTTCATGTTCCTGGTGCTTAGGAATTGTAGAGCAAGCTGTGAGCTTGGCCTGTGGCAGTAGAGTGTAGAGGGCCAGCTGGGTAGGCTGAAAGAAAATCCATTTCCATGTCTGCAGCAGCAATAACAAAGGCATCACTGGCTATTTCTTATTTTCCATTTCAGAACTTTCAAGGAATGAAAAGCTCATGTTGCAGAGAGAATGTGTCTTCTTGATAGTAGCCAGGGTGGAATGTCTAATTCAGAACTATTAGCAATTCTGTTGAATTAGCCCATTTAAATTTAGTGTCAGTGAGTTAGAATCCCATTGTTACCAAAGTTTCTGATTTTTCCTTAGCAGAGCTGGTTGTAGAAATAGAGCTGAATAGATTAAAGTGCTGAATAGAAATAAGGTTATAAATTATAGGTAACTTTGTGTCCCTCACACTGCTGTCTGTCCACAGATCACAGAACCAACAGCAGTCTCTCCCCTGGCTCCCTCTGCTCATGGAGAGGAGGCCGAAGAGGAGGCAAATGAGGTGGATGAGCGCCAGCCTCCAGCTGTGCTCACACCACAGCCTGAACATTCTGAGCCAGTAAGTGCCAGCTGTGTGTGCTGCTGTCTTTAGTGCAGGGAAGAGCTGCAAGTTTCTGACCAGCCAGCACTTGCTGTTGCTGGCTGAGGATGCTGAGTGCTGGAGTCCTGCCAGGACCCAGTGATTGCCCCAGCCTGTGAGAGATGGACAATGGGCTTTGGTCTGTCACGTTTAGGCACCAGCTTCCTGGCATTTTGATAGGGGCCAGCCTGAAGCATGAAGGCTCCCTGTTCTCAGAGCAGGGAGTGTGTCAAAGACACTGTGTTCAGCCTTGTTGGATACACAGGGGACACTGTGGCGTGGAGAGACCTGTCCCCCTGCACAGACTGGCCAAGTTGCTGCAGGCACAAAAAAATGTTGATCTGACCCCACAAGTTGTTTGTGGTGCTTTGTCCCCACAAAATTCTTGGGTGTGCTTACTTGGGAGTATTTCAGAGACACACTGGGGATGTAGAGTTGCTGCTTGAAGTCAGGGATTTTGGTGCCTTTGTTGCCAGGTTGTTCTTTTGCCCCTTTAGGCAGAGCAGCCGGTAGCAGAGCAGATAGGTGCTCTGAGTCTGCCTGTTTCTTGGTCTTTGATAAGCTGCAAGGAGATGACTGTATTGTCCATGAAGCTGTGGGGGACCATTCTTGTCTAGTGTGGCAAAAGAAACAAAGGGAGTAGTTCTGAACCATTCTTCTGAGGCAAAAACCAGACACTGCATGTGTCTGTTGATACCTTCTATTGTGTAGTTTGCTTTGAAAATTGCATTGGAGCCTAGAAAGGGAGCAAAGCTGCAAGTCCTTGACTGCTGTCTTGTAATGCTAAACCCAGGATGTACGCCTTGCAATGATGCCTGCAGTATCTGAAGTGCAATGGGCACCTTTGTGGCTGGGGAGCTGCGTGGGCCCAAAGGACGCAGGGCTGGCGGCCGTGAGCAGCTGAAGATGAGGCAGCGTGGGGCCAGGGGGCCAAGAAGGCCAAGGGCACGGTGGCTGTGCCAGCAGCAGTGGGGCAGCAGGAGCAGGGCAGGGAGCGTGGCCTGTGCTGGGCAGCGCTGCAGCCACAGCTGGAGTGCTGTGTGCAGCTGTGGGCCCTGGGAAGCAGAAAGTCATGGAGGGGCTGCAGCGTGGGCACAGAGGGACAGGGGAGCTGGGCAAGGGGTGCAGCACAAGGCCAGGGAGGAGGGGCTGAGGGAGCTTTAGCCTGGACAATGGGGGCTCATGAGGGACCTTCAGGCAGACTTCCATAGATCCCTGCCTTAGATCCATAGAGCCAATGCTCAGCACAAGGGCTGTTTCCCTGCCAAACATCCCTTCACTGCATCCAAGTGCTTTAGACACCAGAGTGGGTAACACTTTCATATTTTGTTGATTTGTTTGTTTGCTAGAAGGAGAAGCCTTGTGTAATTTCTCCTTCTCCAGTGAGCAAGGGAGCTTTTTTCTCAATCTTTCCTGCCCTTTTCCAGCACTGCAGAAACACATCACTTTCAGGTTAACGGCTCCCGTGTCTTTTGGCAGCCCAGGGAATCAGTGTGTGTTGTGTTTGGGAATTGAGCAGGAAATCAAAGCCCTTGCATTCCAGCTGGTGCTCAGAGATTAGAGGAGCTGGAGGGGCTGGGCTGCATTTCTGATTCCAGCCACTTTAGCACCATCAGTGTGGTCAAGTCCAAGAGAAGAACTTGCCCGAGCACAGATGCACAAAGAGTGCAGTTCCCAGTGCAATGCTCTGGGTCTGGTTGCATTCCATAAGGACCCACACGCTCCAGATTCCCCAAGAGTGTGGGTTACTGAAGCAACAGGAGAGCAAGTTCAGGATGGCTGCTGACTGGGGCACTGCTGCCGAGTGCTGATGTGTGCAGCAACAGAAAGGACAGGATTGATTCATGGTGACCCCCCCGTGGGAAATAATGTGCTTTGGCTCTATGATTTAGAAGGTTAAAGAAATGCTTTCTTAAGCTATGGTATATTACACTAGTACTATATTAAAACTATACTATAGAGATACTATACTAAAACGCTGCTAAACTCGTGACTGTCTCCAGACAGTCACAACACAGCTTTTATCTAATTAGCTAATCAAGCTAAACAACTATCACTGAAATCCAATTAACAAATCACTTTCAGTAAACAATCACTATAACACATTCTACGTGTACTAAACAACAAGAACAGCAAGTATAGATAATAATTGTTTTCTCTTCTTCTCTAAGTTTCTCATTACTTTCCCTTAAAAAAAACCTAGGAGAGAGAATTATATCTCTCTGTATTCAAAGAATGTAAATACCACAGCACAGTAAAGAGAGATTATAAAAGTGAGATCTGTCTATCTGTCTATTTGAATCTTCCTGGCTCTGCTCCAAAGCAGTGGAAGATGCAAAGCTCACCTAAAGGCATCCCTTCAGGAGAGGAGTAGAGACAAGTTCCACTGACTGATCCTGAGCAGGCAGAGATGTTTCCCCCTCCAGAGATGGTTGTTTTTCCCCTCATGTTTTCCTGCTCCAGCCTTTTCTGACCTGAAGCCTTCATTTGTCCTTTAAATTTTTGCATGTCCTAAGGGAGTGGAACTATCCCATGCTGTATCTGGGGTCTGGTGACTTTGCTCATACACGCATTACATGACACATGGTTTCCTTCACTGGCATCCCCAGGGCTGTGTGAGTGCATTCATTAATGGGGCCTTATGAGAAACTCTGTTACTGCTGGTCAGGATTCTCAGTTGACAAAAGAGGGAGAAGAAACACCTTGGTCCTCCTCCATATACTGAGGTGGCCATAGAGGTTCTCTGACTTCCATCAGAGATCTTTGCATGCATCCTCATCTCCTGAATGACCCGGTTTTCTAACAAGAGTGTGGATGTCAGGAGGGAGGAATGCTGGCGCAGGCCTGAAGAGAAGGTGAACTCCAGAAGTGTCTCTCACAAGGAGTGAGCTCACCCAGGAAGCCCCTGCAGAGCCAGGATGGAGCTGTGGGACAGGGCGGGGAGTCAGTCACTACTGAGAGACAAACAGGACACGGCAGAAGCAGAGGGAGGCTCTCACCAGACCCTTGAGAAATGCCACCCCTTCCCTGTCAGCTGCCTGAGAGGCTGTTGGAGCTTCAGTCCCAGATGGCCCCTGATTGTAGGGCCAGGGTCACTTTGGAATCTGTGCCTCCCCTCGGGCAGAGAACGACCCAGGAGAGCAGCAGCACAGTGCTCTGGGAACGTGTGAGCCCAGCAGTCTTTGAGTCTTGGCCCACAAAGGGCGTATGGGAAGCTGAAACCCATCTTCTCTTACTTTCTGTGCAGGTGCTTCTAGAGAAAGAGCAGGAGCACACTGCCTTATCTGAGATGGCATGCCAGACTCAGGGAGAGCTGTTCCCTGCCCGAGAGCAGGAAGAGCAACTCAGGCAGCAGGTGGAAGAGCCACAGGAGAATGGCCAGGTGAGCCTGACTGGCCAGGGGACAGAGGGAAGGGCAGGAAGAGGGGCATAAACCAGAGCTCCTGGGACTGAGGAGGCCAGGAGTCCCACAGGCACTGGAAGCACAGAGCCTTGGAATCTGCAGAGATCAGCACCAGGACAGGAGGGTTACAGTGGAAACAGAGCTGGGTAGGGAAGCAGAAAGAAGGGGCTGAATAAATGTGGTTTTGAGGCTAAAAGAGGGAAAAGCTGAGCCTGATGGCAGCTCTCAGTCACTTGCTCTGCTTTTGTGTGTACAGAACATCAAGCCAGAGCCACAAGCAGAGCTGCCTGAAGTTCAGAGTGCCATCATGGCAGCGAAGAGGAGGAATGAAGACATCCAAGAGGAGAAGAATCTCCCTATGCAGAGGGGCAATCCACAAAAACAGGTGAATGAAGGAATGGCAGCCACCCCACTCATCAAAGAGAGTCCTTTCCGTTGTTTTTTACAGAAAATTGACGAAAAGCTGGAGGCACAGATGCAGGAAACTGAGGCTCAAATCAAGGTAAGGAAGAAGAGGCTAGATGAAAAAATTAAAATCATCAAAGAGAAAATGAATCACCTCCTTCAGGAGCAAAAGGCTCTAGAAAATCAAGCGAGTGAAATAGCACTAGGCACTGCAGTCACCCAAGGGGTGGTTTCTGCCTGCCCTGCCTTTCCAGTGCAGAGCAGCAGCAGGGGTGGGTGATGCCTCTGAGTGCCATCCTGATGAGGCCTCTGTCAGAGCTGCTCTCAAGGACACTTCCTGCTCTGCTGGATCTCAGCTGATGCTCTAGGCAGTGGCATTACTCCTCTGGCCATTTAGCCAGCAGTCATCCAAATGAACTCCTGCTGGTTTCTTCCAGGTGGCCTTGTTTCTTGAGGTGTTTTTTCAGGTGAACATGGTAACTCACATAGATTTGGAATACGAGCCACAAGCTGTCTGTATCCCTTGTGAATGCTCCTGTCCTTTACTTTCTTCCCAGTCGATGACTCCTGGCTGACGGGCGACTGGCTGACGGGCACAAGCTGTAGTCTCTGACTGCTTTGTTCTGTTTGACTTGAGGTGGAAGTGTCGCCATCCTACCTGGCAGCCTGCAGAGAGTTCCAGCAAATGACGGGCAGCCAAGAGCCCCGAGGCTGGCATGAGGCCCAGGAACTGACCCATCCAGAGATGCTGCAGGATAAGCACATCCCGAGGAAGGTGCAGGAAAAGAGAATTTCATGGCAGGAGGTAGAACATTAGAATGAGGAGATGCAAATGTATCTGCACACCTATGAGGGGGAAAGGAGTCTTTGGGAGGAAGTGGAGCGGTCCTTGCTGCAGTCATCCTTTAGAACAAGAAACTGGCTATGAACTCGAGTAAAAGCAGCCTTTGGTCTTGACCATTTGGTTTCACAAGTGGACATCCAAAGCAATCCAGTTGAAGAGCTCTGCATGTGGCTGACAGCAGCTTCCTAAGGGCTTGCATTTCAAATGGCAATCTCTCTTGCATTTCAGGGCAATCTCTGCCACACCTTCCTGACATCAACTCATTTCTTGTCTCAGATCTACACCGACTCTGACACTGAAGCTGCTGCAGAAGCAGCAGTGCCATCCCAAGGAGCTTTTGCTCCCCAGCTGAAGAAATGGAGCCTGAGCCCTTGGTTCACCTGCCGTGCTGACCCAGCTGCTGCTCAGCAACAGGAGATGGTGGGTGACTCCCTGGAGCAGCAGAGTACGTCTGGTATCTTTCTCATCTGAGGGACAGTGTGTTGTGTGCACGTGTCAGCATAGCTGTACCAAAGGGTTCTGCTCAGTTTAGTGTCACAGAAGTGCTGGCAGTGCTCCGAGGCAGCAAGAGAGAGCTCTGGGTGTTCCTGCTGCCTCTGAGGACAGCTTAGACTGGCTGGAGTTTGCCTGGGCTTCCCTCTCTGCCGAAGGCAGAAGCAGGGATTGTTCCTGGATCAGCAGAAGGCTGTGACTGCTTGAGTCCCAGCCACTGGCAGAAGCCCTGCTGAGATCAGGCTCTAGGAGAGCACATCAAGCCCTTTGTGATTCTGCAGCATAACCCAATGAATCTGCTTCTTGCCCTTAACAGCTGCCAGTGCTGTGCTCTCAGATAAGATCTGGTAGGGTTGAGAAGAGAGCCCAGTGGATTCTGTGTCTACCATCACCTGTTGGGACAAAAAGGGCACTGATCTGCGCCTGGGTGTGGCTGATCTCAAAGCCCATCCTGTTGTGTCTTGAATGGGGGCAACAGCTTGTCCGGGGCTCAGGCTCACTCTGGCTTCTTCCCATCAGTGCCGGTCAGTGCTCATGCTTGGGCTTTGCCAGCCTTGTTGTGGTCTCTGCCCTGCCCCTGAGGGCTGTGGGAATGCAGAGGCTGGAGCCTTCCTTAGCTGGGAGGGTCCCGCTGCTGCAGCGTGGAGCTGCCTGAGGCTGCAGCCGCTTCTCTGGGCCGGCTTCTGCCTCGCACGGCCTGGGCTCACAAGAGGGTCAGCATCTCCTCTGGGCAGCTCTCTGTGTCACAGGGATGCCTGAGGAGCACTGCTGTCCTCTGTCCCGTGCCCGCCATGCCAAGTTGGGAAGATGGGGACGTGTGCGGTGCCGAGAGGGCGAGTGCAATGGGAGCGACTGATCCGCGCTGTCAGGGAGAAGAGAAGCAGCGCGGTTCTTCACGTGGGGCACGGGCAAGGGCGTCTTTGGGCTCAGCCTGCTCATAAAGGGTGAGGGTCCTGATGCTGAAAGCCCCGTGGGGATTGGTTCTAGCATGAGCTGCTCTGGTTTACAAACACAGAGGCATTCTTCTGGCAAACTGCTGCAAGGTGGAAAAGATGGGAACACTTGGCAATATTCCTCCTGTTCTGGACTTGACATCTGTTCAGAGGAATTGATTCTAAATGTCCAGGTGCATTTAATCTTAGCAAGTAGGAAACCTTTTCTAAATCTCACAGTGTTTATTCCCAAGAAAACAAAGGCACTGTTAGTTCCAGCTCTCCTTAATGTTTCTAGACGACAAACTTACTTGCCTAGGTAGGTATTCTCTTCTGGTCTCAGTGTCCTCTGAATGTATCTCCCTGTGCTTCCCTGTGTGCCTGCTGTCAAGAGGTTTCTCCCTTCAAAGGATGCTGGAAATCAGTCTCTGTGCCAGCCACTTGTGCTGTGGGCCTGCTGTTCTTTTCTTGGTGTTCCAGTTGCTGTTCCTGTTGTTGTTAGCCAGCTGTCCACCAAGGGAGGCTCAGAACTCCAGACAGTGGGGCTGCCTCTTGTATCTCCTGGAAGCTGGGATCTCTGCTTTAAAGTGAACATCTTGCATTTTTTTTCCCTCAGGGAGAATGGTGAAGATGGAAGGTCCTATTCTAAAATACATTGAACTGGAAAATATTGGCAGTGGGTTTGTCCAAGCAATGTTAATGGTACAAAACTATGCATCAGGTGTTTTGCTGGTGGAATAGGTATCAAGTGTGAAGTCAGACAAACTGCAAATGTGTTCAGGCACTGGGCTTAGATTGTCAGTGCTGATCAGAATTTCTAGGTGTGCTCAGAAGGCATTGTCAAAGACATCTTCATGCTTCCAGTGTCCTGCAGGCATTTACAGCAGAGATCTCCTGTGTGGGCTGGCTTTCACTGCAAGATCTAAATGGCTTCTCCTTTCTCTGCTTCTGTTTTGTTTCTAGGAGTTTTGGAGACATTTATAGAGCGCTCAACACTGCCACAGGAGGAGAGGTAAATGTCAACAGCCCCTGCAGACTCTGCTGCACTCGAGGGCTTTCCCCTCTGGTGTGAGTTGTGGCTGGAGCTTTGGGCAGAGCTGTGCTGAAAAGGCACAAGAAGCACAGACTGGTGCCAGCCCACAGAACACATTTGGGACTTTGTCCTCCTCAGCTGCCGGAAGGAAGGCACGGAGGGCAGCGGTTCCTTTCAGAGAAGGACGCGCTCACTCGCTCTCCATTGCTAAAACAAAGGTGGTGCCTGCGAGCACCTCACTGCTCTTTGGGGCTACAGCTTCAGAGTCCTGAATTCTCATTTCTGGCTGCCAGCAAATCCATCTGAAAGTTACTGGCAGATCCTTAGCTACCTGCAGTGCTGCACTTGGGAACTGCACATAGGGAGAGATCTGCAAGGCGTCCCTGAAAGCCCTAAGCCCTGCCCATATCACAAGATGTATCCACAGAGTATTAAGGCATGGATTACTTCTTCTGAATCCCAAATGACGCAGCAGAGAGTGTGGTCAGAGGTTTGTGGGTGATAACTGAGACACTGCTGTTACCAAGTGGTCAAGGCAAAATGTCAGTGGCCCCACGTGTCCTGTAACTGGCTCCCAAGGGAGCAGAGAAATGGGCTGTTGGAATGTCAGTTCCTGATTACTGCAGTGCCTGATCACAAGGCAGTTTGGCACAGCTCAGCTGTGTCATTGCAAAATCACTCGCTCCACGTGCCTTGTGGTCTTGTGCCACCAACTTCTCAAGTTACTGATTTTCAATGTCATTTTAGGTGGCCATAAAAAAAATACAGCTTCAAGGACTGAGGAAGGAGGAACTAAAAGTAAATGAACTCATGGTCATGAAGGTGAATAGAAATCCCAACCTGGTCAACTGTTTAGACAGGTGAGTTGTGCTTTTGTCCCATGAATGTTTGTTCACATATTGCAAACATGCAAGTTAAAATCCCACTTTGGTCACTGGCAGAAAATAGAGCTGTAATTATTGGCTAATTATTATTGCTCTTTTCATCTCCAGTGGGTGGGAAGAGATTGCATTTTGTCTGCATGAGTCTTCACTGGCACATGGTATTTGAAAATTGTTCAAAAACCCGGATGAGTTGTGTCTTACTAAATCAATGATCTCTATATTCACAGCCACCACTTTGTTTTAGAGCTTGATTTTTTTCAAGTGTCTTCTTATGTCCAGGTAAACTAACAAGGATTTCCCTTGGATTGTTGCCGCTGGTTTTCATTGCCATGCATGCCAGGAAGATTAGGTGCTTTTTTCCAGAAACACCATGCATGACAGGTTTTTTACCTGGGCTGTTACTAAACTGCATATTTTGCTTACTGCCCATCTAAGACGTCTCCTTTTTTGCAGCTGTGCCTTTCTCCTTGAGACTGCACAGATGGCAAACAATGCACAGCCAAGAGGGAATGTCTCTTCCTTGTTTTTGTCTTTGTCTCAAAGGGACCTGAAAAGAAGAATCAACCCATGTTTTCCAAACTGCAACCTAGCCATGTACATTCATCTCCACGCCCTTGTTTTCCCTCTTTCAGCTACCTTGTGGGTGAGGAATTGTCCCTGGTTATGGAGTACATGGATGGAGGCACTCTGAGCAATGTCATCAGCCAGACCTACCTGTCGGAAGATGAGATGGCAGCCATCAGTCGGGAGGTCAGCAATCCCATCTGTGTTTCCAGGGGCTTGGGCAGGATTGTCTGGGAAACAGGGGCTCAGAGCTGGAGTGATTTCCTGTGCCAAGCTTTGTTTCTGTGTTGCTGCTATTCTATGGGCAAGTAAAAGCATCTCAAGGGAAAGGCCTGCCAGTGCCCCTGCACTCCCTGTACTCAGTGCCAGTACTCTTATCTCCTGCTGTAGTATTCTCAGTCTGTCTCTTGTATTTTTATTTGCTGTTCTCCACCTTGCCTCTCTAAATGTTTGCCTGGAGTCTGTCTTCACTGCATTCCTTGCCTGTAAAAGCAAAGGTGCTGGTGGCAGGATTTGAAATGACCAGCAAAGAAAAAAGACTCATTTCTCATAGTCCTCAGCTGAAAAGAATAGAAGTGCAGCCAAAAATGCTCTTTGCTTCCACAAAGTGACTGGTGTGATACTTCCAAGCCTGTTCTGAGGCCAGCAAGAAAATCTTTTCCATGCATCCTCCCACCCAAAAGTGATCCACTAAACACCAAAGAGAGGGACTTTTCCTTTCCAAACCCCTCCTTTGTCCTCTGCATGGAAAAAGCACGTCCACTGCAGCAGGAGTCATCCTGGCTGGTTTGCAGGGCACAGCCTACACCAGCAGGTGCTGTTGCTCTTTCAAAAGCTGATGTGCCTTTCCTCAGAAAGGTCCTGCTCTGCAAGTGTTGGAGCAGCAAGCTCTTCCTCTCAGTGGCCATTACTGTTCTGCCATTGCTCCCCATTCCCCTGGAGAGGGAATCTTTTAGATTCTTTGTTTCCTTACTTGTGTGATGAAATCACATCACTCATTTTTGCCCTCCTCTTTCTGTTTTCTCTCTCAGTGCCTGCAAGGACTGGATTTTCTTCATTCAAACCACGTCATCCACCAAGATGTGAAGAGTAGCAACATCCTTCTCGGAACTGATGGTTCTGTCAAGCTGGGTCAGTATATTCTTGGTCAGGTGCAGCGTTCCAGGGATGTGGGTGTGGGGCTGCTTGGAGTGACTGCCAGCTCCCCAAAAATGGTGCTGGTGGCAGTGCAGGGACCCCTGCTGCGAGCTGAGGGCACAGTTGCAATGTGCACAGAGGTATAAGGAACCACAAGCAGTCAAGAGTGGCCTTGCTCTGTGTGTGTCCCTTCCAGACAGAGGGAGCTACAATCTAAAGCTTCAGGGGAATGAAGTCCACTGTTGTGAGCAGCGTTAAGAAACCTGGGATTTTTTGGAGGTGGCCAATTCCATACTCCCTTGGCTAAAGCCCCAAGGAAATCGAGCATGGACAGTTCTCCAGGAGATCCAACAGCACATTATTAGCCTGAGAGTGGGGAATTCTTTTGCTTGGTTTCCTAATTGGAGCTGGCTTTCATGGTTTGTTTTTTTCTCCACAGCTGACTTTGGCCTCTTTGCTCAGCTCAGCCCTGAGCAGGGCAGACGGAGCTCCGCGGCCGGTGCTGCTGGGTGGCTGGCACCTGAAGTGGTGACAGGTCAACCATGTGGCCCCAAAGTGGACATATGGTCTTTGGGAATCGTGGGCATCGAAATGGTGGAACGAGAAGTTCCTTCCTGGAATGCAACTCCTGTCTTGGTAAGGTGCAAATACTCACTGATCCCACTGTCTTTCTCACCTGTCCCGTGTTCTGTGTGCCACTGGACAAAATCCCATTGCCATCTGCTGGCACCACTTCCACCAAGGTCCCCTTCTAAAAATGCCCCTGCAGCACATCAGCATCTGCTGTAGCTTTGGTTGTATCAGAAAGGGAAGTGGCAGTTCAGAAACCTAACCAGTTCAGAAACCTGCCATTTTGGCCTCCAGCCATGCCTGACATTTCCCACTTGTTTTTTGAACACTGTTGGAACTCTGTTTCTGAAGGACAAGAATTTTTCAGTGGACAGGGTAGACATGTGATAAATATCCTGAGAAATAGAGGTTAGACCTTCCCAGTTTCAATTTTATAGAAAACATAGGAAAAAAGGAAAAAGAAAAGTAAACAAAAAAGGAAAAGAGAAAAAAACCTACTACCAAAGCAATGCCCAAGCAGTTCTGCTTGCTTTTTCATTTTTTAAATGCAGCTCTTCTCTTCCATTGTGTAGTATCTTTTCCAAATCCTGTGGTCGTTGAAACTTTCAGGCTTTCAAGTCATCTGTACATTGTTCAGTCACGTGTGTGGGTGGCCTGGATAAGTTTTGGATGTGTTTTTCTCCAACTGCAGTTAGAATTGTTTGCCAAACCCTTGGCTGTTTCTGGGTACTTTAACAAGTTGATGAGCTCGCAGGCAGGTGCCTGGGCTGGGATCCAGCGTGGGCAGTTGACACCGGTGCTGTGTTTCTTTACCACAGGAGCAGGGCCATCCCTGGCCTGCACTGTTATAATGACAGGGAGGGCTCCAGCTCCCACCATGGCCAGTGGCTGAGCTCAGCTGAGAGTCAGGATAAAACCCTCTTTGTCACCTCTGGTGATGTGGGAAAAGGACAGAAAGCCACATAAATTATTTGTACACAAGGGGAGTGCATTGCAATTTCTGGATTTGAAATTCTCCTTTGGGTTGAAGAGGATAATAGCAAAGTCTCTTTGGTCACCATCTATTTCAGTGCCACGAGCACAGAGTTATCATGACAGTGGTGGGCATTTTTATGGAGACTCCAAGGCCTCTTGCCATTGTTATTTTTGTCTATTTGAGATGGAGTCTGCAAGTTGAGGTTTGAATAGTTCCAAGTTGGTGTCTTATGTTTCTAAATACCATCTTGCAAAAGCAGAATGAGCTCTCTCCCTCTGACTTGTCAGCGTGTTAGAGCTTGGTTCCACATGAACCACACTGGATAATGATCAGCCGATGTCTTGCCAATCTACACTGTAATTCCTTGGCCTGAGGAGTATCAGAAAGACCTGCTGAGCTCCATGGACACTGTCAGCTGCATGGAAGTGAGCATCCTTGGCCTTGCTGAAGAAACTGGAGCTCAGCTTAGGTTAGATGCTCTTGAGCAGGAGAAAGGCTGGAATCCTCAGGGGTTTCCAGAGGCCTGCATGCCCAGAGGGACTGAGTTCTGGGGAGCAGCTGGATGTTTCTGCACATCATGGAAAGGGATTGCCAGACAGGTCAAGCCTCACCACAGGCAAACATTACCCAGCTCTTCTCAGGCAACATTTGCTTTGGGTTTCAAGTTGTTCCTACTTGTCTGTCTGTGAAGATGCCCCTAAAACCAGAAGGCAAGCCTCTCAGAACTGGTGTTCCATTTCCAGAAATGAAGAAAGGAAGCCCAAACACAAGAAAGTTGCTAAGGCACTGTATTTTGGAGAGGAACTTAACCCCCTGTGCAGTTTCTTCTCACTGGAAAACATGCCTGAAACCTGGGAATGAGGGTGTAAAGGCCACAGAGTCTCTTCTGCTTCTTGCGCAGTGCTGCTGAAACACTCAGTGACCGTGTTTCTCTCCTAGCCCAAAGCAACATTCTCCACATCACCAAGCCAGAGCCTGGTGATGTGGAGAGCCTGCCAAAACCTCCCGTTTGTTTCCTGGCACTTTCTGGGATGGGCCTACCATTCATGCATTAATTTGTGTAGCCAAATGAGTCGAGGGTGACCGTAGGGATGGAACCTCTCCTTCTGATATGACCATGAAAAGTTTTTCTTTTCCATGTAAGGAAAGCAGAATTTTTCAGGCTGCTGAGAGACAGAGCTGCAGGTGGCTCCTGTGTGTCCAAGCAGGCGTTTTCATCCCAGTACATTTGTGCATGGATCATAATGTGTCTGTGTTGAAGATGAGATTCCAAATGTTTGTCTCCTTACCTGAGGAATACCTGGTGGATTTCCTTTCTTTCCTTCCAATTCCCATTGTTTTCAAGAACAAAGCAAAAAGCTTGATTGGTTTTGTTTTATGGCAGCTGTGCTTAAGAGACAAGAAGCACTGCAGAGATACTTTTCATATCCTAACCCTTGGATACAGTAGAGTTAGTATAGCAAAGTCCTTCTTCCAAAACGCCTTCTTCGAGGCTGATATGAATCCTCAGGGAAGGCAATGTGCTTGTGCTGATGTAGTTCCCACTAACTAGGTCAGTCAACGAAATCAGCTGCCAAGGCAAGATCTGTGGGATGTTGGAGAGGCTGTGGCTGCATCGGGGTTTGGGGTTTTGGTTGGTAAAGAAAAGTCATCTCTGGGTCTCTGCCAGGGCAGAAACTGCCACTGCAGAGTGGAGCTTAATCAATGGGATCTGGGAGAGCAGTGACAGATGGGAAAGAAGCAGGTGGAGCCTGGTGTCTCCTTTTTCCCCAGCCTCAACTCCTGATAGCCACAGGAGGAAGACAAAAGCTGCAGCAGCCCAACCTATTTTCATCTTGCCTGCGTGACTTCCTGAGCTGCTGCCTGCAGAGAGACGAGGCGCGGCGCTGGTCTGCCAAGGAGCTCCTGCAGGTAAAATGTGAAGGGGCTGCAGGTGAAACAGGCTCTGAGGGATGGGCTCCTCCTCCACTCAAGCCCAAGGCAGCAGATGAGCCCCCTTCCTCCTCACCTCCATTCTTGGTGCTCTTCAAATGAAAACAGTGAGGAATCCTAGACTGGGCTGGGTGGCAGGGCCCTGTACAGGTCCGGTGGTGCAAGTGTCCTGCAATGTGCAGGGACATCTTTAAAGAGATCAGGTTGCTCAGAGCCCTTTGCCACTGGAGCCGGAATGGTTGGAGGGATGGGGCACCTACAAGCTCTTGGGGCAAGCTGTGCCAGTGTGGCACCATGCTCCGAGAAAACAAGTTCTTCCTTAGACCTACTCTGATTAGATTCCCTTTGTGTTTAAAAATATTTGTCCATATCCTATTGTAACTGACCCTGTTAAAAAAGATGTCCCCCACTTTCTTCAAAGCCACTCTGAAATCTTGGAAAGTGGCAATAAAGTCTCCCTGGGGCCTGTCCTTCACAAAACTGAATAACTCCAGCTCCCTCTGCATTTCCTGAGAGGAGAGGCGCTCTGTCCTCTGACTGTGTCTGTTGCCCTCTTTTGGGATTTGGTGGAGTGCTCAGTTTTATGTAATGGCAAAAGAATTGAAGTAGAGCAATGCAGGGTACAGAGACATGAAATGATGGTGGAGGAACCCAAGGAAGCCAGTCCCAGCTGAGCAGTCAGAGATTTGGCTGTGGGCAGGAGGGGCTGTGGGGGGCTCACTCTGAGGGGCCCTGGTTGGTGCCCCCCAGCCCACCCTCAGAGGTTTCTGCCATGCAGACAGGGACAGCTGGGAGGGACTTGTCCCAGCCCCATCTGCTGCCTGGCACGCTCAAGCAGACGGGAACTGTGCCAGGGTTACTGCCAGGTTGTGTGGCAGAGAGGGAACTGCAGGGCCCAGTGCCACTGGGCTGGCCCTGCTGGGAAGGAAGGTGCCATCCAGCACACGAGGGGCAGGGCATGGAAAGGTAGACACTGCTTTCTGTCCCTGTGGCAATCAGCACAGTGCCTGTCTTTCAAAGGCAGGGACCCATGTGAGCCATTGGAGTTTCCTGAAAGGAAGAAAACCCAGGGACAGAAAGCACCATTTCTAGAGCACTGGCAGGGCAAAAATCCCAACAAGATAAAGAAACCTGAATTAATGGATGAGTGGGATTCTTGGCCAGGTTTGCCTGTGATGGCAGGGTCCTGCACATGACTGCTGGGTAGCAGATGGTCCCACTGCTCCTCTTTCTGGGTCTTTTTAGGACCCAGAGCAATCCCAACTGAGCCTGTAAAGCATTGAGCTTGGAAAGTAATGGTTCACTGTTCACTGTTCTTTGTCTTTTTGTTGTTTGGTTTGTTGTTTGTTTTTGGTTTATTTGTTTTGTTTTGGTTTTGGGTTTTTTGTTTGTGTTTTGTTTTCTTTTTTGTTTTTGTTTTTGTATTCCTTTTTTTGTTTTTTGTTTTTTTTTGTGAACAGCATCCATTTGTAACATCAGCCGAGGCTGCATCCACCCTGGCACCACTCATCATCTCAGTGAAGAGGAGGATGGAGAAGCAAACGGTGCTATAATCGTATCAGGACCATTTTCTCCATAGCCATCTTAGAGTAGGATTGTAGAGTAGTACGGTACAGTAGGATTTAGAGTAGGATTTAGAGTAGGACTATGTGGAGAAAAGAAAAAAGACTCTGCACAATTTAATGTGAATCAAGGAGAAGCCATTTATTATGCTTCTAAACATAGTTTATAATTAGTTCCTATCCTATAGCTTTCTGTAGTCATGCATTGTTTGGTTGCATCTTTTTCTTAATCGAATTGGTAGATGCTGTAAGGGACATTTTATTTGGGTTGCTACCCCTTTGTCTGTCAGCAACTTTTCTGCTTCTTCTTTCTGCTCGCAACATCACCTTTTTATCCACAAAGTTGAATGCAGCTTTATTAACAACCTGACTTAGTCCTAGAAGGTTAGTTATTTTAGTTAGCTCCAGAAGGTTAGGCTGGTTCATTTAGTGCCTGTCCATTTTTCTGTAAATACCACCCTACAGGATTATAGAGTAGGATTGTAAATAAATAAAGTTTCTGAAACTTTAACTCATCTGGAAGAATTCTTTCTTTCTCACCCTGTGAACAAGCTGAACATTTCCTTCTGAGTTGTCAGCTGTCTCTTAAAGGTGCAATGGCTTCTTTGGTGTTGTAAAAAGTACATACTACAGGACAGGCTCTTCACAGATATTAAATATTATATATATATATATATATATATAAATAAAAATAAATAAATATACTATATGTGTTATGGTGTCTTAGTTAGTAGTACTGTATTTTATTAAGTAGTGTGGTATGTTGCGGTGTGATGTCATGGTTTGCCTCAGATACCCCAGGTTCCTCCCTGATAATTCCCTGCCAGGTGTGTCAGTCATCCCTCCTTTCCACACCCTGACCCCTGCTGAGCGCTGTCTGTCAATCCTGGCATTCCAGAAGGGTGTCGAGTGATTGGCAGAATTCAAAAGATGCCCTCCCCTCCTGGAAGGACATTGGGCCATCCAGGTGTCCTCTGTCCCTTGACACTTCCCCGCCCCGTACCTGGTTGGTGCTCCCCGTGTTCCTTCCCTGCCCCTCTTCCCCGGGTAAAAGGGTGAGCAAACCATGCGGTTGGGAGTTCTCCTGGAGCCCTTGCTGGATCCAGAGGCCTGTGGGCCAGGAATAAAGCTCTGGATAGAAACCCTCCATCAGAACCGACTCCTTTCCTTCACCTCGCCTTAAAGCTTCTCCACCAAAGGTAAACCTGAACTCCTGCATGCCTGGACTTGCCTCCAAGTGCCCAGCTGCAGCACCCAGCTAGCCAAAAGTGTCTCTGGGGTAAAATTCCACAGTTGCCACTATTTGGTCAGGCAGCAAAGGCCAGACAAGCTCATGTATGTCCCATCCAGCTATATTGGTAATTATTTCAGTGGTAAATATAGTTTTAGGTTATAACATTGTGTAAAACAGGAGCTATGTGATGTAAGATACTTTTTTAACTAGCTCAAGAAAGGGATGGGGTAATCAAGAAATTCTTTGCCCAGAGATGACAGCAACAGGACACCAAGAGCCCCAAGGGAAGAATTCTTGCGTCCTTATTGGAAAAGATCAACTTTCTTCCACCTCCTTCCTGACTTTGAGGAGCCAACAGGATTAAGGGAGAGAACTTGACAATAAGCAGAGAACACCCTTTGTTTGGAAAAAATTTATGCATCATGTATGAGATATATGAATATGCAACAGGCTATTCTTTTAAGGGCTAATCCTTTGTTAGTGTGTGTGCTTTCGGGGCATAATTGCCCAGGAGGCACCAGGACTGTCCATATGTCTTTGTTTTTATTGTCCTTTACTGTTCTAACTCTGATTGTCTAAATTCTTATTATTCTAACTTCTATTACTATCTTAATAACCATTTTATTGCTACTAAACGGTTCAAATTTGAAAAGAAGGGATTGTTGTTTTTCACAATGTGCTTTGAAAGCTGGGAAGACTCTTCATTCATCATCTCCAGAGCACACTGCCTTTGGCCAGCACACTGGCCTGTTTTGGTACATCTGTGACACTTCTAGTTGAGGCAGAAAGGGCAATGGCATTTGAAGATAAAACCAAAGGAAGAATGGAGCAGCCCAAACATCTTATGCAGATGCAGGCCTTCAGCTGTGACTGGAGAGCATTGGGGTTCCTGCCACTTGGATTTGTATCCCTAGAGGAAATGTCTTTGGCTGGAGGAGAGCCTTGCTCAAGTGAGAAAGCAGAAAGATCAGAGAGGGTGCTCGGGAAGGTCTCCTGTGGTGCAGAGCTGTCAGCGCCTGTGAGGTGAGAGCGGGCCCGGCCTTGCCCGGGCTGGAGCCCCAGCAGAGCCCTGGCAGAGGCCGGAGCAGCCTGAGCCCCGGCAGAGGCAGGCTGGAAGGAGGCCCTTGGAGCTGCAAGAGGCAGCAGCCGGGCCCTGGGTGCCTCTTGCTGGGAGCGGGCGAATCCTCCGCTCTCAGAGCCCAGGTGCCAGCTGGCTGCTGCCGAGGGGAAGCGCAGCCGTGCTGGGCACAGCCCGGCCTGGAGGCATTGGCCGTCTGGAGTGTGCCCAGGAGCAGAGAAAGGCCAAGGGCAGCCGTGGGCCGCTGGGCTGCCTGAGGATTCCTCCTCTTTTACCGGCTGCTCTGCAACTCCTGGCAAAGGCCAGCAGTGTGTGCAGCACTCTGGGCACCGGGGCAGGGAGCCGGGCTGCTCGGCAGGCTGGAGCACAGGGCAGCTCCTTCAGGCCCGGCACTTGTGCCAGGGGAAGCGAGGCCAGCGTGAGGCAGGGACAGCTTGGCAGGACACATCTGCAGGAGCCAGCGACTCATGCAGCTCTAGGAGGAAGCGGCTGCAATCCTGCAGTTCTGCACTGAGCCAGAGCAAAGGTGTGAGATGCAGAGTGTTTGGCAGAAATATTCAGGCCCACCAGGCCAGCCTGTTTTGTGCTCTGTGGCGCACAGCAAGCGCTGTGCAATGCAGCTCTGAGCTGCTGGGAGAGAGGCAGTCGGGGATGTGCCTGAGGTGAGCCAAGGGGTTAGCTGAAAATGGAATTAGGATAATTGAAAACTGCAGATGGGTCGAGGGGCTAGATGGGAATAGAATTGGGATAGTAGAAGATTGCATATTTTAGTTAAGATTTTAAAATGAGGTAAGAAGCTAAGTTAGTAATACAGCTAGCAGCAATCTTGTCCCTTAGTTAAAGAGTACCAAATATATTAGGAAGGTAAAGCTAGGAGTGACAGGGATAGAGGAAGCAATTGTGAAGAAGCAGAGACCATAGAAATACCTTGCCTTAAGAATAATTGAACAGTTAGGAGAGGCTTGGACCATGAGCAGCAGGTCCAAAGGTCTCGCCAGCTGGCCATGGGAGAAGAGTTCACCATGAGCGAGACGGCTTTCTTCCTCCCATACAACCACTCCCTCATTTCAAAATCCCACCAACCCAGTTAAGGGAGTACAATTGCAGAGCTGTGATAGATATTCAGCTGATAAAAATGCGAAGCAGGCAGGTAAGAATTATGTATTATAGGTCCTTAGAAACCTAATGTAAAACTTTTTCTGTAGAAATAGAGAGCAGGAGTCTGCAACTCCTTGCATGTGTCTTTGGAAACTAGTTCACATGTGTCCAGGGCTGCAATAAATACCCTTCTTTTCTACTATAATTAGTTCAAGAGTCATCTGTCTGTGCTTCGAGGGTTATGCTGGAGTAGTGAACTGATTTGGAAGGGAACAGAAGAGTTTCAGCAGGCAATTTTTGGAAGAGATGGAAGGCTCTTGTGACTGAAGGGAAAGCTATTTGGAATGGAGTAATGATCCCAAAGTCCATACAATTGTATCTTTGTGTCTGAATTGAAATCAGAATGCTTATAGATATCTTCATGCAATTTGTCTACAAATTTATCAAAGTCTTCATTCTTCTTTTGTGAATTTGTGTAAAAGACATAGTGTGTGGAGAGCCTGGTTCAAGCATGGCTTAAAGAAAGAGGCCATGAGGGTATACAGCTGATGGGAAAGTAGAGGGTAGCTGTAAAGCAGCATTTCCCAGGCTTGATTCCCTAAATAATTAGGTTCTCAGGTAATTTTATAAACAATACGATTCTCAGACAGTCTTCTCATAACAGGCAAACATTCTGTCCTTGGCTGCTACTGGGAACAGATAGCTGGTACTGGGAACAGATACCTGCTCTGGGAACAGATATGAAGGTTTTGAGAACTTTTCATATCACGGTGAGAACACTGAGCCTGTTTTCAATAAACAAGCCACAGGTATTGCAAACAAAAGGAGGGGTTGGAGTTTCCTCTGTAGCCTATCGTGAGCTCAAATTTTGCAATATGCATGAAGTCAATTAACACTGTTATAAAAGGTGGCTGATTTGATCAATAAATCAGAGTTGATGCTGATCAACAAAGATGGGTCGTCTCCCTTCGCTTTCAACAATAGTGTGTAACCCATCTGGAAATGCAAGAATAGCATTATATGCCAGTTGTTGGCTCATCTGCAAGACTTGATCAATGCTCTTAGCCTGGGCAGTGGCAGTAGCCCAGGGCCCTTTGCCAAGTAACTGTTGTGCTGTTAAACCATACAGAGGATCACCCTGCACTCTAGGTCTTGCTGCTTCTTGAGCACACTTTTCCTCCCAGCTTTTATGACACATCACCTGCTGATAGGGTGGCATTGTAAGTCATATCATGGTATGCACATCAGCTGGAATTAATGTGTTAGATGGAAAAATATACTGCAGAAGTGACTGTGCAAGTTGGGATTTTCAACCAAATTGTGAAAATGCAGCTCTCAATTTTTCTAAAATCTTCCAATTGAAAGGTTCTCAAACTCTTCTTGCAGCATTAGTTACTACAGGAAAAGCTTCTACATCATTTGAGAGAAAAGTCCCTTCCACAATAGCTTCTGCAATAACTTTTTTCTACTTTAGTTTCTGAGCTGCTTCCATTTCAGGGCCACATTCCAACTCTAATTCCATATTCTTTACAGCCTGAGAGGGACGATTTTGTTTAACTGGCTCGAATGCTGGCTCAGAGACAGAATGGAGGAGTTTTTGCAAGAGAGTGGTCATATTCAGCCAATGCCCAATCCAGCCTGCTTGCAATAATGGACAATGAACACGTTCACAAAGAATGAATTATGGACATATTCAGAAATGGGCTCGGTATATCCTTGAGAAAGATACAAGAAGAAGAGTCATCAGGACTCAGCAAGTTTGTCACCAAGTTTGGGAAAGTGAGCCATCGGTGGGCCAGACAACCCCAGCCAGACGTGTGAAAAATTAGATGATCCAATCAGCATCCTATTTTAGACGTGTGAACAGTTAGGATTAACCAATCATGTATTAGCTAGAGACACGTGGACAGTAAAGATTTATTATAAATAGAGTCTTTTTAGGAATAATAAATTTAGCTTCACTGGATCATATTGGTTATGTTGTGATGTCCCTGAACCTCCGCACCACGCACTTAAGGGTGGGTTGGTGTTGCCCATGAAATGTACACACCTGGGGAAGTGCCCCTGGCAGAGAGGGGCTGGATTGCCAAGGGAACTGCTTCCCCAGGAGCCCCCAGTGAGACAGGTGCAAGTGTCTCCATTTGACTCCCTGTGTTTCCTTCAGTCCTTGACGCCCCTTGCACTTGGCAGAGGGGCATGCAAAGGGAGAAGGCTGTGAAAAAGTACGAATTATGTTCTCTTGATGCAGAGTGTGATTTTATACACTCTCTCCTATGGTGCAGGCATTCTTCCCATAGAAAAGCTTTCCTTGTGTATTTGATTTATGTCTGCAAATGTTGATATGTAACTTTAGGTACCTGAATTTAGCCCATTTCTCCTCTTACTTTAATTTCAGAAAATGTCAGAATTACAGATGTACGCATTAAAGTTTCCAAGATTTCTGTGCAACAGAAAGATGAGTAAGCAGTAGTACAGCTTAATCTACATTACCTTTAGCAGTTACCAAAGCAAGAAGGTATTTAGAAGAGTGTGCCGTCTTTCGGCAATATTACAAATAGATTCTTATATAAAAATTATAATATTAGAATACTGGCTTTACAGAAATATTAAAATGGATTCTATATGTGTGATGTTAAAGTTGTGATCTTTATAACTTTGTTATAAAGATATAGTTTTTATTTCTGTTGTTAATTAAGCTTAGAGAGCTCCCAAGGCCTTGAACATACTTGAGACTGTTTTTGTAATAAACTGTCTTTTAAAACTCTGTTTGGAAAGCAGAAGGTAGGAACATCAGTCATCTGTTGTGTTTGACTTTATTGTTATTTGAGATTGTAGTAAATACTGAGCATGAGCTGGGATGCAGATTGTAATTGCTCATCTTTCCAAAGATAGATATGGATACTATTAACATGTGCCCTGTTTATTGTTCCTAACTGACTAATTTACTGCAGTAGTTTTATAGAGCATTTTTATTGTTGTAATGTCTAAATGTAGTGGGACAATATATATTTGACTTGGGGTACTTTGGCTTTTGTTTTTCAAATAATAAAACCACTCTCTTCAGCCTGGTGAAGAAGAAATCTGCTTCTGTCCTTGTGTACAGCTATGGGTTTGCTTACATAGCTTCTCCTTCCCTTTTCTGCCTAGGCTTTCTCACCTGCAATTTTCAGTAGAAAAGCAACAAACCTTTGAAAGGCTAAACCTCAACATAACTGTGACCTTCAATCAATACTTCCTTCTTCCAATTTCTTAAGATCTCTTTGTCCTGGGCACTCAGTATGGCCTTTTTCCTCAAAGTTCTTTAGCTGTCTTGAATGCTTACAGCGTAAAAGGTAAGCCCTGATCTATTTTCAACTCCCTGCTCAGATGCAGACTGCTGGAAGGGAGCTAGGACTGGTACTGGAGACCTGGCAGCTTGTCCAGGAAGCAAAATTTTTGAAATAATGAAAATGTAGAGAAGCATGCAAGTCCGGGTGGTGAACTCAAATATGCAAGTACTTGCAGTTTCCTGACAGGACTTTACAGTTCAAGGGTATGGTCTCTTCTTATTTCTGTCCCTTAATGCTCAATCCTTGCCACATTTCTTCAACTTCTTTTGCATTGTCATCTTCTCTGTTTTCTTCCTCTCTTCTTCTCTCTGTGACTTTCTATGCAGGACAGATAACCTGTCATACAGTGTCAGCTTGCTCAGTGACCTGAGTAGTGATATGATGGTGTAGAAATTGTAGGTGCACAGTAGGCAAACGTGTCATGCTTCTGTGTGCCCTCTGCCGGCAGACCTGCTTCCCAAACCTTCAGTCAGACTTGGAAAAAAGGCTTGTCACCACTATTTTGTTGTGGTTTATGCATTGATGAAGAAACATTTCCATCTCAGCCCACTTAAGCCACTGCAGAGCAGGAGTTGTTGCTTTGGTAGCAGATGTGCTGGCAGGGTCCTTACAGCTCCGCAAGATGTGCCTCTTCTAGAACAGATTTTTGCATTTTTGCACAATAAAAACTATGCTTTAAATTGCACCAGTGTAAGTCATGCACTCCTGTAGATGTGCTTTCAGACATAGATATTTACATATATATGCCTAGTGAATGGCCTCCTGGGGAGCAGGAACAAATGAGGAAGGAAACTGGGCTGATAAAACATGCTTCTGCTTCAAGAAAAACCCCCCAGTCTTCCCTTTCCAGAGAAGGCTATAAACTTTTTCTTGATTGGCCTAAAGGGGATAAACAAGTCCCTCCATGTCCTGATCTTTTACTAGTCTCAAATTATTTAGAAAAGTTTTAATTTCTTTATTTGGTGGGGGAGTGGTGGTGTTGGGGTCTGCACTTCAGACCTGTTCTCCCAGCAGCCAGGGACCTACAGCTGCTGTGGGTGGGGCAGGTGCTCAGGTAATTACCAACAGGTGCTTGGTAATTGCTAACAGCATGTGAGGTGAGAAGTTGGCTTGTGCCTGGCTGAGGGCTTGAGGACTGTGGTGAGAGGAGAGATAGGGAGTGGAGTGGAAAATATCAGTTACACACGCAAATCTGAGGTGTAGGTGGGATTTAACTGGATTAGGTACTGCATTTCATGGACTTGATCACATGAAGAACTGAACATTTAACTATGAGATAGGACTATTTAGTTGTTATTCTAAATGCTGCATTTACTAATATGTAATGTAGTTTCTTTGTATTTGTTCAGAAGCTGTCCCAAAAACATTGAAGTTCAACTAAAGTCTTCATAAACACAAGTTAATAGCTTACTTTTGTTAAAAACAGAAGCTGAAAGGGCCAATGGCTCTTGCATTCAGTAATTCACACATTTTAAAGGAAGTGGCTCTCTCTTGTTCCTTGGCTAGCTTGTCTCTTCAGGCTAGAAAACATTTCTGGGAGCATTTCCTTGCTGCTCCTATATCTCTATGCCCTTGGAATCTGATGCTAATACTATATTTTTCTAAAATTAGAAAATTTTAAATGTCCGTAGGCCCTTTCATTTTGTAATCTGCACCTGTCACTCGGAGGGGAAAAAAGTCTGGTAAGTTTTTTTTCTTGTAGGCCCCTCAAATTGCAGCCCATTGCATTTAGCTGCAAAATCCTAAGTCATGCTAACAGGATGCCTGAAATGGACACTGGTAGAGAGTAAAAAAAATTGCCTGATACAGATGCTATCAACTATTTTTAGCTCCTGACAGTCCAGTATTTCCCTTACCCAAGGACTGTTCATATTTCTTTCTCTTTTTCTTGCAGCTCTCAGTTCTGTGATGACTGAGAAACAAAAATACAAAGTAAGCATATGCAGAGTAGATGGACTTTATGAGAATTAGGGGGCAATTTGACCATACACTGATCTGTATGATTGCCTTCTTCTGTGAGATTGTAGAGGTGTTGTAATATATGTTGGGAAATAATCAATGCTATGAAAGCATGTATTTCATATAAAGATTGCAAAATCCAACCAAGTCTCTGATCACAAGCAACCTGAGAGGCGGGCATCTATTCAAATTCCGAAATTCCTGAAGGTGGTCGGATAACGATCGGAACTTTAGCCCAAGAATAGACACACCCAGCGCAATGATCACCGTTATCCCGAGTCATGGGAAGACCCCTAAGAGCGATCATTGCCCTGTTAATAACATCGATCAAGATAGCCAAAGTCGCCAGAAAGATACCTGTGAATACCTGACTTCCCTGAATCTGACCAGCACTGGCTATCAACAAGGAAATGGCGATTGTCCAGCTCTGCACACTGAAAGATCCAACTATGAATATGCAGAGTTACAAAAGAAACTGGGACTTCTTAGCTCAGGCATAATAAACTATATAAAGCATCCCTACAAGAAGCAGCTCTCGTGAATGGTGGAGGCTCCGATGCAATAGAGGTGGGATCCAGGTTCACCCAGCACCGAACCCGGGCTCGACACTGTCTCTTTGGCTGTGGTGGTTTTGAAGACCATATTTTAGTCGCGGAAAAAGATAAAGAAATCTTTTCGCATGTTTTATAATTTGGCTTTCGACTGATCATTCATAACACTTCCATATAGATGATTCCACATTTGGTGTCTTGCTGCGTAAATCAAGAGCACAATCAGTCCATGATAAGCACCAGTACAAGCTGGACTTCCCAGAGTAGCCAACTGAAAGAATCTGAAAAGAAGAAATGCAGGAAATGACTTGGTAAACCTTGCCTGAAAGATGGGTGACTTTTTTTTCAGTAATCTATAATCCATTCCCTTGGCTTTTGGCTTTCTTAGCAAGGCCATCTGCATCCCAGATTCCCAATGAAGTGAGAAGCCTGGGCTTGTGCAAGTGCCTGAAAGATGCCCTGTTCCTCTGCAGGGACACTCAGGCTGGAACAGGAGCTGAAGCCCTCTCTGGGGCAGCCTCCTCCGAGCTGGAATTTGTGCCATGCTGGGAGAGGAGGAGGAGGGGAAGAAGGCTGGTGCTGTGTGGCAGGAGCAGGAGGTTTGGCCGCAGGACATTCCGTCTGCGCCGCTGCCCCACAATGGGCGGCCGTGCCCGGGGCTCTGGGCCTGGCCCCGTGTGCGCTGAGCTCCCTGGGCTGGGCTCAGGTTCCCGCTGGGACTGGGCAGAGCCTGGGCTCAAACTGGGGGCAGCAGCAGTGCAAAACACCTCTGGGCATCTGCATTTCCTGCTGCTGGGAAGGAGCAATGAAGTGAGTCAAGAAATTCTGGTTTCTGTTTCTCCTGGTGGATTTTTCAATTTAATTCCACACTGCGGAGGCAATTTCTGTGATGGCCTCTGTCAGTTTATTCTGTTTCAGCAGTGCCAGCAACAGGACTCTGTTTGAGCACTGCAAATGTGGCCTGTGTGGCTTTAATTCCCCTCACTTTAGTGCTCAGGGGCTGGTGGACATTCCAGTATCTGCTGATCTTTATGCCTGTGACAAAAATACTGACTTCACTGTCATGAAAGCACCATGGGTAGCACCAACTGAAAGAGGCACTTGCAGTTTTATGGATAAAATTCAGGTGGCAAGCAGAAGAGGGCCAAGAGCAGTCATGATCCCCAATTCCCAAGGCAAAGGCGCCAGCAGCCTCCTGCTGTCACCTCAGGGTGAGTCAAACAGAGCTGAAAACAGCACTGGAACCCAATCCTTTCTTCCTCTGAGGGCTGGCTCAGGGCAGCACAGTCGGGCCCTGAGCAGTCAGGGCTGTGTGTGGGTGCTGGTTGCTCTGCTCCAGAATTGAGCTGGGAAAAGCCCTTGGGAGCAGAGGCAGGAGCAGGCGGGAAGGGGCCGGCGCTGCTGCTGATCCTGGCCGGGAGCCCCGGCTGGGCCGGGCCGGCACCCCCTGCGCTGCGGCTGCTGCTGCTGCCAGAGCCGGGCGGGACTCGGGGACAGGGAACGGACACGGGGGGACAGCAAAGGCCTGGCGGCTGCAGGGATGGTGGTGCTGGGGCCGGGGCCAGCACAGAGCTTCAGCCCGCAGTTAACCCTGAGGGATACGCTGGGGAAAGGCTCCATTTCAGCCCTTCTGCACTCGCGGCTGTGAAGGGACTGAAATGAAAGGAGAACAAGCAGGGCCCGACCCCTTCTCCTTTTGGAGGAGCCCTGCGCCTGGGGCTGTGAAGGGCCATGAGGGGCTCTGAGGGGCCATCAGTCATGAGGCACCATTAAGGGCCTTGAGAGGCCATGAGGGGCCATGGGGAACTCTGAGAGGCCATAGGGGTCTGTGAGGGGCTGTGGGAGCCCAGGCACCTCATGCAACCAAGGGTCCATCATGTCCCAGCAGGGCCTTGTGCAACCAAAGGGACCATGGTGACACTATGGAGCCTCATGGTATCACAGGCACATTGTTACACAGCAGCCACAGCAGGGCCTGCAGAACCAAGGAGATCATTGTGACACTGCACAACTGTGCAAACTTGTGAGCCTACCAGGGAAAAGGCAGTAGCAATGCCCTGGAAAGACACACCAGAGGCTCCGGGCACTCCTCACAGCTCAAGGTGAGAAAAAAGGCTTCCCCATGGTGCTTTGCAGCACTATGTTAATTTGTCCCAGTTCTGTCCTCTCCATTGGCCTTCTCTACCCCTTTTACACTTACATGTTCATGTTCTGGCGAGTTCTCCCTTCCCATTGGTGTGTAACCCTGTCCATCTACCCTGGCATTCCCTACTGGTCCCTTCCCACTGTACCACCCCTGAGCCCTCAGACCATTGGATACCTGGTGCCCTCCATTGCACCCTCTTTCCCTCCATTTATGCCCTGGAAAATCCTTTGTCTTTGGCCTCTGGACACTTACAGCGTTTCTCTTTCTTTCTCTCTCTGTATGTGTGTGTGTGTGTGTGTGTGTGTGTGTATCTGTGTGTCTGTGTGTGTGTCTGTGTGCTGGTGCTCTCGTGGTTCCTACCCATTTCCACAAGACACTCTCGGGGAAGATTTTGTCCTGACCACCTAAGACTACAGCAATAACTCATTTTTTTCATTTAATCTGTGGTGTAAATAAACCATTCTGTCTAATCATGATCAGAAAAAAAATCAGAACTGTATTTATATAAATTTATCTGCTATTCTATGATTAATCCTGTGGGACAAATAGCATTAAAGTCCAATTCCAATGTCCAATCTTTTACACCTTTGAGAATTTTCTGGGGCTGGGTCTGGATCCAGCCACTCCCAGTCTCCTCTCTTAGAAGGAATTTTAGAAGTCTAGGGGCCCTGCACAAGTTTGAGGAACCATGGTGGCTATTGAATGTAATTTTTCCACCTCATGTCGTGGCAGGAGTTTCTCCAATAAAGAAATAAAGCTTTTGCCTGAAGCTCCCCATGTGCCCATGACAGGAACCCCTGTGAGTGTCTGGGACATCCTGGCCCTTTGGCAGCCTGGGGACTCCTGGGATGTCCCCGTGGAGCCCCTGTGAGTGCCTGTGATAGATTGGTGCCTTTGCAGCACAAGGTCCCCTGGGATGTCACCATGGAATGGCTGAGACTGCCTCTGACCACAGGGCTCTTTACCATCCCCAGAAAGCCGTGGGAGGTCTCCATGGGGCCCCTGTCTGTGCCTGTGACATTCCAGCTCTGGAACAGCCTGGAGACTGCTGGAAAGTCCCCATGGAACCCCTCTGAGGGCCTGTGAAAAACCTGATCCTTAGCAGGAAACCATCAGAAGCCCCCTGTTGCTATGGGCAGTTTCCGTGGCAACCATCCCCAGCCCTCTGTTGCTATGGTCAGTTTCCATGGTAACCATCACCAGCCCCCCTGTTGCTATGCTCAGTCCCTTGGCAGCTCCATGGAGACCCCATGCCAGGGGTGGTTGCCATGGACACCAGCTCAGGCCTGCAGCCACAGCCCGTTGCCATGGCAACCACTGGCAGCCCCATCCCCAGGCTCATGGGATCCCAGAATCACAGAATTGGCTGAGCTGGGAGGGACCCATCAGGATCCTCCAGTCCAACTGCTGGCCCTGCCCAGGACACCCCAACAATGCCAGCCTGGGCCTGGCAGCGCTGTCCAAACACTGCTGCAGCTCAGAGAGCCCTGGAGCTGGGACCCTTCCCTGGGGAGCCTGGGCAGGGCCCCAGCAGCCTGTGGGCAAAAACCTTTTCCTGACATCCAACCGGAGCCTGCCCCAACTCAGCTGCAGCCGTTCCCTTCACTCCTGTCCCTGGGCACCAGAGGGAAGAGGTTCCCACAGCCCCAGCCAGGGACCTGCTCCCAATGCTGTTGCCATGTGTTGTATTCATATTGTTGCATAATTATATTTCCTGAGTCTCATAGCTTCTTGGTGGTTTTCTCATGGCAGATCTTCACAGCAGTGGTGTTGTTGCTTCTCGGTCAGGACTCCTCTCCCAGGCTCTCCCTGACCACCCCGCCCCCTTTTATCCCAGCTACCTCCATGGGCTACAGCTGCTGCCCAATCAAGGACATCACAGCTGCAGCCCATTTACAATAACTAGAATCAGGGCAGGGTCACTAATACAATACAAAGATCTTTCACTGCCATACATATATTTACAATACATAAGTTAACTCAGGCCCCTACATTTCCCCCTTTTCTTTTAGCAACTTTACAATTACAATATACATATCTGTCCCAGCTCTCAGGCTGCCACAGCTCTCAGCTGTCTTTTCTTCTAGAGTCCCAGCTCTCAGGCTGCCACAGCTCTCAGCTGTCCTTTCTTCTAGAGTCCCAGCTCTCAGGCTGCCACAGCTCTCAGCTGTCTTTTCTTCTATAGTCCCAGCTCTCTGGCTGCCACAGCTCTCGGCTGTCTTTAAACACACACACAAATCCCTAGATGTTCCCAGGCTCTTCTCCTCAAAGGCCATAGTCTTACAGCTCTCTGAAAAGCCATAATCCTATAGCTTTCTGCTGTTACAGCTCCTTGATTTAAAGGCCTTACTATATTCCAGAGTCCCAGCTCTCAGCTGCCACAGCTCTCAGCTGTCTAGTCCCAGCTCTCAGGCTGCCACAGCTCTCAGCTGTCCTTTCTTCTAGAGTCCCAGCTCTCAGGCTGCCACAGCTCTCAGCTGTCCTATCTTCTGTCCCAGCTCTCTGGCTGCCACAGCTCTCGGCTGTCCTATCTTCTGTCCCAGCTCTCTGGCTGCCACAGCTCTCGGCTGTCCGGGGGATTCCATACCTTCTTTAGATGTTCGTTGTGGCTGCAGATCTTTATCACGTCGGGGTCACCAGATGTTGTATTCATATTGTTGCATAATTATATTTCTTGAGTCTCATAGCTTCTTGGTGGTTTTCTCATGGCAGATCTTCACAGCAGTGGTGTTGTTGCTTCTCGGTCAGGGCTCCTCTCCCCAGGCTCTCCCTGACCACCCCGCCCCCTTTTATCTCAGCTACCTCCATGGGCTACAGCTGCTGCCCAATCAAGGACATCACAGCTGCAGCCCATTTACAATAACTAGAATCAGGGCAGGGTCACTAATACAATACAAAGATCTTTCACTGCCATACATATATTTACAATACATAAGTTAACTCAGGCCCCTACAGCCATGGCCACCAGGGCTGGGACCAGCTGGGATGCTCGGTTTCCACCGGCTGAGGTTCAGGAATGGGATTCCTCAATTTCCTGCTCCTGCTAAATCCGCACTGCCCTCGCTGCCCTCCTGCCTCCCATGGAAAGCACGAAAGGCAAAGATCCTGGGCTGGGATAAGAACAATTTATTGGGAACAACAATGAGATAAGGAAGGAATGGAACAGAAACAATATTGATAACAGAGTGTATAAATAAAACTGTTTACAGGGAAAACTAAAACACAACTTACTGGGTCTGCCTGGCCGCGTATTTCCTCCTGCCTGGAAAGGACACCCTTCTCCTCAGGGACAGAGAGAGAGAGAGAGAGAGTCCCTTTCCTGTCCCTGGCAATGACCTGAGGTGGGAGTGAATGTAATGACCCAGTCATGGCAAGACCCTCATGTTCTTCCATCCCACATCATGTCATTGGCAGAGGCAGGAAAAGGGACAGGTGTCTTCCTAGCATGGATCAGAAGGAAAAATGGATCACCAGGGCTCTTCTCAACATGGATCCTCCAACTATGGATGAAGTTGGGGCAGTGCACAAAAGTCCACCTACATTGGGGCATTGGCAGAGCTTCCCTTACAGGTGCCTCCATTGGTGTCTGGTTAAGACAAAGATCTGGGATCTGGGTGAAGCTTTTCCCACTCTGGGGACACTCGTAGGGCCTCTCCCCCATGTGGATGCGTTAGTGTATGACAAGGGCAGAGCTGGAGCTGAAGCCCTTCCCACATTCCCCACACTCTTAGGGCCATTCCCCAGCGTGGATCCTCTGGTGGCTGATCAGGGTGCTGCTCTGCCTGAAGCTCTTCCCACACTCCAAGCACTTGTGGGGCTTCTGCCCATCATGAAGCTGCCCATGGACTACCAGCTCCAAGTTCTGGCTGAAGCTCTGTCCACCTTCCTGGCTCAGGGTGGGTCTTTCCTCCGCAGAGAACCCTGGGTTTGGTTTTGGAGCCCCTCCTCCTCCTGCGGGATCTCCGGGCTTTTCCTCCCCATTGGATTCTTTTCCCATGGAGCCACTCAAACCGGCCTCTTCCATGTAGTTCTGCTGTGGGGATTTGTCGTCCCTGATCTTGATCCTCAGCTCCTTCTCTGGTAGAGGAAGGACAAGCACAGGATGGGATTTCCCTCCATGCCAGAGGGAAGGGGAAGGAGATCCCCCCAGTGCATCCCCAGCAGGATGGTGTTGGCAGCAGGGTTGTCCTGCAGCGAGGGGATTTTCTGGGCTGGGAGATGGAGCAGGAGAGAGGGGGAAAGGGGCACTGACTTCCTCCTCACCTGCCTGGGTGTCCTGGGGCATCCTCATCTTCCTTGAGGTGTCTTCCGCCATCTGACCAAGTTTTAGGAATGGGCTATTCCTAAAACAAGGGAGGAAAACAAGGGTTGAGCACAATGAGCTTTGTACTGGTTTTAAGGCAAACCTGAGGAAGAGTCTAAGCCAAAATTCCAATTCAGTAACAAAATAAGGATCCAGGAAATGATACAGAAACACTGCCTTAAACTGACAGAGTCAGGATATAACCTGACACCCTGTTGTTCAGGGTGGTGGCAGCAGTCACAGTAAATGGTGGCTGCAGTCCTGTTGGAGTGATGAAGGTGATTCTGTCCAAGCGGTGATGCTGTAGAAGGGTCTGGTCTTCCTCTGGAGGTCCAGTGGTGGTTATGGAGTTCTTGTCCTTTGGCAATCCAGTAGGCAAGCTGCTCCTGGTGTGGCAAGTCTCAGCTTATATCCAGGTAGGAATGCTTGGATCCTCCCCCTGGGCGGAGCATCCCACAATGGGAGGATGGAATTTTATCAGTCCTGCAGTGACACTCAATGGCCCATTCACAGGAGATATCTCCCCTGGAGGGCGTTATCAGGGCTGAGTCATGGAAGAGATAAAGAACACTGCCCCACCTGTTTATAACAGTTGATGAAGATGGTAATTGAAAACATGCATTTGGTTAGATCTTCCATGGCAACCTGAAACAGTGGGGTAATCCCTGCTCAGGGGGTGAACACCACCCCCCTTACCCAAACTGGCTCAGCTGTAAAACCCCCACCCCAAAAAGGCCACACACACAGGGGACAATGACACACTTGGCCCCCTCCAGGGGAGGTCTGTTTCACAGGCTGGGGGACTTTGCCAAATGTTAGAATAATTTTTCTCTTTGTCCCTGTCACCTTTGTGACAGCTACGCATAGCTTCCCCTTCCTTTTCATAATCCATATTGGGCCTATTTTCCACTTTTCTTTTTTTAGAATGTGCCAGCAGCTGAGCTGGAGCTGTGCAGGACCAAAGGAATTTGGATTTGCCACAAAATAGCTTCTATTGTAAGTTTATAAAATTTTGGGATTTATTTGCCTTTCCATCACAAGTGACTTGTGGGAAGAATAAATTCAAGGCATTTTATCTACGGTCAATTTTGATTTCTGACAAGAAACAACATTACTTTGTCTGGTGCCCAGGGGATGCTAGTGAAGCCTCTGTTCCTCTTGCCCTGGGAGATGCTTGGGGGGGTTTTTCCCTGTCCCTGTCACCCCAGGCCATTCCCCAGGGGGTCTCCATCATTCTCACCCCAGGGAATGCCTGGAGGGTCTCCCTCCCTCTCACCCCTGTGCCAGGGGGTACTCAGGGCAGTCTCTGTCCCTCTCAGCCCAGGGGATGCTCAGGGGTCTCTGTCCCCTCACCCTGGGGGATGCTCGGGGGGTCTCCATCCCTCTGGCCTCAGGCAATGCCTGTGCAGGGCTGGGGACCAGGGGCTCTGTGTCCCTCTCACCGCTGAGGGTGCTCGGGGCTGGGGGGGCTCTCCGACCTTCTCACACCTGGGGAGGTCGAGGGGGTCTCTGTCCCTCTCAGCCCTGGCGTGACCCCACCCAAACATCATCGGGCTCAGAGGGACAGAGACACCCCCAAACCCCCAGAAGGGCTGAACCTGGGATTTGGTTTGGGGCTGAGGATTTAGGAAGGGGCTGGAATTGGGGCTGGGATTGGAGTTGGGGCTGAGATTTGGATTAGAGCTGGGATTGGGGTTAAGGCTGGACATGGGATTGGCATTAGGGCTGGGGTTGGGATTGGGTATTGGGCTAGACAAGTCCGGCACTGGGATGAGAATAAATACAGAACTGTGAGTGTGTCTAAACGTGGAGTGAGATTGAGACCAGGATCAGGGTTTGGGTTTGAGCTCACCCAGAGTGGGACAGAGGGGATGTTATGGTGGGAAGGTTTGGGGAAAATCCTGGTTTGGGGAAAAACAAGGTGTGAATGCCTTTGGTTGGGGATTCCTCCCACCCACGTCCATTTCTATAAGTCACCTGATGTCCCAAAATAAAGAGTAAATAAAAAAAAGCCACCAGGAGTTTCCCATTTCCAGTCTCATCCCTCTTGGGTTATGGTTGGTCCCCCATCTCAGGGCTTGTGGGGATCCCATGGGGCCTGGGGATCCCTCCTCTCCAGGGTCCTGCTTTTGGATTCTGGGAGGTTCTGGGGTCCCAAGGTTCCCCTCTCCAGCCTCCCCTCAGTCCAGCCACTTGGGGTTCCCCCTTCTTTCTACCACCTTGTCCTGCTTTAGGGCAAAATCGGTTGAAACCCTCCAAAAGGAGTTTCCTCTAGAATGCCGATTCAGCAGCCCCACCCTCAGCCAGTTTGGGAAAATATTTCCTTAGAGGAAAGTGGAAAAAAAAGTTACTTTACAGGCAAAGCATTTACCAGCACAAAAATTGAACAATATTAAGCAAAAAAACCTCTTGCTGCTCCAAAATATATGACAAACTCTGAAAGTCCCTCCTTGGGTTGTAGCTCAGCGCACTCAGTGTCTTACCAGTGCCTTATCAGTCTCTTATCAGTCTATTATCCGTCTCTTATCAGTCCTTCCAGCGCTGGAAATGCCTCCTCGGCCCTTGCCCATCCCAGTGGGCCACAGGTGCGAGCTGCCAGTGGTATTGCGGCTTTTCAGTCCAGAGAAGGTTTAAACAGCTCCATGAAAAAGAAAAACCACAGTCCAGGGAACTTCTCTGCCTCAGCGAGCTAAAAACTAACTAAAAGCAAAGGAGAGCTCTGTCCTGCTGTCTGTCCATCCAGCAGCTGGAATGTGGAGGAGTGAGTGCAGTGTATGAAAACAAACTACTGCTCTTCCTCCTCCCCTTCGCTCTCGGAACCAGCCTTAAAGGTGCAGAACTCATTTCTGGGCTAAACAGACCCATGGGGTACGAGCATCATGAAGTCACCCCAGGACACCCCTCTCAGGGTCAGGGGGTCCCGTCCCCGCCTCATCTCCGGGCTGCCGGGGGTCCCCCAGCTCCGGTATCGCCCCTTCCCCTCTCCCCGCCCCGGGGGTCCCCCGTTCCACAGCCCCGGCTCTCACGGGGATCCCCAAAACCAATGTCCCGCCCTGTCGGTACCGGGCCATCCCCACGTGGACCCCTGGGACCCTCCCGAGGGGCGATCGCGGCTCCTCTGCCCCCGAAAAAGCTCCCCTTAGGGAGCCCGGAGATATCCGGGGCTCGAGTCCGGGATCTGCCGGCTCCGAACACTCTCCAGAAAAACCCTCCCGGAGACCCCTGGCTGGAGCCGGGGCGAGCTCGGCCTCCGCCCTCCCCTGCGGCTCGGGGCTGGGGCGATGCTCCCGGGGCAGGGGGTGCTGCAGGCTCGGCGTGCGGGCGCTGCGAGCGCCGCGATTCTCCCGCTCCTGCTCCTCCTCTCCCTCCTCTCCCTCCTCTTCCTCCCGCATTTCCTCCGCTGCCAGCCCGGACCCCCCTTTCGCACCGCTCTGCCCCGCGGCCCCGCAGCACCGGCTGCTGGCTGGGGGAGCCCCCGATCGGCCCCAGGGCTGGGCAGGGGCTCGGGGACCCCCCCGGGGCGGATCCGTCCCCCGGCCCGAGCCCCAAATTCCGCTCCGGGGCCGCCGGGCTCTGCGGGCCCGCCTGGCAACCGGTGAGTCATCGGCGAGAAAAGCTCTGGTTGGCTGGAAATTGTTTACTGCATCCTCTGATTGGCTGGAATTGTAAAAGATGCTACGCCCTGCGGGTGTTGCTGGGAGCTGCGGAGGCCGGGCGGGAGCCTTTTCCTGTTTCTTTCTGTTCTCTGAGACCTCTTTCCTTTTTCTTTCTCTCTTTGAGACCTCTTCCCGATTTCTTTCTCTCCCTTCCTCCTCCCCATTTCTTGTTCCGTTCAGTCCACGCTCAATAATCGTCGGTTGCTTTCCCACGCTCTCATTCGCTCCTTCACTGGGGCAGAGGCGTCTCTCCCTCGCGGGGTCGTAATCCATGGACAGGGTCTCTTCCCACCCCAGTCCCTCGAAAATGTCCTTCAAAGCCACCTTTGCTGTGTGCTCTGGGAGCCCACAGAGCTGCTGGATCTTCTCCCCTTGGGAGGCACGGCATGAGCAGCACCCTGGGAGCCTCGGGAATGCCCCTCTGGGATCCACGGCACACACTGCCAGGGTCTGGAATTCCAGTTCTCAGATATGAAAAGATGTTCCTGCCTTTGAGGGCAAAGCTGTCAAGAAGGAGCCAAAAGCCAAGTGGAACAAGATCTTACAGTGGCATTTCACTGCGAGCCTTCATAACTTCCCCCATGGTTGTTGTAGCTCCTGAATTGGGAATTAAATCTGGGCACAGTCTTTGGTGTGAGCTGCCCTGGGTCAAGGGAGATACTGAGAGAGAAACAGAGCAGGGAGAGAGAGGCAGGAGAGAAAAGAGGGCACAAACACAGTCAGCTGAGAAGGTGGCACTCTGAAAACAGACCAGAACTGACTGAGAAGGAATATAATAGAAAGGAATAATTTTGCACCTTTTATTTGCTATCGAAATACAATTTCTTCATCTTCTCACAAACCTCTTGCCAGTGTCATTCAGCAGGGCTGTCAGAAAGTCCTTCATTCTGGGTGGATGTTCCAGGCTGCAGCCACAAGGAAAGAGGGAATGGGGATTTTCCTGCTCCTGGGGAGTTTGACATCCTCAGCTGAGGAGAGGAGGATGCACCAGAAGAAAAGGGCAGCTGGGCTTCACCCTTCCACAGGAAAAACGGGGGAGGAAATCTCTCATCCTGTCTGCTGCTGCTCCCACAGGGATGTGAGGGCTGATCCCAGAGCCCCAGTGGTCACAGTCAGGGCTGCCCTCAGGGAATGCTCGCCTGGTATTGAGGGGCAGCGTGGGAGCATGTTATGGTTTGACACTGGCACAATGCCAGTGCCCCCATGAAAATTCCCTCTCCCTGGCTTCTGCTGTGAGGTGGTACTCGGGAATAAGCAAAGCAGGCTCCTGCTTAGGGAAAAAAGGGAAAAAAAAACTTTATTAACTAAACTACAAAAAACTAAACCACAAAGGAAAAAAAAAAAAAAAGAAAACACAAGGAAAATGAAAACTACACAGAAACACTTCCCCCTCCTCCTCCAGATCCCCAGTACAATTATATTTCCCAAAATTATCCACACTCGGTCTGGAACCACCCTTTAGAAAATCAAATCTTCAGCTCATGAAGATTAGACGGAGTCCTTCCTTGTGCCACGGACTTCTTGTCACAATTAGCACCGCCCGGAGTCCCGCTATCTCGTGACATCTCCTTTCCATGCCAAGGTGCTCTCACCACCAGGCAGGGGATGGGGCAGAGGCCTGCTTTCAGGGTGGACCATTTAAGGATGCCTCGTCTCGTTCCAAGCAGAGCACACTCTCATCTCTGGGACCTTTGTCCCCCCCATTTCTTCTATACCCCCTGGGGCCGAGGGGTCTCAACACCAAACTCTCCTGGCTCCGAGCCCCCGCTTCCCCCTGCAATGCAGCCTCTGTATCACCAGGAAACAGTCCATGGATATACAACAAAAGAGTCCAGCAAAATTGCCACTCCATCTTCCTCCATTCCTTCAACATCTCTCTTTCTCAGACCTCCTTACTGGCCTATTTCTTCCTTCATCCTCCACTCTTATCCCTTTTCTAGGAAAGGTAATGTTCCGTGAAGTTCTCATTATCCACAAGGGTTAAAAGCTCTCCCAAGCAGCTGGGCTGCTCACAGCCCTGCCCCTTCTCCTCCCAGCCATGCTGCCAACAAATGATATCAAGTTTCAAGGTAACAGTTCAAGCACAGGCTGCATTCTCTCTCCGTCTCCAAAAGGGGGGGGGGATGTAAACAGGTCGCTCAGTGCCCCTCCACCTTTCCACCGGGTCCGGCCTACCGTAGATGGGCCACATGGCTTTCCCCTCCCCCAGCCCAGCCAGCAACTGGGCCCGGGGAGAGACCCAACTCCTTCCCACTGGAAATCCAAAGAGAGCTCTGAAGGACAAGAGCCCTGCTTTTAACTCCTTGGGTTTGTGGTCTCAAGAGGCGGATCCAATGCCCCACTGGTCAAACTAGGTGCTCATCTTAAAATCCGAAGACCCATTGGTGACCACAGCAAAAACAACATATCCCAGATGTCCCATTTCCAGTCAAACCACGACAGAGCACCTGGATCTTGGGGCACCCAGCTGCTTCCCATGTTTGGAGGTGCCTGAGGAGGGCTGGGACAACGCCAGGGACATCCTGCAGTGACATCCCCCCTGTCCTGCCCTGGGTGAGCTCAGTCCCAAGCCTTACCCTCATCCTGGTCTCAATCTCACTCCATGTTTAGACACACTCACAGTTCTGTATTTAATCTCATCCAAGTGCCAGACTTGTCTAGCCCCAGACCCAATCCCAACCCCAGCCCTAAAGCCAATCCCATGTCCAGCTTTAACCCCAATCCCAGCTCTAATCCAAACCTCAGCCCCAACTCCAAGCCCAGCCCCAATTCCAGCCCCTTCCTAAATCCTCAGCCCCAAACCAAATCCCAGGTTCAGCCCTTCTGGGGGTTTGGGGGTGTCTCTGTCCCTCTGAGCCCGATGATGTTTGGGTGGGGTCACAGCAGGGCTGAGAGGGACAGAGACCCCCCCGGCCTCCCCAGGTGTGAGAAGGTCGGAGAGCCCCCCCAGCCCCGAGCACCCTCAGCGGTGAGAGGGACACAGAGCCCCTGGTCCCCAGCCCTGCACAGGCATTGCCTGAGGCCAGGGGGATGGAGACCCCTCTGAGCATCCCCCAGGGCGAGGGGACAGAGACCCCCGAGCATCCCCTGGGCTGAGAGGGACAGAGACTGCCCCGAGTACCCCCTGGCACAGGAGTGAGAGGGAGGGAGACCCTCCAGGCATTCCCTGTGGTGAGAATGATGGAGACCCCCTGGGGAATGGCCTGGGGTGACAGGGACAGGGACAACCCCCCCAAACCCCTGCCAAGCATCCCCCAGGGCGAGAGGCACAGAGACCCCTCGAGCATCCCCTGGGTACTGGCAAAATAAATTTGGCAGAAATCAAACTTGACTCTGCATAAATCACTTTGATGAATATTTGATTTTCCCACAAGTCAGATGTGATGAAAATGCAAACAAATCCCAAACATTAATAAACTGACAGTACAAGCCATTTTGTGGCAATTCCAAGTTCCACTGGTTCCTGCAAAGCTCCAGCTCAGCTGCTAGCACGTTCTGATAAAAGTGTAAATTCAGCCCAATACAGATATCATTAAAAGGAAAGTAAACTCTTTGTAGCTGTCACAAAGGCGACAGGGATGAAGAGAAAAATGATTCTCACATTTCGCAAAGCACTCAAGCCTGGGAATTCAGGAGTTATTTGGGAATTTAGCTACTTGAGCTGAGCTTCTTGTAGGACTTTTAGCAGCCTTATGTTCCTCACCATGGGGTGAATGAACCTTGTCAGTCTCGCTGGTATCATTTGCTCCCTTTCCTCCTGTGATTTAAAAAAACATTTCAAGGAAGGATGTCGCAGACATTTTTTTCATAAAATCCTCTCTTTTAGGATTTGTCCTTTCTGGGAAGCTGGGGCCCCAGAAGAAAAATGCAAACAATAATTATCTGCTGATGTGGAATGTAACAGGAGCATCTGTGATTGGTCTTTTGTGAGTGTTTGGATTTGCTGACCACTCACGGGAGAGTTGGTCCTTGCTTTCTGCTGGACACAGAACTTTGTTATTCATTCTTTTCTTTCTATTCTTAGCTTAGCAAGCCTCTGCAACTTTTCTCTTTATTCCTTTTAGTATAGTTATAATGTATTATATATCATATATCAATAAATCCAGCCTTCTGATCATGAACCAAGATTCTCGTCCACTTCTCTCACCCTGAAGACCTTCATCAGGTCGCTGTAATAGAAGGACAACAAAATATTTTCTTTACACTCTGGGCCCACAAAGGCGATTTACCTCATCGGTTCTCCCATAAGTCACTCAGAGGAATCTGCAGCCCAGTTTCAAAGAGTTCCTCAAGAGAGAACCACAACCTCCTCAGAGGAGGGAACCATGCTGTTGTCAAAGGCACTTGGGGTCAGAGAACAGTGCCTAAACTCACTGTGCCAAAATAATTTCACAGTCTGGTGAGTCTGGTTAAGAAAAGTGTTAGAGAGATTCCTCTGCCCCAATTAAGGTGATAATGAGACCAAACCCAAAATGAATTTTATTGAAAAGAAAATGGGATAGAAAAGGGGGGACAGGAAGGGAATGACAGGAAAAAGAGCCCTCCCCTGGGGCAGGGCAAGTGTGACATTGCCCCCTGTATGTGTGGCCTTCCCAGGGTGAGGGTTTTACACCTGAGCCAGTTTGGGTAAGGGGGTGGTGTTCACCCCCTGAGCAGGGATTACCCCACTGTTTCAGGTTGCCATGCAAGATGTAACCAAATGCATGTTTTCAATCCCCACCTTCAGCAACCATTATAAACAGGTGGGGCAATGTTTTTTATCTCTTCCATGACTCAGCCCTGATAACGCCCTCCAGGGGAGGTATCTCCTGTGAATGGGCCATTGAGTGTCACTGCAGGACTGATAAAATTCCATCCTCCCATTGTGGGATGCTCCGCCCAGGGGGAGGATCCAAGCATTCCTACCTGGATATAAGCTGACGCTTTGCTACACCAGGAGCAGCTTGCCTACTGGATTGCCAGAGGACAAGAGCTCCAGAACCACCACTGGGCCTCCAGAGGAAGACCAGACCCTTCTACAGGATCACTGCTTTGACAGAATAGTGTTCATCTCTCCAACAGGACTGCAACCACCATTTACTGGGGCTGCTGCCACCACCCTGAACAACAGGGTGTCAGGTTATATCCTGACTCTGTCAGTTTAAGGCAGTGTTTCTGTATCATTGCCTTGATCTTCATTTTCTTTTAAATTGTAATTCTGGTTTAGACCCTCCCCAGGTTTGCCTTCAAACCAGTACAAAAGACAATGTGCGCACCCTTTGTTTTCTTCCCAGAACAGGATTTCCCATTCCCAAACCTTGATTGGATGGAGAAGGAGGCTGTGAGGAAGAGGAAGGATCCCAGGACACCCAGATAGGTGAGGAGGAAGTCAGTTCCTATTTCCCCCTCTCTCCTGCTCCATCTCCCAGCCCAGCACAGCCCCTGGCTGCAGGACAACCCTGCTGCTAACACCATCCTGCCGGGGATTCACTGGGGGAATCTCCTTCCCCTTCCCTCTGGCATGGAGGCGAATCCCATCCTGTCCTTGTCCTTCCTTCCCCAGGGAAGGAACTGAGGATGGAGACCAGGGAGGAAAAATCTGCATGGCAGAACCTCGTGAAAGAGGCCGCTTTGAGTGATTCTAACGCACAGGAATCCAACAGGGAAGAAAAACCTCAGACATCCCCCATGAGGAGGGGCTCCAAACCCAGCCCAGGGTGCTGTGAAGAAGAAAGAGCCACCCTGAGCCAGGAAGGTGGGCAGAGCTTCAGCCAGAGTTCAGAGCTGGTGGTCCATGAGCAGCTTCATGATGGGGAGAAGCCCCACAAGTGCTTGGAGTGTGGGAAGAACTTTAGGTGGAGCTCCCACCTGATCAGGCACCAGAGGATCCACACCAGGGAATGGCCCTACAAGTGTGGGGAGTGTGGGAAGGGCTTCAGCTACAGATCCAACCTTGTGACCCACCAACGCATCCACACTGGGGAGAAGCCCTACGAGTGTCCCCAGTGTCAGAAGAGGTTTCAGAGCAGCTCTAGTCTCCTCCAGCACCAGCGGATTCACACTGAGGAGAGGCCCTTCCTCTGCCCTGAGTGCGGGAAGGGCTTCAAGCACAACTTTGACCTCATCAAGCACCGGCGCATCCACACTGGGGAGAGGTGCTACCAGTGCGCCACATGTGGGAAAAGGTTTAAGACCTGCTCCAATCTCCTCCAGCACCAGCGGATTCACACAGATGAGAGGCCCTTCCACTGCCCTGAGTGCGGGAAGGGCTTCAAGCACAACTTCACCCTCATCATCCACCGGCGCATCCACACAGGGGAGAGGCCCTACGAGTGTCCCCAGTGTGAGAAAAGCTTCACCAGTAGCTCTTACTTGACCAGACACCAACGGAGCCACCAGTAAGGGAAGCCCTGCAAATGCCAAAAATGCAGGAACAGCTTTATCCACCACTCCAGCTTCATCCCCCATGGGAGAACCCACATTGGGAAGAACCCTGGTTATCCAGTTTCCCTGTGGTCTATGCTGGAAAGACACCTGTCCCTTTTCCTGCCCTTACCAAAGACATGATGTGGCATTGAAAAACATGAGGGTCTTGCCATGGCTGTGTTATTACATTCACTCCCACCTCAGAGAATTTCCAGGTGCAGAACAGGGACACTCTCTCTCCCTGAGAAGAAGGGTGTCCTTTCCAAACGGGAAATTGTGGCCAGGAAGACCCAGTGAGTTGTGTTTTAGTTTTCCCAGGAAACTGTTTCATTTATCCCTTCTGTTATCAAGATTGTTTCAGTTCTGTTTGTCCCTTAACTTGTTCCTGTTCCTAATAAATTGTTCTTATCCCAGACCGGGATCTTTGCCTTTTGTGCTTTCCATGGGAGGCGGGAGGGCAGTGAGGGCAGCGTGGTTTTAGCGGGGGCAGGAAATTGGGGAATCCCATTCCTGAACCCCGGCCCATGGAATCCGAGCATCCCAGCTGGTGCCAGCCCTGGTGGCCATGAAAACAGCCTTGGGAGCGGGTCCCTGGCTGGGGCTGTGGGAACCTCTTCCCTCTGGTGCCCAGGGACAGGAGTGGAGGGAACGGCTGCAACTGAGTCGGGGCAGGCTCAGGTTGGATGTCAGGAAAAGGTTTTTGCCCAGAGGCTGCTGGGGCCCTGCCCAGGCTCCCCAGGGAAGGCTCCCAGCTCCAGGGCTCTCTGAGCTCCAGCAGCGTTTGGACAGCGCTGCCAGGCCCAGGCTGGCATTGTTGGGGTGTCCTGGGCAGGGCCAGCAGTTGGACTGGGGGATCCTGATGGGTCCCTCCCAGCTCAGCCAATTCTGTGGTTCTGGGATCCCATGAGCCTGGGGATGGGGCTGCCAATGGTTGCCATGGCAACGGGCTGTGGCTGCAGGCCTGAGCTGGTGTCCATGGCAACCACCCCGGCATGGGGTCTCCATGGAGCTGCCGAGGGACTGAGCATAGCAACAGGGGGGCTGGGGATGGTTGCCATGGAAACAACATAGCAACAGAGGGCTGGTGATGGTTGCCATGGAAACTGCGCATAGCAACAGGGGGCTGGTGATGGTTGCCACGGAAACATCCTATAGCAACAGGGGTCTGGTGATGGTTGCCATGGAAACTGACAATAGCAACAGGGGTCTGGTGATGGTTTCCATGGAAACTGACCATAGCAACAGGGGGCTGGGGATGGTTGCCATGGAAACTGACCATAGCAACAGGGGTCTGGTGATGGTTGCCACGGAAACATCCCATAGCAACAGGGGTCTGGTGATGGTTGCCATGGAAACTGACCATAGCAACAGGGGGCTGGGGATGGTTGCCATGGAAACTGACCATAGCAACAGGGGGCTGGTGATAGTTTCCTGCTTAGGATCAGATTTGTCACAGGCCCTCAGAGGGGTTCCTTGGGGACCTTCCAAGAATCTCCAGGCTGTTCCAGAGCTGGAATGTCACAGGCACAGACAGGGGCTCCATGGAGACCTCCCAGGGCTTTCTGGGGGTGGTAAAGAGCCCTGTGGTCAGAGGCAGTCTCAGCCATTCCATGGTGACATCCCAGGGGACCTTGTGCTGCAAAGGCACCAATCTGTCACAGGCACTCACAGGGGCTCCACGGTGACATCCCAGGAGTCCCCAGGCTGCCAAACAGCTGGGATGTCCCAGACATTAACAGGGTTCCTGTCATGGGCAGATATATTTATATAAATATGTATTCTCTATTATGGTAATGATTAGACAAAATTGCCTTAATCAGAAATATTTATGCCAGGATGCAAGAGACGTAAAATATATTATACAGAGCACTAGGAAATCATTTCAAAGCAACTGTATTAAGGAAAATCTGTAATTAAGCAGAGATTTATGTCACTCCCCCAGACCAATGACCATGGGCAATTCCCTTTGGCTCAGCCTGGAGCAGTGACCTTCAGGGTGTCCCCACCACTGGGAGGAATCCCCACACCCCTCAAGAAGGGAAATGTCAGGAGATGCTGCCATTAAAATTTGGGATGGGGCTTTTCTCATCTGAGGTGCTGCCCTGTCAGTCAGATGTGCCCAGCCTGGGCCAGCTCAGCAGCTCTGCAGAAGCTCTCAGTGGTGTCACTTGGTTGTTCCTTTCTCTGGGGATTTTTCCACCTCTGCCACAGCTTCAGCTCCCTCTGAGGATGTTGAACTTTGAGATGGAGGAGTCAGGCCGGTTTCAGCATTATTCACCCCCAAAGCAGTGTGACTCCCCTCCTTCATTGCTTACTGGGGGCTTTGCAAACAGGACCTTGCTGGAGTTGTTGGAGCCCATTGCAGGCAGAGCCTCCTGCTCCAGCAGGAACTGCCTTTCCTGTGCCATCAGCAGGGCAGGTCCCGCTGCAGGAAAAGCCCCAGACCAGCCCCAGCACAGGGAAGGGCTCGGGCACAAGGGCAGAGTGCCATGCTGGGAGCTGTGCCAGGGAGAGCCTGAGGCACCAAAGGCACCTTGGCGGCAGCAGCTGCTTGCAGGCCATGGCCAGAAGCCTCCCTTGGCAGCCCAGCCTGGTGGCCACCACTGCAGAGCTGCTGCCTCAGGGCTCATTCCTGGCTGGGCTCTGAAAAGCCACTTCTGCTCCAGGAGCCTGACTGGGAAGCCATTGGCCCCAGCACCTTGGGGACAAGATATTAATGACAAAACTCTTCATGGCAGCAGAGCCAAGGCAGGGGCAGAGGAAAGGGCAGAGCCAGGCCCAGGGGACAGGGCTGCCATGGTGATGGCTGTGAGGTCACTGCCCCTGCAGCAGCCTGGCTGCCCTCAGCAGACATTCTGGGCAGAAGCGTTGTGAGGGCACCCAGCACATCAGAGAACCCACAATGCAGGAATTCTGTCACTGGGCATGAGCGGGTTTCAATGGGAGAGGTTGCACAAAGCTCCTGCTCTTGGACAATTCCAGGGATGGGGAATCCACTTCTCTGGAAAAACAGCTGCAGTTTCCTGCCACTTTCTTAATTGTAAAATATTTCCTCCTTCTAACAAATGTTATTTTGTCCCCATTCAATTTAAAGATACTGACCCATTTTCTGTCACGGTAGGATTTAGGAGAAAATAACTTCGAATGCTATTTTTCCCTTTTCACAGTCCTTGGAGAGGACTCAAAAATCTCCCAGAATGGGGTTTGGAGGCCTCATCACAAAACCAGCAGGGAGAGTCTGCGGCCTCTGTGGTCAGTGGTGTAGAGACTGAGGACTGAAAGGGAATAGCCTGGGAGGGATGGATGGGTGGTTTCAGAGAGGCTGGAGCTTTTCTTCATAGTAGGAATAAGACTGAAGAAGACCTAATAGCACCAAGTGCAGCTTGGGAGGTCCAGACTGAACACCAGCAGAAAGGAATTTCCCTGTCAGAGCAGGGCTGTGGTGCAGCATGTCCCCAGCAGGAGCCTGGAGCAGCCCCAGGCTTTGTGTGGGCAGGCAGAGGCAGGCAGGAGGCAGAGCTGTCAGCAAAGGAAGGGCCCAGCCAGGTGGGGCAGCCGGGGATACTGACAGCCTGCAGGGACAGAGGCGAAGGTTTGCTCAGCAGCAGAGACACCTTTCCCTTGCTTGTCCCCTGCTGTCATCACTGCCACCAGTGTTCTGCTCTACCTGGAACCTGGGGACATTTTCTCAGTCCTGTCTCTCAGATGGATCTATTTAAAGTATGAGAAACTTCAGTGTTTCACCCTCTTTTTGAGTCCCTGAGAAGGTTTTTGGAGCACACTTTGAGGGACTGAGTCTGATGCAAAGAGCAGCAAAGTCCCAGAGGCTAATTAAAGTCCCTGTGCTGTGTCTGTGCTGCTGAGCTGGGCCAGGCTCCTGGCCCAGAGGCAGCTCCTGGCAAGGGCAGCGCTGCAGAGAGACAGCTCTGGCCAGGAGCAGCTCCTGAGCACAGCCCAGCAGGGCTGGGGCACTGCCAGGGCCCCTCAGGGACACCAGCAGGGCACAGACAGAGCTCACAGGGGCTCAGCACTGGCAGGGGCTGTGGGATGGCCCAGAGGGGGCTGTGTCACAGCAGCACCTCTGTGGCTGTGTCATAGAGGCTCAGAGCAGCTGGGATGTCAGCAAGGGGCTGAGTGACAGCACAGAGTGGGCTGTGTGAGGTCACAGATTGGGCTGTGACATCACAGTGTTTGTTGTGTGAGGTCACTGAGCAGCTACAGCGTCATAGAGGGGAATTTGTGACATCACAGAACAGGCTGTGAGATCATGGCATGGCTGCATGATGTCATAGAGCTGGCAGTGAGGTCAAAGTATGTGCTGTGACCTTACAGAGTGTCAGTATGACATCACAGAGAGGGTTTTGTGACATCACTGAGGGGGGTTTTTACATCACAGAGCTGGCAGTGACATCATAGAGTAGGGTGTGAGGCCATAGAGCAGATCCTGCCATCATAGAAGTTGGCTCTATCACATCAGGGAGTGGGCTGTGACAACACTGGGTGGCTGTGTAACATCATAGAACAGGCTGTGACATCACAGTAGAGATTGTGAAATCATAGAGTGACTTTCTGACATCACAGAGACTTCTGTGACATCACAGAGCAGCTGTATCACATCATAGCGTGGCGTCTCAGAGTTGGCTCTGGAACATCACAGGGGCAGTGTGACATCACAGGGGATGTGTGACATCACAGGGATCTGTGTGACATCACAGGGGCAGTGTGACATCACAGGGGCAGTGTGACATCACAGGGGATGTGTGACATCACAGGGATCTGTGTGATATCACAGGAGCAGTGTGACATCACGGGGGCTGTGTGACATCACAGGGGCTGTGTGATGTCCCTGGGGTGGTCACTCTGCCCCGGCCCCCCTCACAGTTCCCCCCAGAGCAGTCCAACCCTGCTCGTGCACAGCGGGGTCCCCTGTCCCCCCGGGTCCCTCCGCTCCCAGCCCCGCAGCCTCCCCCAGAGGATGTTCCACGACATCAACCCCAGAGCCTGACACGGGGACGGGGGGCCAGGGCCCTGGGGGTGGCACAGGGGGACAGGGACCCCCCGGTAGCGTCCCCGTGTCCCCCAGGGCCAGAGCCTGGGCCAGGGCTCCTTCACCCTGTTATGAACGAGGCCTTGAGAGCGCTGAAAAAATCCCCAGCAAGGGAGCAGCAAAAACCAGACTGAATATTAAGGGACAGCAGCACAAAGTTCCTTGGCAAGAGTCACTCTGCTCCTGACTGGACACTTCAGGCACAACAAGGAAACAAAGCAACAACAAAACCAAACAGAATCCAAACAATCAAACCAGAAATTTACTGAGAACTGGTGCTTTCATTCCTAAGGAAAAGAACTGTCCTTCTTATCTAGGTGCCCATGGCCAGAATTGGGATTTCACCTCCAGTATTCCCTATTGTGACAGAGTGGAGAAGTTTCTTGGCTCAAGACATTTCATGTGTGGGGAGTGTTGCAGTGTGTTGCAATTTCCTGTTTTAAACTTCCCAGCCCCTTCCCAGGTGTGGCGATATCTCTCTTCCCCTTCCCCCTCGCCCCCTGCTGGGCTGTCAATCAGTCTTAACATTCCAGCAAGGCCATCGTGTGGTTGGTGAGGTTCAAAAGATGCCCCTGTGCCCAGAGGTCATTGGTCTGTCTGGGTGTCATCGTTGCCTGAGACCCTGCCCCTCCCACCTGGTTGGTGGCTCACTTGTCCCTTCCCTCCCCCTCCCCCTGGAGCTTAAAAAGTCACTCAGGCCATGCGGTCGGGATTCTGTTGGAGCTGTTACCTAAGATTCAGATGTCTGTGACCATGGAATAAACTCTTGATATTAACCCTCCAGCAGAATCTGTCTCCTTTTCCTCCTCACCTTAGCCTGAAGCCTTCCTACCTGAGGCAAACTGAGTTTCCACAAGCCTGGACTTGTTTCGGCGCTCAGCTGCACCATCCAGCCAGCCAAAAGTGTCTCTGAGGTGAAACACCACAGTTGCCACCTTTGGCCCAGGAGCAGGGGTCAGACGAGCCCAGGCACAATCTACCTGGTAATATTGGGATCTTATTCCAATAGGGGAGGAAGGGGCAGGTCCAGCCCTCCCCTGCCCTGGAACCCCAGCACTGCCCTGCCCTGGAACCCCAATGCCCCCAGAGCCTCTATCCCAGCCCAGCAGTGTCTGCCAGTCCCTGGCACAGCACAGGCAATGCTCCACAGCCACCTCTGGAGCCCCAGCCCAGCTCCTGAGGGACCAAATGACCCACAGTCCCACCTGGGGGAAGGGTCCAGGAAGACCAAGGGGTATTGCAGGCTGACCACAAGACAAGCACACATCTTGACCCTACCTCCTCCTGGAATTTCCATCTGAACGCTACTGGAATCCAGGAGTTGGTACGTCTGTGTATGCTCCTCTGTATCCTTTTTGCCTCTCTCTCTTTCTGTGCTTTTCTTCTATTTTGGTCCTTTTGCAAATTTGAGTAATGTAAAATTCAAATAGCTTAGCATTTGTGAAGTTGAATGGGCCAAGTCAGTGCTTTAAGAAGTGTTCTTTGTTGATTGAATGTCATATTAAACCTTTTGCCAAAAATTCTCTGATTTTCCAAAGTTACCAGTAAAGACTGTTTTGTTGTTTTGAGCTCCTGAGGATCTCTTGTTGGTATTTCTCCAGGAAGTCCAATTCAGAATACAGAAACAATTGTAATTCCTTTTAAATATCTCCTTGACAGATTTTTCTCCTGGATGGAAGTCAGGGCTTGTGTGTCCTGCTTGGCACAGCCCAGGCAGGGCTTTCCCAGCCACATTCCACACTCCATTTCCCAGCTGGAGCCGCTGCTGCCTCTGAGTTGTGCTGCCCCAGCCCCAGGGACGCTCTCCTTGTCTGCCCATTCCCCCACGGTCTCTGGGCAGGGATGGCCTCAGTGGGGGCTGCTGACATCCTCAGCACCTTGGAGGCTGCTGCTGAATTTTCCTGCTCCAGAGGCTTGTTCAGTCTTCAGCTCTTCAGTGCAGGAATTCAGTGTCCCAGGGCTCATTAACATTCAGAACAGCTAAACAAGCTAAGCTTCTGGGAATAATTTGATTTAAGCATTCAAATCAAATGTGTGGTTAATTAGTCAGATTTCAGAAGTCAATTCAATGTGAATACCCTGAATTTAAAAAAACAGGAAGAAAATATTTTTTTAGGTCCTGTAATTTTTTTTTTACTAGTAATTCATTGAAATGTGCAATCTCCAATTGACATTGAATCCAAGTACCTCCTCATGCAGTTTGACTGGGTATGAAAATCAGGACCTTTCATGGCTGACAATCAATCAGACTCTGTCCCTACCCCCACCCCACCATTTTCCCCATCCAAGGCTGGCACTCAGGGCAGCCTTGTGCAAATCTGAGCTCCCTCCAGCCCACACTGGACCTAGCCAACAGACCACAGCTGAACAGGATATAACTTAATAAAAATTACACCATTAAAATAACAATTACACAATTACAAACTCTTCCCTGAGCATGTCCCAGTATGTCTAATGAGTCCACTGTTAACAACTGATATTCATACTAAAATTAATTTTTGACTAGTGTGGTTCTGTGATAGATATAAACACAATTACGTTCTTGTATCAGGATTCTTGTCCTGGACTGAGGACAGAACAGCTCAAACAATTCCTGATTTGCAAATCTATCAGTGGTGGATGGAGAAGGGAGGTCAGGCTGCTCTTGGTGTTGAGGAAATGCTGAAACCAGCCTGACTCATTTCATCTCCTCTTGCCCTGGCTGATCTGCCCTCTTTCCCCTTCCACCCATTGGCTTTTGTCTCCCCCCCAGCCCCCTGTGAAGAGCCTGGCTCTGTGTTCTCCATCCCCTCCTCGCTGACACTGCCAGGCTGGGATGAGGAGCCCCTCAGCCTTCCCTGCTCCAGGCTGGACCAGCCCAGCTCCCTCAGCCTCTGCTCACAGCCCAAGGGCTCCAGCCCCACCTTGGAGGCCCTTCCCAGACCCTGCTCCAGCTGCCAGACTTCTTTCCTGTCCTGGGGAACCCAACCCAGGCCACGGTGACCTGCATAATCCATGTCCTTGGTGTCCTGGTCACACAGCCCTGGCCCCTTGTCCCCATGTCAGGCTCTGGGGTGGATCCTGTGGAACATCCTTTGGTGGAGGCTGTGGCTCCAGGTGGGCCAGGGGGATCCCGGGGGACAGGGACCCTGCTGGGCATGAACAGCATTGGACTTGTTTGGAGAAACTGTGAGGGGGAGCTGGGGCAGAGTGACCAACCCAGTGACCTGACAGAGCCCTGCTGGGATGTCACACAGCCCCTCTGGGATGTCACACGTCCTGCTCTGTGATGTCACAGCCTGCTCTGGGATGTCACAGCCCATTCTCCAATGTCACACAGCTGGTCTCTGATGTCACACCAGAGTCTGTGATGCCATAGTCTGCACTGTGATGTCACAGCTGGATCTCTGATGTCACAAAGGCAGACTATGATGCCATGGCTGCTCGATGACCTCACCTAACCCACTCTGTGATGTCATAGCCCACTCTGTGATCACATGGTACCAGATGATAAATTGTCTTCACCAGGTGAGCTCACACCTGGAGCTTGTTCTCCACAACCCCAGGCCTGTGGAAACCACACAGTGCCCATTGTGTGAGAAGGGGAACTGGAAGTTCACCAGCCTCAGTGTCCTGCCAGCACAGCCAGGCCCACAGGAACATTGGGGTCCACGACCACCAGGAACCACCAGGGAGAATCCCAGGACAGGAGAATGCCTGGGTAAAGGGGAGGGGAAATATATTAATGATTTCAGGGAAATGATTATCATATGTATTTTTAGTCCAGGACAATCAATTAATATGTATGCAAAATACAGAATATAAACAGAAACTTTCCTGTACTCAGCATGCACAGCTTTGGGAGGAGCTCTCCCCCATGCATCCTGCTGAATAAAGAATGCTGCTTCTTAATGCTACATTGGGGTTAAGGAATTTTCTGTTTTACTAAATTTTTCGTAGCACTCCCACTGCCAAGGAAAGCTCTGTCTGCTGCTGTTCACAAACAGAGAAGGGCTGGTGGCAGATGTGGGGGTCAGAGTCTGCCTGGGGCACAGTGACCATGAAATAATGAAGTGTTCAATGTTCTGTGAAAGAGGGAGGGGCAGTAACAAAACTTCTGCACTGGAAATAGGAAGGGCAGACTTTGGCCTGTTTAGGCTGCAGATTTGGGGAATACATAATCAGGTACTGATTGCTTTAAGGGAAACAGCCCTTAACAACAAAGGGATCCAGGAAGGATGGACACATTTCAAGAAAGTAATCATAAGGGGGAAGAAGCAGCCTGTCCCAGTGCGGCAGAAGATGAGCTAGTGAGGAAAATGACTGGCCTGGCTGCCCATGGAGCTTTTCTGGAGACTCAGGGGTGGAAAAAGGACCAGCAACTCAGGAAGTCTTTAAGGATGTTGCTGGGTCATACAGAAAGAAAAGCTGAGAGTTGAAAACTCTATTAAAACTTAACCTGGAGGGTTCTGCAAAAAGAATAAAAATGTTTTTATAAAAAAATAATAGTAAAAAGGAGGAGTAGGAGAACCTCTACTCTTTATTGGTTGCAGAGGAGAATATACTAACACAAGATAAGGAAAAGGATGAGCTACTTTACCCCTAGTATTTTTCAATTTTCGATATTAGGGGAGGATATCCTCAGGACAAGTGTTCTCCTGAGCTGGTAGATGGGCACAGGGACCAGAACAGCCCCTGGAATCCAGGAGGAAGCAGTGGGTGACCTGCTGAGCCACACAGATGCTCACAGGTGAATGGGAGCAGACAGGATCCATCCTAGGGCAATGAGGGAGCTGTGGATGAGCTCCCCAGGCTGCGCTCCATCATTTACCATCAGTGCTGGCTCAGCAGGGAGATCCCAGAGGACTGGAGGTGCCAGTGTGAGCCCATCCCCAAGAAGGGCTGGAAGGAGGATCTGGGGACCTCCAGGCCTGTCAGCCTGACCTGGGTGCCCAGCAAGGTTATGGAACAGATCACCCTGAGTGCCATCACAGGGCACCCACAGGATGGCACTCACAGGGCACTCCCAGCTGATGGGAACAAACTTTCTGGCTGACTGCAGAGGCCAGGACAAAGCTGAGGGTTTCCTTGGTGTCCCCAAGCCCTTGCTGGCCCCAGGGCTGATGGCATTTGTGCTCCCTCAGGTTCATGTCCCCACACCAACAGCATGGGGGTGCTCCCCCTGCTCTGTGCAATGCAAACAGGGGCTGCTGAGCCAGTGCTGCCGTGTCTGTGCCTGCAAGGATGGGGCACCTGTGTGAGCTGGGGGAGAGGCCAGGGCTGCAGAGGGGGGATGTTGTTGGCAGCTCCATGAGGATTCTCTGGGACGCTGCCCTGGGCTGTGCAGCGCACTGGGGATGGATCAGCCCCTGCTCTGCTGCTCCTTCCCGTCTGCCCCAGGGCCCTTGCACAGCACCAGCTGTTGCTGTCCTCAGCTGCCACGGCAACCCTCAGGACAAAGCGGTGCCAGGGCTGTTCAAGGTACAATTGCAGTGACACTCGTTGGTGCCACCAGGTGACATGGCAGCGGCCACGGGGACCCGTTCCTTGGTTTGGTGCCATGGCAACCAATGCCCGGCCCCGTTGTGGTGGTTGGTGGCCATGGAAAGCTGCCCTGGGCCCTTGCTCAGGGCTGGTGTCAGTGCCCAGAGCCAGAGGGGATCCCTTGCTGGGGGCTGTGCCATGGCCACCTGCCCTGTGCCGCGCTGGCCGCTCAGGCACCAGGAACCAGCAGCCACCGGCACTGCCAGGGCCAAAGGCCAGGTCAGCCAGACAGAAAGAGGCGGGGCTGGGCACTGTTTCCATGGCAACCGGCACTGGGGGGACACCTGGGTCACCTGGCCTGGCAGTTGCCATGGAAACCCCCGGCAGGGACTGAGGGCACAGCCCCTGGCACTGAGACACTGCTGGGCCGGGTGCTGGGCACAGGGCTGGGCACGCAGAGATGGTTTTGTTCTTGCTGAGCTGCAGCACAGCCAAGGCCTGTCCTGCCCCTCGTCAGCCACGCTGGGGAGGGGCTGGGGCTGCGGGGGAGCTGGGCAGGGGGCACAGCCAGGACAGGGGACCCCAACTGAGCCCGGGCATAGCCCAGACCAGAGCACATCATGCTCAGGGCATGAAGGGGGGAACAGGGAGGAAGGAGGGAATTTTGGAGGGAGGGCTTTTGCCTTTTTAGGTAACACTTAGGCAAGAGGGGGCCCTGTGTCCCCAGTGGGCAGGGTCACTACCAAAGACACAGACACCAACTGAAGGAATTGTGTCATTTATATCATGCACAGTTGCAAAGAGTTACAAAAGGATAAGCTCAGCAATCCATCATAACTCATCATTACATTTTGATGGCCAATCCCTTGGTGAAACACTGGAGGTGTTTGTGACAGACAAAGATTCTGGCTGACTTTCAAGATACACCTTACAGACATCAGGAGTACTTTAGTGACACTGTTCTTCATTCTTTTTTCTCAATCTCATTTGAATTAGGAACAAGAATTCTGCTGTCCACGGAGCAGGCACCTTTTTAATTCCAGAATAATGCCCCCAGGCCCTTTGCTGTTCAGCTTTACCATGCTGTCTGTGGCTAACAAGGCTTGGGGGGCCCTTTCCCCTCTGGCTGGAAGGGGCCGGGTCCCAGTCCCTGAGGGGCACCCAGGCTCCTGGATGGAATTCCTGTGCAAGTCCCTCAGTGTCACAGCAGCCTTCACACGGAGCCCCGTGGATCAGAGCATTTTCCACAGGGGCCCTTGGGGCAAACAGGGAGATTTGGTCTGGCAGGATGTGTAAAACAATCTCCCGTCAGATCTACTTGTTCTCACACAGAATCCCTGGCTGCAGGGACACATTCCCATTGTTCCTGCCCAGGTTTCAGGACTCAGAGTTGTCTTTCCTAGGAGCTGCTCCTTCAGCTGCCTCGGAAGGGCCATTTGGCCTCAGGACCCACACTCTGGCTCCATTATTAGGACTGCTGCATCCAAACCCTTTATCTCCACAAACGGTGGTGACTAGGAGGTGCATCTCCTTTTTGCAAAATCGTTCTTAAAATTGCAAGATCAGTAATTGTGCTACCCTGTCATGGGGTTGAATAATCCAATCCTGGTCACTATAGTTTAACAGAATTACTGTAATTTCTCCTTGATATTCTGCATCGATTCCTCCTGCCATGACAGGAACACTTTGCAAGGCCAAGCTCCAAGGGAGCAGTTACCAAAGCCAAGTGTCCTGGAGGAATCTGAATTCCTGTTTTGGTATTGATAGCTCTCATTTGCTTTGAATTTCTCCACATTAATTTCAATGCATGAAGGCCCAGCCCTGCAGCCTCTGGGCTGGCCCTGCCAGGGGCCATCACAGCCAGAACAATTTCCCAGGCAGCCCAAGTCTCACTGCCCATGGCTGGATTTGCAAACTGGGGGCAGCCGTGCACAGCCAGGGGGTTTCATTTCCCCAGTGGGCCATTGAGAAGGGCATGGAGCACATCTGGGAGATGGGTTCTCCATGGGCAAAGGTTCCATCTCCTCATTTTTTACACTGCTCTTTAAACAACCTGTTCAACCAGTCCTGTAGCTTGTGCATAGTCTGGTACATGAAAAACCCTGCAGGCAAAATCACTGTATTTTTCATAGGAACAAACAAAGCACTCTGCATCACAGAATCAGCAAACCCTGTAAAAATAGCCAATTTCCTCCCTTCCACCTTTTTCATTGTATACAATCTCACAAAGTTGGCCACTGACATGAGGGTCCTGGCCAATCCTGTTCTGTAGAGTATTTAGTGTTACATCCCTCAGCACCCAAAGCTACCAAATTAGTATTGTCAGCACTACTTCACATTATGATAATTTTACATGTAGACAGTGATAGAGAAATATAGATATAGATTGATATGGACATATATAAAAGATAAATATATATATTAAGGTGTTATTATCCTATAAATATATATATATAGTTATTTATTATATTAATATTTCACTTGCACAAATGCATCTGAGCTCCAGATTAGAACCTTCTTCTGTTGCTCCATGTGGGAGCATTCCAACAATAATTGTTCCTTCTGAAGGTGCTGTTTCCAATGGACTCTTAACAAATTCATCTTTGTCTGCCCAAACCCACAAGGTCTTTTCCTTTTCCATTTGCAATTTTCGGATGCATTTGAAGCCATTCAGGGGTGCAGCTTCTTTTACCTGACTGCCCCACTGCTCACACAGGGATCCAACCTCAGCCCACTCCAGAGCCAGGGAACTCCAGGGAAGGGCTTCCCAGCTGGGAATTTCTGATGGGACTGATTCCTCACATTGACACTGAACAAGTGACATTTTGTTGGGATCTGGCCAGACTGTGACAGTTTTGTTTTACCAGTGGGTAGGGTCAGCACCAAAGACACAGAGTCCAACTGAAGGAATCAGTGTCATTCACTGCAGCTCAGAGCAGCAAAGAATCACAAAAGGAGCAGCTCAGCAATGCACCCAACCATCCCCACCAAAGATTGCCTGCAGTGATTAAGAAAGATCCAGCAGCATTTACCCTCAGCCTTTACCATCCCCCAGACCCACACAGCAGCTGGGGAAGCTGTCACAGCCAAGGGCTGCAGAGCCACTCCTGGGCACTGGGAATTCCTGCAGGTGCCTCCAGCCCCAGGTGAGGCTCCAACCCCACTGGAAGAGGGCCCAGCTCTGACAGTGCTGAATGAACAAACTGACAGCACTGCTAGGGTGGCAACATCTGCTTTCATCCTCCTCTTGGGTCCCTCTCAAAGCCTGTCCAGGGCTCAAGGAGGAACCAAGGGAGGTGACTTTGACCATACAGCCTCAAATAAGGTCAGATGTCAGATTTCATGGCCTTGTCTGGCTTCTAAATACACAAAGGTCAATACATGTTTCACTAATGAGTGGCTACATCTATCACAGTGCTAATCACCATGCATATTTCATCAGGGAGCAGATACAAAGATAACGTTTGCTTGGAAGGTTCATCCAGAGGCCACCTTTGGCTCAGGGCCTGCTGTCCAGGCCTCACTCAGGGCTGGTGTCCAGGCCTTGGCACTTCAGGGACGTGGTTTAGTGCTGGGCTTGGCACTGCTGGGTGAGCGGCTGCACTGGGTGAGCTCAGAGGGTTTTTCCAAGAGAAAGGATTCTGTGATTCCATGATTATATCCACTGCATTCAGCTGGGGCTATTTTAGCAGCATTCCTTTGCTCCAAAAGCTCCCTCTTGCCCAGCTCCTGTGGCCTGAGGCTTCTGCTCCTTCAGCTCCTGGTGCTGAGCTGCTCATGCTGAACGAGACGACTCAGAGAGAACACAGTCCATGCAATTCCTTCTGGGACACGGAGAGGGGAGGCTGTGCAAACAGGAGCATTGTTTGCTGTGGCCTCCTCTCTGCCCTTCACGCCTTTCAGCGCTTTGAACCAGCCAAGAGCTTTCTCCAAGAGTGCAATGGAGCAGCTGCTCCTGCTCCCAGGCCTGGCTCTCTCCAGTCTCTGCCCTTGCCTGGTTCTGTCCCTCTTGCTGTGCCCTCTGTTCCCCAGGGCTCGCTGGCTGCTGCCCAGGACTGTGGCACTGGCACAGATCCAGTGCTCCAGAGCCTCCTTTCTGTGCCCTTGCAGCTGCCTGGGCACAGCAGCCTTTTCCATCTGGAAGCTCCCCATGCACAGGGAGTGCCCAGCTCTGTTCCTTGCACAGCCTCCAGGAGCCCAGGGCTGCCATCTCCAGTCCCTGCTGGCACTGGGGGCTCCCAGGTGCCTCAGGCTGCTGTGACACCGCTGCACACAGGAGGCAAGAGGGGCAGGGGCTGTGCTCAAAGTCAGCTCCATCTGCTGCTGCTGCTGCTGTGGGGTCATTTGTGCAGCCCTGTCTGCCCAGAGTCAGGGATCAGATCCTGCCAGTCTCTTCCAGCCCTGGCTGCTCAGAGTTTTGACCTTGGAGCCTCAGGTGGCCAAAGGCAGCTGCTGCTGGTGCCTCTGTGTGCCCGTGTTCAGCAGTGCTGCTCCATCAGTCTGTGCCCAGCAACGGGGAAAAGCCTCAGCCCTGCAGGGCCAGGAGCTGCCGGGCTCTGCCTGAGCAGCTCAGCCAGCAGGAAGGGAGCTGCTCCATACAGGAACCAGGAGCAAAGAACATTCCTTTTGTAGGACATGTTTTCTATTGAAAGGAAAAGAAAGGAAAAAGTAAACAAAAACTATATAAAATGTGAAAGATAAAAAAAACCCCAAGTGTGCAGTGAAAAATCATCTCTAACTTTGAATTAAGAGGCAACTGATCTTTTGAAAGATAACTCAGTTATTTGCTTTGTAAATGTGCTGATGGCATGGATCCATCTTACTGACCTCAGCAGTCTTTTTAAAAAGTTTTTGGGGATTGTTTCCAATATTGTTATTTTAAATTGTGGTCGAGGCAAGAGGAAATTGCTTTGTGCCCTTCCAGCTCCAAGCAGGACTGGGAATGGAAACTCTGTCAAACCCCAAATCCTTTACAAGACGACCTTCCTTCTCAGCCTGGGAATGAGCGGAACATTCCCATCGAAACTTTCAGGGATTTCTTAGTCACAAAGTCCCACTGACAGCTTTTTGCTCTGGTGTGGAAGTGCAGAAGGGCAATTCTCCATCCACCAGCTCCAGACTGCACTGCCTCAGGAACACGGCCCACTCGCCAGCTTTGGCCCACTCGTGGCACTGCTAGAGGAGGAAGAAAGTGCAATTGCACAATTCCAGCCAGTCAAGAAGGATGAATGGGACACACAAAACACCCTGTACAGATCCAGGCGCTCAGCTGGGACTCTGGAGAGTTTGGGTCCTTGCCAGTTGGATGTGTGTCCCCAGCTGCAATCTCAGGGCCTGCAGCAGAGTCTCACTCACCTGCTACAGCAGAAAGCTCAGGCACTGTGCTGACAATGGGCTCGTCTGATGCAGAGCTGTCAGAGCAATGTGAGGGCAGAGTCAGCCCAGCTGGGCCCAGGGCTGAGCCCAGCAGAGCCCTGGCAGAGCCCAGAGCAGCCTCAGCACCCGCAGAGCCCGGCTGCAAGGAGAGAAAGCAGAAACCGCCCGTCAGTTGAGGGCTCCTGTGCCCTTGTGCCAAGGCCTGCGGTGCCCAGGCCATGCTGGCTGTGCCCAGAGCTGTGCCCAGAGCTGCCCATCCCTGCTGCCTTTGGCAGCAGAGCAGGAGGGCAGGACATGTGCCCAGCCTGCAGCCAGCCATGGCACATCCAGCCCTCGGCAGCTGCCCAGAGTCAAAAAGCAGCTGGGCAGCTGACAGAAGAATTCATTGCGTCTGCCCCAGCTAAGGGGGAACCTTTGGTGCCCAGCTGTGCCATGCCCAGATCTGGGAGCAACCCCCTGCCTGTGGACTCACCTGCAAATTGGACCTGGAGCCTGGCTTTGAAGAAGGTGCCAGAATCCAAGTCCGTCATCTTCAGCTGGCCAGGCCAAGGAAGAGATTATCATCCTTGAGGTTGTCCTTGGTGTCTCCAGCAGCAGCCCCACGTGGAACAGCTTCTCCAGGGGCTCCTTCTCCTTCCCTGGGGTCAGACCAGGCTTTCAGGGCTCTGCCTAGGGCCCCAGCCATCCATGAACCATACAAACAAAACCAGGGGGATGGTGGCCACCAGTGCTTGTCACACCGGGTCTCCAGCTCAGCTCCAGCCCAAGCGCTGCATGTTCCCTTCTGCTGACCCCTGCTCGGAGCTACAGGCAGGACAAAACCAGCCTGGTTTGCTTTGCCACTGATTGCCAAGAGATGCGTGGAGCTGGTACCTGCCAGGCCCCTGGATCCAACTGTGCACGTGGATTTCTTCAGTCTTCTAGGGCAGGGAAACACCCTTCACCCAAGGATGACAGAAAAGCTCTTCTAAGGATGGCCTGTCCGAGGGTTGCATGGACAAACACCTCTTAATAACATCTTGGCACTCTGGGGAGAGAAACCAGAAATCACCAGTCAGTTGGAGAAGTTGCCCCCCTGTTCCCATGCCCAGGTCATGCTGGGTGTGACCAGAGCTGGGCCTAAACTCCCCCATGGATGCTCTGTTTGGAGGACAGCAGGAGAGCAGGACATGTGCCTGCTCAGCAGCTGCCAGAGTGGTTTGCCCATGAGCCCGCTGCTGTCTCCCAGCACTGGCATTACCCTCGTGCCCAGAGATGAGGATCCACCTTGAGAGAGCCATCGTGGGAACAAGATTCGCCCCCGGATGATCTCCTGGCCCCTCCTGAATGGGTGCTTCCCCATGACCAGGTGGCACAGCAGGAGGCCAAGGGACCAGATCGTGGCTGCCTCGCCGTGGTAGCGTTGGTGCTGGATCCACTCTGGTGGGCTGTAGGACAGGGTTCCTGTGGAACACAGACACAGCTCAGCAGGGGGATGCTGCTGCTCCCAGAGCCCGTCCCCAGCATCCCTGGGCATGTGGGGGCTGCCCCAGAGGCACACAGGGTGAGCGCTCCCCTCTCGCCAGCACTTGGGACTTGTGCACAAACTCGCGGCTGGAAAAGAAGCCACTGGTGCTGGAAGAGGGCAGCAGAAACCCTAGGAAGGCCCAACCATGACACACAAAGGAAAAACCCACCCCGTAGTGGAGAAAATCCACTCTCCTCCCCACCTGCATGGCCCCCAAAAATGTTAATAAGCCAAGGTGAACAAGGAGAGCGGAGCAGTCCAGCCCTTCCTCGCCTGCACACCAAACCATCCGGGGCACGCGGTCAGACCCCCCTCTCTGCTGCCCCCATGGGGGTTTGTGTCAGGCTGGCTGCCCCAGCTCCAGCCCCAGCCCAGGGCACAGAGGGTGCTGAAGGCTGTCAGCAGGGCTGGGAGCTGGCCGCCCTCACACCTCACCCAAATCAACTCGGCTCTAGCATCAATCCCATCCTGGTTGCAATAGGGGGAAGCCCCAGTGCTGCACCCAGGCTGGGCCACGAGATGCCCAGGAGCACCCCCTGCGAGGGCTCACCTGCAAATTGGGTGTAGGCTGTGTCTTGGAGGAAGGCGCCACAGCCAAAGTCGATCAGTTTCAGCTGCCCGCTGGCCAGGTCGAGCAGGACATTCTCGGGCTTAATGTCCCGGTGCAGGACCCCGCAGCTGGTGCAGTGCCGCACGGCCTCCAGCACCTGGCGGAACAGCCCCCGCGCCTCCTCCTCCGGCAGGAACCCCCGCTCCGCCAGGAAACCCGAGAGCTCCTGGCACCGCTCCGGACGCTCCAGCACCAGCAGGAAGCTGTCGGGGAGCTCAAGCCACTCCAGGAGCTGAATGACACCGCCACAGCCACAGGACACCTTGGCCAGCAGCACGATCTCCAGGGGTGCGCTGGTGCCGTCGGGCTGCGGGAGGAGCACGACGCCGTCAGTGGGGCCGAGGCCGTGCCGGGGCTCTGGGAGCCCTCAGCCAGCCCGGGATGCTCTGCATGCCCCGCTCAACCCACGCCCGCTCTCCCCGCAGGGCTCACGGCGGCTCCCACCCTGCCGAGCCCCGGCTCCTCGCCGCCCGGCACGGCCCGGCTGCTGCCGCTGGCTCCGCTCACTCACCAGCTCGCCCCAGTGCCGGATGCGATCCCTCGGCACGCGTTTGATGGCCACCTGCGAGCGAGGGAGAGCAGCGGGGTGAGCTCGCCGCCCGTCCCGCCGCACCCCGACCTTCTCCTCCTCCTCCCTCCTCCTCCGCCCCCTCCTCCTGCGCCCGCCGCCGGCCCCGCCGCTCACCGGGGCGCCGTCCGAGAGCCGCGTGGCTACGAAGACGCTGCCGAAGCCGCCGCGTCCCAGGAGCGATCCCAGCCGGTACCGCTCCTGCAGGGCCTCCTGCGCCGTCCCTGCGGGCGGGACGCGGCTGTCAGCGCTCGGCCCGGGGCCAGCAACGGCCCCCGAGTGCCCCTCACCCGCCCCGGGCCCGGCATCCCCACCCGCCCCGGGCCCCGGCGGCTCAGGGCCGGAGGCCGCGCTTCCAAGCGCCGCAGCTCGAGCCGGTGAAGCCGCAGCGGAAGCGGCGGGAGCGGCTGCGCCGCGGGTGTGCTCCGCGGGGTCCGGGAGAAGCCGGGGCCGGGGCCGGGACTGGAGCCTGCGTCGGGTCCGGGGCCGGGCTCGGGCCAGGCTGAGCCGAAGGGCGGCGATGCCGCCCCCGCACCAGGCACTGATGCCCGCCCAGCAGCGCCACCGCCAGCACGGCCAGAGCCGGGCGGAGGCGAGACCGCGGCAGGACGGCCGGGGCCGGGCTCGGGACAGCCCCGCCCGGGGCCGGGGGCGGGCCGGGGGCATGGCCCGGCCCGGCAGGGGAGAGGGAGGCGGGGAGAGGAGAGGGACGCCGGCAAGGGACCCCGAGAGAAGGATGCCCGACAGCGGGAAAGGGAGAGAGAGAGAAAGAAAGGGACAAAGAGAAAGAGAAAGAAAAATAGGGGAAAGCGCGTTTTAAATTATCTGTTTTGCTGCTCTCGCCGCTGCTGCTGCCGCCGCCGCCGCTGCTGCCGCTGCTGCTGCCGCCGCTGCAACTGAAGCACCGGGGCCGTTCGTCCCCGTGTCCGTTCCCCGCTCGCCCCACGAGCCCCACGTTCGAGCCCCACGCGCCCCGGGGACAGCCCCTCCGTCTGCCCAAACACGGGAACTTTGCAGTGCTGAGCCCGGATGCAGAGCCCTGACTCCTGCACACTGGCACAGCGATCCCCTCGCTTGCTGCTGGGCATTGTCCTTGATGAGGGGCAAACACTGTCGGGCCACCTTCCCTTGGGGTAGGATTCCTACCTGACCCCAGCACTGCACTTACATCTCCAGTGTTGCTTTCCAGTAAAAACAGGGGAAGGAAAACTGTGTGTGGCTCATGGTATTTTAGAGCGTCTAAAAATCACTAAGTCATCGATCCTAGAGGTGAGGTGCATCTGGAATTACTGGGATGCAACATAGAAAAGGGGAGCATAGAAATAAATAGAGGAAAACACCTTGTATTGTTTCTTTTATTTCTCATCTGGAAAGCTGTTTCAGTTTTCCAGGAATCTTCTCCTGTCTGCTCTTCCCAAAAATCTCTCATGGAGAACAAGGTCAAGCTTCTGTCACAAGATTTGCCACCAGGAACTTATGCCACTGATGAAATTTTCATTGTGACTGTGCTGGCTTAGGGCAAATTTGGGGAGGAAACCTCCTAAAGGGGTCTGTCTAGAAAGCAAGTTCAAGCGGCCCCTCCCCCTACTAGTTCAGGAAAAGACTTCCCTGGAGAAAAGTGAAAAAAACCCCAGTTTTTTTAACGAGTAAAGTGTTCACAAGCATGAAAAATGAATTATATTAAATCAAACCTTGGACAGTGCTGAAGAGTTGGCAAATTCAGAAAATCCTTTTTGTGGGTTGTAGTTGGCTCACTCGGTCTCTTCTAAGTCCCTCTGGCGCTGGAATGCAGCGTCCCAGAGCTTGGTGGGCCACAGGTGTGAGCTGCTGCCGGTGTTCGTCTGGGTTTTCAGTCCAGAGCAGGTTTAAACAGTTCCAAGAAAAAGGAAAGCCACAGTCCAAGGAACTTCTCTTCCTAAGCTAGCTAAAACTAAATTGCTAGACCTGGGCTGTGAAGGCATCGGGAAATTTCCAAATCTGGGCACTGGCGGTCCCAGCAAACACCAGAGCTGGATGATGCTGGTGCCAGAACCTGCAGATTTCCAAACTCTGGCTTTCTGTGCCAGCAAATCCCCGTACTTGGGCTGTGCCGGCACCAGGAAGTTTTCACACCTGGGCGCTGGCACTGCCAGCCAACACCAGATCTGGGTGGTGTCATTGCCAATGACAGAAATCTGCCAGATTTGGGCTCTGCTGGCACTGAGAAATCTCCAAATCTGGGTTCTGGTGCAGGAAACACAAGATGTGGGGGTGGTGCCAGACCCAGTAGCAGGAAGCTGCCACAGGTTTTGGGTTTCTGTGCCAGCAAATTGCTGCACTTGGGCTGTGCCAGAATAGGGAAATTTCCAGATCTGGGCACTGGCAGTGCCAGCAAACAGCCCATTTCAGGCTCCCAGGCTCCAGGAAGGACTGGGTCTGGATGCCTTCCTCTTTTCTTTCCTTCTTTCCTTCCATCTTTCTTGGGATCCTGCTGCCAACAAACTCCAGATTGGGCGGTGCTGGCAAGGGGAAATTGCCAGGTTTTAGCTTTCTTTGCCTGCAAATTCTGGATATGGGTGGTGCCAGAAGAGGGAAATTGCCAGATGTGGGCACTGCCAGATCTTGGTGTGGAATGTGCCGGCACTGAGAAATTTCCAGATGCTTATTTTCTCTGCCAGCAAATTGCTGGAATTAGGCTGTGCAGGCATCTGAAACATTCCCGATCTGGGTACTGGCGGTGTCAGCAAATCCGAGATCGGGTTGCTGTAGGTACCAGGTCCTTGCTTGGTTTTGACTGTCTTTGCCAGCAAGTTGCTGCACTTGGGCTGTGCCAGAATAGGGAAATATCAAAATCTGGGAACTGGCAGTGCCAGCAAACACCACATTTCAGGAAGGACTGGATCTGGACCTGTTCCCTCCCTGCATCCCTCCCTCAACCAGGTGCCAGAGGGGCTGGAGAGCAGCCAGGCAGAAAGGGACCTGCAGGGAGTGATGGACAGCAGGCTGGACATGAGCCAGCAGTGTGCCCAGGTGGGCAAGCAGGGCAATGGCTCCTGGCCTGCATCAGGAATTGTGTGGCCAGCAGGAGCAGGGCAGGGATTGTTCCCCTGTGCTGGGCACTGCTTGGGCAGCACCTCAAGTGCTGTTTGTAGTCCTGGTGCCCCCAATTTAGGAAGGACATGGAGGGGCTGGAGTGTGTCCAGAGAAGGGCAACAAGGCTGGGGAGGGGTCTGGAGCACAGGAGCTGTGGGGAGTGGCTGAGAGAGCTGGGGTTGTTTATCCTGGAGAAGAGGAGGCTCAGGGGAGACAAGGTGGTGTCAGGGCACAGGTTGGACTTGATGATCTCCATGGCCTGTTCCACCCTTGCTGATTCTGGGATTCTCTGAAACCACCCTTGGAGCAGTTGCAGGATGAGCCCTGGGCCTCCCCTTGAGAAGCTCCAGCAGCCCAGGTCCCTCAGCTTCTCCTGCCAGCCCCAAAGCCCATCCTGTCAGTCCTGCAGAGCCTCTGCAACTCCTCCTCACTGCCCAGAACAGGGAGCCCCAGAGCCAGACACAGCAGCCCAGATGTGCCCCCCTGGCCTGGGGTGCCTCTGGCAAGAGAGCAGCACCAGGCACTGCAGGAGCCTGCAGACAATTGATCTGAAGGCCAAAGCTCCTTAGCTCCTTCTGAAAGAGCAGGAACAGTTCCTCATTCCAATGTGGTGGAATGCTGGGCACCACAGCTCCGGGTGAGGACTGGACACAAGTTTGCTCCCACTGAGTGCTGGGATGGGTTCTGCAGGAGCTCTGGGCTCCTGTGCTTGCCAGGTATAATGAGGAGAGAAGGAGCCAAGTGCACTGATGTGGGAATGGATATCTAGAAAGCTTTTAGGGCCTAGTAGAATGCCCACAGAGTATGAATCTGTATATAAACCTTGAGACAAGAAATGCTAACTTAAAAATGCCATGGAATAGGACAGATATTTTTGAGAGAGAAATGGAGGTGGAAAAAAGTTCCAAAAGATGGCCTTGCAAATAAGATTTTGGAAAAACAGAGCTATGAAAGATGCATTGTAGTGGGACCCACGAGGGGCAGTTTTAATAATTGGCTTTAAGGCATTCACAACATGGCATGGCAAAAGGCTGATAGACCAAAAAAACTAATTATAATGTATTATAATTAGGAAATAGTTGGCTTCTGATTGTGATGGCGTGAATTATAACATCTCTATTGTCTCACCCTTCTCATAAGACTGAAAATGGAATAAAAGTTTTTAAAACACCTCTCAGTGTCCCTATCTCTAGGTCAAGAAAAGAGTATTATCCAACACACTGACACACCTTTGCCTCGAGCATAACCCAGCCTGGACCAAACGCACTGCAAGGTTTCCCCTGTGGCCCATGTCTCGAAACATCAGGTCTGCTGTTTGACAGCTCAGGTTGGTTTGGTGTCAAGGAGTTTCCCTCAGAAATACTGGGTTTGTCTTCCTCTGTGCCTTCCCCTCAGCAGCCTTGGGGATGCTCCTGTGTGAAGCCATCTGTCTCACACAGTTTCAGACAACTTCAAACAGGATATTGTGCAATAAATCATTTCCTCTGAAGTGTTCCAACAGTCCCTTTCCAGCAATAGGAAATTATTACTGATGATGAAAGTGGAAAACCCCCAACAGTTTATTAACAAACAGAATCCCCCCATGACACGCGTTACAAGAAGGCGCCGGGGTCTCTCTCAGGAAGAACAGGAGCTGTCACGGAGCAGTTCCAGCAGCTGATGGAAGCTCGGGGGCTCGTCCGGCGTCGGCTTTCTCCCGTGGCAGAGCTCCATGGGGCGGGCAGGGCAGTGAAGCAGCTGGGCTGGAGCCCCTCGCTGCCTTGTCTCCCCGGCGTGGCTCAGCTCACAGACTCTCGGGCTGGGAGCGGGGCCGCTCCGCTCCTGCCGGCACCGTGTCCCTGGGCTTGGACAAACAGTTTCCTGCCAGGAGAGCCCTGCACACTGCTCCACTGATCTTTCATAAAGGCCCAAACCAACTCCAAACACTCTGTCAGCTGCAGCTTTGCACAAAGGGCTGCAGCAATCCAGGACAGCTGCAAGTGAGTGTCGGAAGGCTCTTGTCTTGTTCCTGACAGCAGAATTCTTGATGATCTTGTGCAGTTTTATTCAGATGTAACATGAGAGCTGAGGTTTTTTTGTTAAAATACTTTATGATGAGTAACAAGCCTTGGGAGCATGAGGTGCAGGACTGACATGCGAAAGCATGAGCATATCCTCCAAAGTGGCCAGTTTAATTGTCCATTTTATTACTCTTGTATTTACTCCACACTAATGAGGAAAACCAAGCTCTGCTTGGAGGCAAAACAGGCATGGGATACACTACAGTCCCTCGCAGGCTCAGCAGGGCTGGCAGTGGCACAGCAGGCAGTCTGCTTCATTGCAAACCACTACAGAGCTGCATCCCAATCTGGTTTAAGTGGCGTGGTATTATTAAGAGCTCCTTTTCTGCATGAGATACAAAAAGGAGATCCCAAATGATCTTCATGCAAGCATGCAGTAAAGAACTGGTGCTGCTATCCTAATGAAGTGTTTGCTTTGGCAATTACACTCTTCCCATTCATCTTTTGATGCAGACACTTCAGGTTTTCCCCTACACCCTTGCAAGGCTGGCAGTGGCTGTTTCCCAGTTCCTGTTCTTCCCTAGAGATGGTGCAGTGGCTGCTTTGAAACAAAAAGCCTTGAGATCTGGACAGCTTGAAGGAGCATGAAATGCTGATTAAGTGCTCATATTGGTAACACCCAGGTCTGCACTGCCCAGTGCTCTGCAGCAGCAGCAGCAGGACCATGCATCATTCCTGTTGGTTGATGTTCATGTTTCTGATGTGCAAGAGCAATGACTTTGAGGAGGGACAAAAACGCCCCTCTTCAAACAGGGGGTGTGCAAGGAGATGTGAAGTTTCACAGCCTTTTCTAGGATATTTTAGAAAGATCTAAGAGAATATTGTGGCATGGGGTAGGTCCCTAATTTTGTCTCCAGAGGAATCCCCACAGGGCACATTCACTCTGCTGCTGATGGCAACCCCATAAGCTCATGGACCAGTTTTTCCTGCAACGTGCCACCCTGCCTGGGCTTTACTAGGCCGGGACTAGATCCAGAGCTAAGCAAACACAGGCAGCCAGGTGACATTGTGTAACATCAGAAGCTGGCAACCACGAGGACTTTGCTGTCAAAAGGTTACAGTTTGCACTGGGCCCAGAAGTGTTTTTCACTAAGGCAAAGCAAATTGAAATGTGAAGTTTCAAAGCTTCAAATGACTATGAAAGGAAACTGCAGAATAATTTCTGGAAGGGCAGCATTGTCAATGATCATGCTGACCACCAACAGCTGGAGCTGAATCCAGAATTGCTTCTTCCAGCTGTGCAGGAATTCATTCCACTGGCAAGCACTGGTCCATGGGAACAAATGATCCCCTAGCTCTGGGCTGAATGGCACCCAGGCTGCAGTGCAGATTGGAGGAGCCCTTGTCACTTGTTATTGGCCTTCCAGGGCACTCATCCTTCTGCAAACAAGGGGCAAACAACACAGCTGCACTGCTGTCCTGGGTAAATATACATACAGGTGATTTTGCCAAAGCAGTGCATCATTTCCCAGTGAAATCCATGACCTCTTCTTACCTATGGAATTGTGATTGAAGATACCTGTGAGCCAGATCAGTGGAAGGTTGCAAAGGAGCAAAGCTTTGGGATTTGGGCACACTTCTCTTGGTTTCTTTGCTCAGGCCTTTGGTGAGCACAGAACACACCTAGGTAGAAAACCTTTGACTAGACAAGATCTTTTGGATCCATTGTCCCTCAAACAGGTCAACAGGTGACTCTGTTGTAATGCTAAGTAACAAAGAGCAGCACAAATGACACAAAGAAACCATGGCCAAAGAGGAAGAGGAGAGGCCCAATGAGGAAAGGATGTGGTGAGACACTGGCACATTGATTGAGCTGCACTCCCATAATCTCTCGGCTGGTCTCACATTTTCCTCTTGGTTTTTTCAATTTTGTTTATTTATTTACTTTTTTTCATCATCAAAATGAAATATATAGAATTAAAAACATGTCATCAAAACTTAAAGACAGAATCAAAACACATTAGTTCAAAACTACATCTAAAGATCAGAACATATGTACATCTGTAACTATCAAGCCTAACGCATCAATCCTATTCTTCAAACACTCTCCATACAGGTGGCAGCTTCTTCTTGAGCTTGGAGGAAAGAGAGCTCTTCTGGATGGGAGGCAAGGACTTGGTGGGTGAGAGAAGTGTCCCAAGGAAACTTCTCGGTAAGACTGTAACCTGTCAGATCTGCAAAATGGAGACACAAATTTTAACAGAGAGGCAAAGTTTAACAGAGGCCACCATGCAAACCTAAAGCAGCTGAAGCTCCATATTTCATGGGACACATTTCCTGGAAATGTCCAAACAGCTGCACAGGGAAACATGCTCCTGCTGGCAGACACTGAGGCAGGCCAGGGCAAACCCTGAGCCACTTGCCCAGAGCTGGCACAGGCACAGCCTGGCCTCTGGGCTGCCCTGGGACAGCAGGGAGCTCAGAGCCCTGTGCTCTCCAGGAATGGCTCAGCTGCACACGCACCCTCCTGCTCCTCTGCCTGCCCCACAGCTCAGCAGCCCCACAGCTCCAGGGGCACTGGCAGCAGCACAGCTCATTGCAGGGGCACATGCAGGGCACAGCTGTTCCCTGGCAATGTGCACAGCCTCTCTGGGCTGCCACAAGGCCCTTCCTGCCGGCAGAGATTGGCCCAGCTCCCCCCTCACCTCTGTGTGAGGCTGAGCCATGATTGCCTTCACCTTGTCCTCAGTCTGGAGCTGCTCCAGGCCCACATGCCATGACAAGGAAGGGCAATGAAGAGAGCAGGGGCAGATGCACACCCTTCCTTAGGATTTCGTCATTTTGGCACAGCTCAAAAAGGCAAATCCAGAGGTGTCCAACTCAGTGCTTCCTCAGCTTCCTGGAGAACATCTCGCCTTCACCAGCCCAACATTTTGAAGAGGTTTTCCTGCACGTGTGGAGGCTTCCTGGCAGCACATTCCTTCAGCTGGGTGCCCATCACCTTGCAGAGGGCAGAGGCCAGCTTGGTGGCCACGGTGCGGACGTTGGCGCTCCGCACAGGCAGCGCCTTGTTCCCCAGGCAGGGCCAGAGCACGGGCAGGGCGTCGCGCTGGGCGACTTCAGGGCTCCTGGCATGAACCCCCTGCACAAGCACTGCCGGGACAGAGACACAGCTCCTTACCCACCAGCCTCACTGCAACAAGGATCTGCCTCTGCTTCTGCTTCTTGCCAGCCTCTCTGGCCGAGAGCAGCAAAATAGCACCCAGAGCCCCTTGGCCCAGAAACGGGCAAAGCAGCTGAGCATCCTGGAAACAGAACCACCAACCCCTCAGCACTAATTGCTCCAACCAGAGCCCTTGTCTCTGTGGCAGACTTCCTACCTTTACTAAATTATTTCACAATGAACGAAATGTCCAACTGCCTTTGATTTCCATTAAGAAGTTGTCTAAACCCACACTCAAGATTTGGAAATGCACCATAGAGAGGAAATGGAGAGATTTCTAATAAAAGGGATGATTCCATTTTTGTAACTTTGATGTCAAGTGCCACATGTCTAATCTGGCTCTTCCCTTTGCTCAGTGGCCCACAGCAAAGGGCAGGATTAGAACACACCTCAAAACTCCAGCCCACCAGAGATGGCTGCTGCCTGACAGCTGGATGAGAAACATCAGTGACCAGCTGGGGTCTTTGGCAGAATGCTTATGGGGCTTCCAACAAAGAGCTGTTTCAAACCTCAGGGCGTCTTAGATAATTACCCAGACCCCATTGCCCTGGCATTTGGGCATCTCCACATTTTAATGCCACTTCCCCTCTCAATGTTAATGGCATTTTTTCTTATAATGTCCACTTGAATAGGGGCATAGAGAAAGAAAAATGCTACACATGGAACTGAAATGTAACCAAAATACGAGTCTTTTCTCATATTTTCTCTGAAACCTCTCTATCCATTTTCTGAACTGAATTTTATCAAACACAGACAAATATTTACTACCAACAGGCTTCTTTCATGGCAGATTTGGCTGAGAGATCAAAACCTGAAATGCTTTGGAAACCATTCTTATTTTCTGATCACACAAAATGTTATCTAGCAGCCATTTAATATCCTCTGGTGGAAGAGACTTCATTTTCTCTATGCTGTTAATCCACCAGCAGTCATCAACATTGAAAGAGCTCCTGCAAGTACCCAAAACCAATTCTGCTAAGCAAGAAAGGGTTATGGTACCCATTTTAAAATGGGAATGTATTTGAGTTTAAATGCAATTAAAGACATTGGTGACTACTGAACTTGAGGAACAGCTGTCTGTTCCTACTAGAGAGAACATCTGCTCTTTCTAAAGTACTCATAATTTATGGTTAATTCCTATATTTGAAAAAGAGATCAAAAGAACTGCTAAACTAAATTTCCTATTGCTGGAGATCTACTTTTTTCAAATGGTCTTTAAGGCCCTTTGACATTCCCAATTGCTAAACATGCCCTTTTGAGATTCCTAATGAAGAGACAAAGTGTATTAAACCTTGCATTCAAAGATGTTGGCATAATTAGCAGTGGATTTAGCCCCAGTTAAAGCAAGGCTATCAGTAATCTTCTCCATTATATATTGAGATTATCCTTTTTCCATTCCTTGGCTATTGCTGACACAGCAAGCTCCTTTGAGGAATCAATTATCAGCTGCACTTGTAGCATTTTGGGCAGCGCTGACACAGGCAGACACTGTTTGCACACCCTGAAAGGCTCAGTCCAAGGCCCCTCTGACAGCACAGGCAGGGAGCCTCAGCACTCTGCTTCTGTCCCTGTGCCCCCAGAGGCTGCCTTGCACTAAACCCGTGCCTCTGATACCTCTGTTGAGTTCTGACCTAAAGCTGTGACCCTCAGGCTCTGCACGGTTCAGCCTCAAAACTTTCCAAGAGAAAAACAAGAATTCTGTGAGGACAAAACAAATTGATGCCCTGAAACAGCATTTGCCACCATTTCCCCTCAAAGATCACAGATGTCCCTGAGCTCCCCAGAGAGGAGCCAGCTGGGGCATTTTTAGCGCTCCCTTTGCTGGAGGTGGTTCTGAGATGCCCCAGTGAGAGCTCAGCCCCAGGCCGAGCGCTGCCCCCATCTCAGGTTCTGCCCAGCTCTGCAGCAGCCAGGGAAAACCTGCCAAACCCACCTGCCTTGGCTATGGGGCAGCAGGGACACGCTCAGCACCTCCTGGTTTGGAGGAGCTGCTCTGCTGTCTGCTCACAGGCATTCCCTGTAAATGCTCCCTGGGAAGAGCTCTTGGCTCAGAAGGGGAGGCCAAACCCGTGATACGCTCGGTGACATCCAGCAGGGCTTGGCCACTCAGGTGATTCCATTGGTAGCTGAACTCTTTCAGCAGGGACACTTTATCTACAAGGGAAACACGTTTCTGCTCACTTTTCTCAGGTCATAGGAGAAAGGGCAGGGCCAACCCATTTTATAAAATAAAGTACATTTCTCCTGGTTTTTGAATCCTTTTCTTCTTTCCTTCCAGCCTACTTGGCCGGGTTTTAAATTCCAAAAGAAAAGCTCTCCTCTCACATTTGTAAATCCAAACTTGTCTGCTGTAGCAGGAGCTGTGTTAAAACATTTCACATCAGGGACCTCGAGAGTTCAGTCACATGGAAGCAGTGAAAAGGTTTTGCATCCCAGAGCAAAAAGGAAGAGCCCCATACTTGGGTCACAGAAAGGCACTGAGTCAGACAGTTCCTGAGATCACAGAGCAGCTGGGGAGGAGAAAGTGGAAACTCCCCTTGAAGACCTGCCTCTTCAACACTCCTTTTTTCAGGCATATTCCCCCAGTACAGCATTCTCAGAGATGACATAAATCTGTGTGGCAAAGGAATTTAGAGCAGCCCTTGCCTATGTAGTTAATTGCTGTGGCCATCTTGCTCCACACAAAACAACAGGTGGAACAAGGCATCATTGACAGCTGGGTTTATACCTCTTTGTTCTAAAGAAATGAACTTGGTGAATCACAAGTTCCCCTTTGAAAATAGAAGACAAAGAAGAAAAGTGGAAAATAGGCAGCTAATGCCTCTAATGTAGAGCCTCCCAGGTGGCTGCTCTGCAGAAGCTCTGATGGGTCAGCTTCCCTTCATGCCAACAGCAAAGCTGTTCATTTGGGAAGTCAGACGGGGCCCAAGCAAACTCCAAACCCCCTTTGCCCCTGAACTGTAGCAGAGCTGCAGCCCAGGACTTGCTCTTCAGACAAGCAGCACAGAGCCAAGGGCTCCTGGGACTGTTGGGAAATGCTGATCCCATTCCAGCCTGTTGGGGATGGTGCATAAGGGCTGCACCTGCACAGCTTCTGGTGGGTGTCAGCTGGAGGGTTCCACAGACAAGAGCAGCTGTCAAGGCACTCAGCGCTCTCTTGTGCAGGAGAGACAGAGACGAAGCTGAGGAGAGTCCCTGCCAGGGCTCAGCCTTACCCAAATGAGCAATGGATTCTCCCAGTGCTTTCACAGCTGCCCCAAAAACTCTGGGATCCTTTGAGTTCAGGTACTTTGTTATTCCCTCCACCAAACCAATGATCACCGGGTTCAAGGCATCTTTCAGGGGCTCTGTGATTTCAGCCAGCACGTCCAGTGCCCTCTGCTTCACTTTCTTGTGGCTGTCAGATATTCTTAGGACAAAATATTCAAAAATCTGTTAAGAGAACAAGCAACGTGAAAGCTGGATTCAAATGTCCTTGTTTGAAGAGTGGCCGTAGCAGTCAGCAATGTCAAAGATGAAAGTGATCCTTTCTGTCAGGTCAGCACTCGCTTGCACAATTTCACTGTTTTCCTGGGGGCAACTCACTGGAATGGTGGCACAACCTCATGCTGGTTGAAAGATTTTCTTCTGTTTTTAAGAGGTTTGGCTGGGGACAGAATAGTTCCTATGCTATTTCTCTCCATCTATAAATCATTAAATTAATTCCATTTAATAATGCTAAGAGTATATTTGCTTTGAATGGAAGCAGATGTTTGCAATGCCTGGTTTTCTATACAGTTGCCTCAAGTACTGCGGGCAATTATGATTTTGCCAAAACTATGGCTGTAGGAGATCTAAGTTTTCTTTTGTTTGTCTCAGAGCCAGTGTCTGGAGAAGTGCAGGGCTATGATCAACTCTTCCAGGATCCAGACCATTTCTCTAAGTAACAAGTAGGCTTCTGAAATGTCATGTGCTGTACAGCTCTCATTAGAGCAGGTTCAGTCCCTTGACAGCCACATTATCAGGCACCTTTTCCTGGAAAAAGGGAAAAAGCAGCTACTGGGAGGAGAAGGCAGATATGAGTCCTTAGCTGTTTTCCTCCTTTTCCAAAGAGAAAAAAAGATCCACCAAGAAGGGTGAGCACTGTCTTTACCAAGAGGAATAGGAACAAGGATGGAAATGAGTAGCCAGAGCTGTGCCTGTGTAAGACAAGATGGAGTGTATAGAAGTGTTCTTAAAAAAAGCAACTGGGTTTAAACCAACCCAGCCTGATACTTCTCTTCCCTATGCAAACCCATTTTTGGTCTAGAGAACAATTGCCATGCTTTCAGGGGCTGGATTCCCTTCACTTCACCCAGCTGGGAGTAGGAGAGAGCAGCAGTTACACCAGCAGAAAATTCTGCCATCATCTGATGAACAGCATCAACAGGCACCTGCCAGACAAATACAGCTGGACTGAAATAACCTGTCCTGAAGCCTGGACCTGAATTAAATTTTTTCTGGGCAAGAGAGACGAGCGTGTCCCAAACAGCCAGGACAGAGTGCCAAGACACACTGAATTAACTTTGCTGCTACAGGCTTAGGAAAGGAGCTAAAGGAAAGGAGCAGTGAAGATACCCTACATACTTGGGCAATGTTAGTGGAGATGAGCTGGGGGCTGGTTTTGCACAGGTCTTGGAGGAGTTCCACACCTTCCATCCTTGTCTGAAACCCCTTGGCTTCCAGGAGATGGTAAAGCTTCTGGAGCAGCTCCGTTTCTTCCACAGCTGGAGGTGATGTGACCTGGGCTTGTGCATGGGGTAGGAGGTGTCCATCAGAGGGAGATTTCACCCTGGGTAATGAAACCAAATGAGGACCTGTTGGTTATAATTATCGTAGCATGGCATCCCCATAGTGGAAATAATTAGCCATGATTCCAGAAGGCTGATCAATCACTATGCTATGCTATGCTATGCTACTTAACAAGTTGGTTGAAGGATATGCAAATACTGATTATGCCAATCTAGATGTTGCTCAATTAGCTGGTGATTCACCTTACAATAGGCCTGAAAATCAAGCAGCTGAACTGCTTCGGCCTGCGTTAACAGACATTAAAGATGCTGCTAGAAAGGCCTTGCTTTCACTTGAGCCTCCTGGCTCTCATTTGAATTCTTATCCACTGATCAAACAAGGTGAAACTGAATCATATGGTTCTTTTTTGGATAGACTAACTCAAGCAGTTGAAAGGCAATGTCCAGATGAACAAGCCCGCTCTTATATCATTCAAAATCTTGCTTCTGTAAATGCTAATAATGAATGTAGAAAAATTATTTTAGCTTTGCCTGATCAGCCTCCAACAATTACACAGATGCTAACAGCTTGCAGTGGACTTATGGGTTCACAAAATGCTGCAAATTCACAGGTCAATGCTTTGGAAAAAACACTGGAACACAATTTGACACAACGAATGGATAAAATTGAAAAGCTTTTAGAAAAACAAGAAAAACGTTGGGAAAATTCTGTTAATGCTGTACAAGTGGATTCTAATAAAAAGCCTGTCTCCTTTGCTTGTGGTAAACTAGGGCACCTTAAAAAGGATTGTTGTGGGACATCAAATCAAATTTCTATTTGCCCTCTATGCTGAAAAGGAAGGCATCGTGCTAAATTCTGTCACCCAGTATTTGACATCACTGGCAACCCACTGTTGTTGAACTTCAGAAACCCTTAGAGACAGTCTGATAGAGACAGACCAGATTGGTCAATTGAATCCAAAACACCATCACCAGTGGCCAATTAACAAATTACCCTTTGGTAAACAAATCTCCAGAACACATTCCACATATTCACAACAACGGGTGCAGCAAGTGAAGATAAGAATTGTTTCTCACTCTTTTCTCTGATCTTCTAACATCCTTCCCCAGGACAATGCCTGGCAAAGTTGTGCCTGCTGCTCTCTATGGAGAGAGCTGCAGCCACAGACAATACCTTCAGTTAATTGTGAGCAAAACATCTTGAGCAGCTTTCCTAATCATGTGATTTCAAGCTGGAAAATCATGAGGCTCTGAAGAACAACGTGGACCTCATGATAATCATTACGGCAGACAATCTGCAAGTGACATTCTCACCAGTGCTCACTCAGGAAAACCAAGGATGAGATGCATCTGATCTATCTTCAGATGGCTGCCAGGGCACACAGGTCACTTTGCTTTGTGGAGAAAGAGAGACACTACTGCCAAGTTTAAATGCCTCCTCATATGGGACATGTGTGTGTCTTAGAATAAGGGAACTCATCACTCTGGAGAAGTGTCTCTATAACCAGGCATGACAATCTGGAAAAGTAGCTCAGATGCATCTGAACAGATAAACAGGGCCAAATTTGAAGGATTCAGAAAATCAGTAACAGAGATAAAAACAAAAGCCAGACATCCCAGAACTACGCTCACATTCCATTTGCTTCCCTGGAGACCAGATGCACAGCTTAACAACCCCACTGGGAACAATTCTCCTGATCAACCTGTCTCTTCCATGAGCACGGGAAGATGCCAGCTGTGCTACTGAGGCATGTGGTCACTTTCCTGCCACTGCTGAGCAGGACAGAGCTAAATAAACTCCCCCTGCTATCAAAGGAGAACAGGTACAAGCAGCTCTGCAACTGCCATGAAGAGACAGCAAGGAGCAAATTCCTGTCTTAAATGCTGATTGCAGCACAGGGGGAAATAAACCAAACATGCTGTCCATCAAGCAAATTACATGAAGGACAGGAATATCAAGGCATAAAGTCCAAATTCAGACACCTGTTGACTGAAGTTGTTCAGGAATTGCCTTGCTACTTACTACTCAAACTTGGTACTGTTTGAGGGAAAGAAAACCATGATTCAGCCTGGCCAAACCTCACAGATGAGAACTGCATCTTTGTGGAATGGCATCTTGCTTCCAGACTGAGATTTCTCATCAAAACACCCATCTGAAAAAGACTCCACTCAGGTGAAAAAAAAGCCCTGTTTGAATTTACTTGTCCCAAGTCATGCAGCAGAAACTTGGCCCTCTCCCAGGCTCCACAGCACTGCCCTTGCCGCTGCACTGGATTGTCTGAGCTGCAGCCAATGGGTGTCTGTTTGTCTCTCCTTTTTTGTGGAAACCCCTCCAGAGAAGTTGTGTTCAGCACAATGCACAAGTAGACATTTTTTATCCTAGAGCATTTGTAGGGAAAGGAAATAATCTGTGGCACTGGTCATCTCTTCCAGAAAGTTTTTCCTGAGGAAGAGACATGTAAATCCTGTCGTGTGCTTTGTCACATCTAAGAAAAGTGCTCAGTACCGTTTGCTAGCAGACAATGTGGCCTGGGGCTCCTTTGAGCCATTGTTCCTCTCCTTCACCGGCTCCTTGACAGATGGGCCTTCAGCCTTCTGGTTTTCCATCCCCTACAAAGACACAGAGAAACCTCATCAATCTTTAGAATATAAAACAGGAAATTCCCCGCTGAAAACACAAGTTAGAACCAGGATCACTGCTACCAAGGCTTAGGGAAATATTTCCTAACTTACAGATGGAAACAGAGCAGAGATTCAGTGATGCCAACTCTTTGTTTTCAATAGGCCAAGGCAGGTTATGGGTGCTAATAGTCTGAGCAGCAGTCTAAAATCCTAAATTCCTTAGTCTTGAGCACAAATGGGAATAATGCAAACTGGCAGGCAATGAGTGTTCGTGAAGGAAGCAGCAGAACAAACTGGACTCTTTAGGGGCTGGTGCACTGTGTTGGAAGATGATTTGGTTCAACACTCACTCTCCCTGTGCCTGCACAAAGACAGACCCCTTCTGTAATGTCGATAAAAAAATGAAATCCCCCCCCCTCAGACAAAGAAGGGATTTTCCACTGGGTGCTGCTGAATTCACCAATCATCTTCCAGCTCCACAGGGCTGGACAGCAGGGCAGTATTCCCAAAAGACAGACAGTAATTGTAGTAACTAGAATTGACTTGGAAATCTTTTGGAATTTTGGGAATTTTCTTGGTACTACTACTTCCAGTGTCCTTTGCAAAGACTCTGTTACCTTCAGAAGTACAATTCTCACTTAATTGCTTTCCAGGGGGCAGGGTAGGGAGAGCATGGTGGGGGCTTACACTTAAATGTAAATCCATTTTCTCCTCTTTCCCTTTCCTCTTTGTGACCGATATTGAAATTATTCAAAACCCCACTTTTCCCCTAATAATATCAGTTCCTTTGTGGTCTGCAGATGAACAGGCTGAGGATTAACAGCTCATTCCCAGGAGCAAAATGATTCAGCAGAAGAGGAATGAGCTAAAGACAGATTGGGTATGTTTGGTCTCATATTAGCAATTGCACAAAGGAGACGTTTCTCCTGCCAAGCACTTACTTTCTTCTTAATTCTTGTCAGAATATCTTCCAGGTCATGGGTGGGAAGAGATTGTTCCAAAAGCATTTTAAATTGTTGATGATTGAGCAACATCTTCACCATCTCCTGTCCATAATGCCTAAGGCAGGTGGAAGGAAGGAAGGAAGGAAGGAAGGAAGGAAGGAAGGAAGGAAGGAAGGAAGGAAGGAAGGAAGGAAGGAAGGAAGGAAGGAAGGAAGGAAGGAAGGAAGGAAGGAAGGAAGGAAGGAAGGAAGGAAGGAAGGAAGGAAGGAAGGAAGGAAGGAAGGAAGGAAGGAAGGAAGGAAGGAAGGAAGGAAGGAAGGAAGGAAGGAAGGAAGGAAGGAAGGAAGGAAGGAAGGAAGGAAGGAAGGAAGGAAGGAAGGAAGGAAGGAAGGAAGGAAGGAAGGAAGGAAGGAAGGAAGGAAGGAAGGAAGGAAGGAAGGAAGGAAGGAAGGAAGGAAGGAAGGAAGGAAGGAAGGAAGGAAAAGAGCTCCTGAGGGCTTTCTGTATTTTGATGATCTCCACAGTGGATTTGGGGCTGAGTCCAGGACCCTCAGGCACTGAGAGAAAGCTGAAAAGGCTGCTCAAGGAGTCAGAAGCAAAACTCCAACTCCCTTGAAGAATCAATGGGCGCCACTGAGAGCCAAAGGCTCCCCAGGGACTACTGAGAGCAGATCCTTGAGGCCAGGGTTGCAGGGAGCCACAGGCTCTGAGCAGGGAACTGCAATGCTGAGCAAGGCCTGGGCTGGTTGCAGGAAGCAGAAAGGCCAAGCCCCGAGACCAGCCTGGGACAGCAGGGCCTATCCCTCACAGCTGCCTTGGGGCTGTTTGTGGGGCACTGGGATGTGAGGGGCAGCAAGGACAAATGTCATAAACCTGTGTGACACTGCAGATCCTCATGGAACCAAGGGGCCAGTGGGACACTGTGGGAAGTTGTGGAACCAAGGGGATCATTGTGGCACTGTTGGGGCCCATGGAACCAAGGGGCCAGTGTAACACAGCAAGGGTGCGTGGAGCTGAGGGGCCATGGTGACACATCAGGGCTTTGTGGAACCACAAAGCCGTTGTGACATTGCAAGGCCCCATGGAAGCACAGGGACATTGTGACACTGCAAAAGCAAGGGGAACATTGTAACAATGTGGGGTCCCATGAAACCAAGGGAACATGGAACAGGTCTGGCTGGCTGGGCCTCCTGGCAATCACCTGATAGGTCTGGCTGACCTTGACATGTCGAGGGCTGCTTCTCATCAGCCCCTGAAGCACTCGGGCTCTTGGCTTTCCTTCCTATGGGAGAGGATTGTCCTTCTCCTCCAGGGGACCATGGCCAAAATTGGTATTCCTCCTCTGTCGACGGAAAGGAACCAGGACATCAATTTGATCATCACAGGCTCAATTTTATTGATCAGTACGGCGGGTTAAATACAGTTAATAATGAGCTTCATACATATTGCAAAAGTTGAGCTCAGGATTGGTCAGTTACATATCAGCACCTACGCCTACTTCTGCATTCCTATGGTTCTACTTTTGATACTTTCTACATATTCTCAGGATATATTCAGGAATAATCTCTACTCCCTATCCTCATGTTGCAGCAAGGTCACTTCTGACCTTACCTTTCAGCTTGCTGACTGCTGACTTTTCTCCTTCAGCTTAACCAGCGGCATTATGTCAGTATGACCTTTCTCAGCTAACCAATTATTAATAAATCTCTCCACATTTCCCCCGTTTTCTTCTTGTGCAAGATTAGTTTGCCATGTTTTTGCTATTGTACGGCTGACCATGTTTTGAATACAGTTAAAGATACAAGGCAAAATAAGCAAAACAAGTAAAATTACACCCAGCAGGCCTATAGCATAGATCACAAGGTTCCTCAGCCACGGTCCAAGTCCTAAGCCTTTAAGCCATTCATCAATTCCTAAACCGTCTTCTTCCTTGAGATTGTGAAGTCCCTGTTGCAGTTCTTTTATCTTAGTGTGAATGGACACTGAATGATCAGACAGATTCATGCAACACATTCCCTCGATCTCTTCACATCCATGCCCTTGTGCTAAAAGCAAAAAATCTACAGCAGCTCTATTCTGCAAAACAGTATGGTTAACACTTTGCACATCTGCAGTTAGCATGTCTAGAATTTGTGATGTCTTGTTCAGCTCATCCTTTGCCCAGCATCCTAATTGTTTTGCTAAATTCATGGCTTTATTGGCAGATCCTCCTGGCAAGATAGTTGAAACCACCACCTGTTTGAATGTGCCCCAAAACCGTGGATCTCCTATCTTGCTGCAGTCTAAGTCATGTATGCTATGTTTTTTCCTGTTTGAATTTTGACTCAGCTGCATTAGTAAGGACACGTTAGGGTGAAACAATGACAATTTTCCCAAAAAACAGGGTCCACCCTGTGGTTTAGCTGGTATACCATTCCACTCCCTGTCTCCACAAATCAAAAATATTCCTGTGGGTAATTTCATTGGTGCTGTGATATTTGTGCCGTTACATTGACTGTAATGCTGTGGAGAGAATTCACTCACATTCAGGGATGAATCTAGGGTGGCCCATGTTTCTTTAGGTTGGTTTAAATTCTGAGCATCCGAAAATTTGAAGTTAAACCATCCACCAGCTGTAGTGTTAGATATGCTGGCATTTGTACTTCCAAAAAGATCCAATTCTTCAGGAGGAGAATGCAAAGAGGTGTTAAGTGATTGGATTAGTAAGCATTGATGATAGCCATCACTCTGACCTGCAGTATACCCTTGTTGCACCGGTAATGTGATGTTTGACATGTTAGACATACATAAGGTTTGATTGTTTATCAAACTGCAAAATTCTCCAGGAGACCACACCGGAAGTCCCACCAGGCATGTTCGAAATGGGTTAGTGACTCCTCCAAGACTAAGACAAAGTGATGATTGGTTAGATTGATTAGCAAGTGTCACCCATAAATTTTCCCTTGGTTGACTAAAGTGTGTTATCCCTACTGCTTCACTTGCTACAGCATTGAGCAGTATAACAAGAACAAACCTCATTTTTTTTCTGCTTGCTTTGCTTCTCCTTTCCTTCTTTCTGCTTGCTTTGTTTTTCCTTTCTTCGCTGTCTTTTCCCTGGTTTGCTAGATTGTCTATTGTAAGGCTGAGTCAATTTTTGAATATACAGATCTGATTCTAAATCAGCATCCTTGCTCACAAGTATAGCATGAGATAAGTTTGAAGGCAAATCAGCTTTACAGCGAGCTGCTATGATGCGTGAGGCTTTGTTAATTTCAAATATTCTAAGGTTTTCCTGCAACTTCCACCTAAGATATGCTATAACCACTTGTTCTGCACTCTCAAAAAGCTGTAATCCTGCCCGTCCTGGCAGGCCAGTACTTTGTTCAAGAGCTCTAACCCAGATATGATTTCGAATCCACTTTCCAAAACAAGGTGCACACCATAAATATCCTAGTGACCTCTGTGAATACCAATAAACCTGATTACAATCTGCACAATGCAAAGCTACCCATGCATAGCACTTATCTTTATCCTTTTTGCAAACATAACAAGGAAGTGAATATAAGTAAGGACCAGTATAAAAGTCTGATTCTTCAACACAATGCAACCAATTCAATGGTGGTGATCGCAAAGCCTCTTCAGCCTTTTTACTATATGAGGCTAACAGCTCAAGGTCTTTCTTTAACACAAGGCATATCTTATTTCGTAATCGTAGTTCTTGTTCGTTATCCTCCTCAACAACTATATCCTCCTGAGGGTCCCACAACAGTAAAATTGTTCTAATCATAGAAAATTAATTAGCAATCACTGATACCCGTATTCAAATGAGACCGTTCCCTTTTTACCTTCTTTTTCTTATCTGTCTTCAATCTTGCTGCTCCTGATTTTACTGGTCCTGCCACTTGCAAACTCAATTTTTGCAACTTGTCAATGCAGCAATCTAATGCCCTATCAGAATCCCCTTGGAAGGGTCCTACAACTGAATGCTGTGTTAAAGGCACTAATTTCCTACACCTTATAGAAATTATACGTGATTTACTTTGAACCTTAATTCTATTTACAATACATTGTACTTCTCATCGATAATAAGCAAGAACTTTCTGTTCAGGAGACTCATAATGATTTAAAGCTATATATGCGTTTTGCCCTGTTTGTCTCCATAATTCATCTTGCCGTCTTTTTCCCCACATATGCTCGTGTTCACAAGTATGACACCACAAATCCTGTAATAATGATTGCTCTATCCAAACAGTTATTTCACAACCCCCACACGGTAGGGCTATCCAGGCAGCACAATGTGGATTGTGACAGTCAAGGCAATGTTCTTTCGCTGGATTTGTTAAGCGAAAAGTTGACAATGAGTCAATAAAACCAATCAACTCCCGGGCTGTCTGATAGTGATGTGTCAGTGCTCTGTCCACCGCTTCCGAGTGCCCCTTCAATTGTAACAGTAGTGGTCGTAGGACTAGAAGCAGTTTCTTCCCCAGTCACTCCTTGTCCTCCTCTGTAAGGCGATCCACCAGAGGCTGCATCAAAAACAGGTTTAGTCCACTTAGCAGGCACTCACAAAGGCCCTGTAGGTGAGGAAACACAAAGATACCCCCGACCCCAATATAATACTTTTGCAGGTTTTTCCCATAGTCCTGTACTTGGGTTCTTATACTTAACCCAGACCTCTGCTTCCTTAGTATTTTCCTGACCTGACCTCGGATGATGCTTCATTGCAGGAGGGGTATCATCTTCCCCAAAAATGCATAAATGATTAATCACATACAAAACCTTAGCCAAACATGCTTGTGGATCTGTCAAATCTTGATGTTTTTCAATATACTGCTTAAGGGTATCGTTTGCTCTTTCCACTATTGCCTGTCAAGTAGAAGAGTGTGGAATACCTGTCACGTGCTTAACAGACCACTGATTCAAAAATTTCCGAACCCTAGCACTTACATAAGCTCGACCATTGTCCGTTTTGATACTCTTTGGAACTCCCATAACAGCGAAACAACTTAACAGGTGTCTGATAACCTAACAACTTAACAGGTGTCTGTATAGCTTTCTGTCCTGCCTGAGCCGTAGCCCATATGTAATGACTATATGTATCTATGGTGACGTGCACATGCTTGACTTTACCGAATCTAGCTATGTGTGTAACATCCATTTGCCATATCTCATTTATTTTTAAACCTCGACGATTAACCCCGATGCCTAGACCTATCCCACCATTATGATAACTACATGTTGGACATGCTCTGACAATGGCCTTGGCTTCTGACAAACTCAGCTCAAAGTGTTTTGCTAAACCTCTTGCATTTTGATGATATCTACTATGTGCTTCTCTGGCCAATGTGTGCTTGTCAATAGGACAAGAATTATCAATGGGTAGGGTAACCAATTTATCTGCACGTTCATTCCCTTCTCCTAAACCTTCAGACCATTTATGGCTCCTAATATGAATCACAGAATATGCTGCATTTCTTTCTCGTAAAGCCTTCCTCAACTGTATCAGTAACTCATACAATCGTTTATTATTCACTTCCTTAATTGCTGCTTCCTCTATTCGTTTGACTACTCCTACAGCATACATAGTGTCTGTGACCACATTTAAAGGCTCCTGTAAGTTGGACACCGCCCATACTACTGCTAACAATTCCAAAGTTCTTAAGCTATCTGCAGGGTCTGCTGTGAGGAGTTGATGCTTCCATTGTCCTTTTTCTTGCCAGGTAACAGCAGCACGCCTTGATTTCTTTCCTGCATCTGTAAAAACTGTAATAGCTCCTTCTATGGGGTTTTCTTCTCTCAAAGGTCGAGTAATCCAGTTCCATTCTGTCATCCATTGCAAAACTCTAGGCACTAATTTACTAGTCTCTACTTTAGCAGGTGACATCAATAATGCTTCTTGTAAATTCTTTGAATTTATCAAGTACCAGTCCAAGGTTTCTTTTTCCATAGGCAATCTAATAGTAGCAGGTTCTCTACCATCCACTTCAAGAATTCTGAGACGCCCCTTTTTGATTAATGCAGCCAATTGTTCAATTTTTGAAGATATTGTTTTCTTGTGCTGTAGTGGTGGTGATAACCATTCCAACACCCGTATCTCCCCCGTTTTCTTTTGTAGTTGAGAGAGAGCACCAAGCAAGTGGTAAGGGCTATTCCAAATAGTAAGGTCAATGGGGTGGTCGAGTTGTCAACGAGACACATACCCTTGCTGTACACAGTTACTAATTTGCTGCAAGGCAAGACGATGCTCCTTTGCCAGGTGTACAGGAGTAGTAGGGTCCACGCCTTTTAACAAAGGCCATAGGGCTTCTAATAAATGATTTGGTATTCCCACAATAGGCTTCAGCCACTGTAAGTCTCCCAGCAACTTCTGTGCATCATGTAGAGTTTTAATGTCCAATTGTAATTCCAATTTTTGTGGTATCACTATTTGATCCGTCAAAGTCCATCCCAAATATTTCCAGGGCTTTGTAGTCTGAATTTTCTCTGCAGCAATAACAAGTGAATATGCAGCAAGAGTATTTATAATGGTGTTAATCTGTAAAGAGGAGAATGGCTGTTGCTGTGCAAACAAAATATCGTCCATGTAATGATATATTATAGTTGCTGGCCATTTACGATGTAGTGGCTGTAATACTGCATCAACATAAAGCTGACATAAAGTGGGGGAGTTGCGCATGCCCTGCGGAAGAGATGTCCATTCAAATCTTTTATCTGGTTCCCCACGATTTATTGCTGGTAAAGTAAAAGCAAATCTCTTCATGTCATCAGGATGCAGGCCAATAGTGAAAAAACAATCCTTTAGGTCAATAATTAAAAGTGGCCAGTGTTCTGGAATCATAGCTGGATTTGGAAGACCAGGCTGTAAGGCCCCCATTGGTTCCATTTGGTCATTTACAGCCCTCAAATCGTGTATCAAACGATATTTCCCTGATTTCTTTCTGATTACAAAAATAGGTGTATTCCAAGGGCTTGTGGACAGTCGCAGGTGTCCCTTTGTATATTGTTCCTGTACCGATTCATGGGCATGCATAAGACTCTCCCCTTTTAATGGCCATTGCTTAACCATCACCGGTGTATCCGTTTTCCAGGTGAGTGGAATGGGGAAAGTCCAAGCAATGGCAATTACCCCAAAGGGTGCTGATTAGTTAACATCACTCCCAATTGTGTTAAAATGTCCCTTCCAATTAAGCAGGAAACTGTAGGAGGCAGTTGAACAATTGAAAACACAGCAGATATTTGTTGACTCTCAATGCACACAGACAAAGACGGCGACCTGCTTGCCAATGTAAATCCTCCTACTCCTGTCAGCATGTTTGATGAGGGAAATAGAGGCCAATGTTGTGGCCATGCTTCTGGAGAAATGATGCTAGTATCTGCTCCTGTATCCAATAATCCATAAAGGGTTATGCTTTGATGCCCATAGGTAATTTCAACCTTTTGCTTTGGTCTATTTTGTAAATCCACAGTTAACAGTGTAACACCAGTAGAGCCAAAACCTTTTTCATCCCGTGCTTGCCCAGTAAATGATTGTATTCCTGATGTCATTTGTGACAGTGGTACCAATTGTGCAATGCGTTGTCCTTTTGTAATTTTAATCGGAGGATAAAGGGTGTAAGCCATAATTTGTATTTCCCCTGTAAAGTCGGCATCGATAACACCAGGCAAAACAAATAATCCCAACATAGTTATAGAAGAACGTCCCAGCAATAATGCTCCACATGTTTGTCCATTTAATATAAGAGGACCCTTTACTCCAGTGGGTATCCTCTCAGGCCGGTTCATCATTAGTGTGACGTCTACTGCTGCTCCAAGCCGAGGCTCCCGGTTGTTGCGGGTTGCAGACAGGAGGTGGCAGCGATGTCACGGCAGCTGCTGGTGTCTCCGATGTCACGGCGGCAACTTGTGTCTGGGCGCGGCCCCCGAGATGCGCGCTCTGCGGATTGTTTCCCGACCGGCGCCTACAAGCCATTGGGAGCTGGACCGGCAGTGTTGACACCATACGCCAGTTGCTCGGCACGTTCGGCGTGTATGTCCTTCGTTGCCGCATCGGTAACACTTGAGGAATGGCTTCGAACCTCCTTGAGTGAATGCCAGAGAGCCGTTTCGGAGAGGAGCAAGAGCTAGCACCTGAGCTAGCACCTGATTTTGAGTGGACTCTGCTTGCTTTTGCAACCCCAATCTTAATTCCTTTACGGCTTCTGCTATAAATGCCTGTGAAGCTGTTGTCATTAAGGCCATTCGCTCTAATGCTTCCTCAATAGTCCAATTTTCCCTTAAAGTAGCTAACACTCTCTGGGTTGCTGGATTGCTATTTTGCAAGGCACACTGCTTCAATAGCGCCCCCTTCATGTAATCTGCCACACCAGCCCGATCTATAGCAGTAGCGGCTCTATCTATAAAATTTCCAAATGATTCTTCCCTTCCTTGCTTAATACCCATATAAGCCGGTAACCCTCCTGGCTCTTTAACCATATCTATTGCAGCACGCACTAACCTCATAGACTCTCTAAGTTTATCTGCTCCCGATATCATCTGTGCTTCTGTACGCAAATATGCCCCTAAGCCCATCAGCTCCTCTACTGTCACCCCATGTAATGGGTCTCCCTGGGCTCGTTGTACAGCAACCGATTCATTTACCAACGCGTGACAATGGGCATTAAATAATAACTGCTGATGCTGAGTGAATATCAACCGAACTATTCCTCTTAAATCATTAGGACATAAAACCTGAGTATTAAAAAGATAATCTAACATTTGCTTAACAGGTTCACTTTTTACTCCAAACTGACTAACCGTAGAACATAGCTGAGTTAACAGCTTCCAATCTAAGGGAGTATATTCTGCTATATTATGCGTAAGGTTCCCCTGTGCATCATACTGTGGTGTGTATGTAACTGGACATGCAAGACTAGAAGCTATTTCCACCGCCTCACCATCCCCCATTTGCATTACTTCTTTCGCCAAAGCAGCCCAAGCTTCCCTCCTCTGTTTAGCCATCTCCCCCCATGGATCACGGTGTGCCCCTGGGATGGGATCTGGCCCTTTAAGGGTGCTATGCTGCTGGCGCTTCGGTGCAGACACCGAGTTTTCGCGCGGGGGGGGCAGTGAAGCAGAGGCTGGCTCGCGCGGGGGAAGCGGGAGCCCCCCCTCCCCCACTGGAGCTGACAGTGAAACCGGAGCCGACTCAAGTGGAGCCAGCCTGCGGGGGGCAATCCGCCCCCCCGCTGGAGCCGGCTCTGGCAGGGAAATGGGCCCTTCCCCCACCGAAGCTGTAACCGGAGCCGGCTCATTGAGGGGAAGCGGCGGAGGCAAGGCTGGCGGCGGAGGCGAAGCTGGCTTGCTCCTACCCCCACCATCCGACCCGCCTGAAGCTGGTAGCGGAGGCAAAGCTGGCTTGCTCTTACCCCCACCATCCGACTCGCCCTCCCCCTCTGACAGGAAAGGTGCAGACGGTTCCACTGCGCCTATAGAGAAATCCTCCACACCACTTTGCTGGGGACTCTTAGGCATAAGTACCTTAGTTACAGAAGGTGCCAGGGGATCATCTTCACGACCATACCCTATATTCCTCTTATGAGCTTCTGTCGCCCTTTCTGCTGCCTTTCTCTCAGAGACCTGCTGAAGTAATGTGTTATACACCACCCGCCATAACTTCCCAAATTTCTTTGCTGACTTATCATCGTCTAGTACTGTATCCCACAATATTTCCCCAAACTTTCTCCACTCTGATAACTCATGAACTGTATGAGGATTAGAAAAGATACCCTTAGCATGGCCATAAGCTAATAGCCCTGGTAACTCCTTTTTTAAATCTATCCCTTTTATCCCACGCTGCTCTAAATAGGCGGTAAATAAATCATATGCCGCTTGCCTATCCATACCTATTAATCAGCGCACGCTGTTGCAGCTCTCCAGGCTCCGGTGGACACGTATTGGCTTAAGTCACAGTTGTGAACCTTAAGGGTGCTTCAAATTCCGGCTGCTGGGACCCAAACCCAACTTCCGGACCGTGGCGTAATCCCTTTTTCTTTTAATCCGAGAAAAAGGGCAGAGATTCGGTTATGCCCGCATTCTCCACCATTTGTCGGCGGAAGGGAACCAGGACATCAGTTTGATCATCACAGGCCCAATTTTATTGATCAGTACGGCGGGTTAAATACAGTTAATAATGAGCTTCATACATATTGCAAAAGTTGAGCTCAGGATTGGTCAGCTTACATATCAGCACCTACGCCTACTTCTACATTCCTATGGCTCTACTTTTGATACTTTCTACATATTCTTAGGATATATTCAGGACTAATCTCAACTCCCTATCCTCATGTTGCAGCAAGGTCGCTGCTGACTCTTCCTTTCAGCTTGCTGACTGCTGACTTTTCTCCTTCAGTTTAACCAGTGGCATTATATCAGTGTGGCCTTTCTCAGCTAACCAATTATTAATAATGCTCTCCACAAATCAGCCAGGAGAGACACATCTGGCTGCCTTGGCCACCCAGGGGCCCCCTCTCATCTGCCTTTGAAACTGGGATCATGTGCTTTTCTTTCTTATGGGAAAAAACCATCCATCTCGACCAGGTGCCCATGGCCAAAACTGAGAATCTGCCTCCAGAATTCCCAATATCCAAGCATAGCTCCCAGACAAAAGCTGCCAGGACTGATAAGTCTGGCTGGCCTTGGCTTTCTGAGGGCTGGCAGTCATCTGCCTCTGAAACATTGGGGCTTTGTGCTTTCCTTCCTAATGAAAAGGACTTGTTTTCCTGTCCAGGCACCCACAACCAAACATGAGATTCCACCTCCAAAATGCCCTATGTCCAAGGAGAGTCCCTAGATGAAAGGTGCCAGGACAGACAGGTCTGGCTGTGTTGGCCTAAGGGTGACCACCTCTCATCATCTTCAAAAACACTTAGACTTGGCATTTTTCTTTCCTGTTGGTAAAAACCATCCATCCTGACCTGGTGCCCATAGCCAAACCTGGAATTCTACCTCCAAAACTCCGTTCATCCAAGGATTGCTCCCAAATGAAAGCCAGACAGGTCTAGCTGCCCTTGCCACTTGGGAGCTGTCCCTCACCAGCCTCGAAACACTGTGGCTCGATGCTTTCCTTCCTATGGAAAAGAATCATCCTTCTTCACAAGGAGTCCAAGGTCAAAATTGAGATTTCTCCTCTGAAATTCCAAATATCCAAGGACTCCTCCATGACAAAAGCTGCCATGACAATCAGGTCTGGCTGGCTTGGGAGCCAGGACAGGAGCCACCTCTCTCCTCTTCTGCCTTTGAAACACTTGGGCTCCGAGCTTTCCTTCCTATGAAAAAGAACTGTCATTCTTATCTACAAAGAAATGGCCAAAATTGGGAATCCACCTCCCAAATTCCCTATATCCAAGGGTTGCTTTCATATAAAGGCAACTAGAACAGAGAGGTCTGGCTGACTTAGGCCTCTGATGGCCACTTTTCGTCTGCCCCTCAAATACCAGTGTTCCCTGCTTTCCTTCCTATGTAAAAGAACCGTCCTTCCCCTCCAGGTGCCCATGTCTGAAATTGGGATTCCACCTCCAAAATTCTCTATATCCAAGGGTTGCTCCCAGGTAAATCTGTCAGTACCATCAAGTCTGGCTGGCCTTGGCCTCTGGTGGCTGCCCTTGCAACACTGGAGTTGGGTTCTTTCCTTCCCATGAAGATCCCTGGGACACTCCGGGGACCTCATGGAACCAAGGGGATCATTGTGGCTCCACTGGAGCCCATGGAACCAAGGAGTCATGGTGACACAGCAGGGCTTCATGGAACCCAGAGACCATTATGGCTCTGTGGGGCCTGATGGAACCATGGGGACCATTGTGACTCTTCAGGGCCTCGTGTCACCAAGGGGGCATTATGACACCTCAGGTCCTCATGGAAGCAAGGGACCATTGGGACACTGTGGGGCCCCATGGAACCCAGGGAACATGGAGCAGGTCTGGCTGCAAGTACTGAGCCTAGCTGGGGTCACAGAACCATCTGCAGGCCTCGGGTGAGATATTAACTCTTTCAGTGCTTCCATTGTCCCTTGAGTGAGAGAAAAGGACAAAGTGCAGGCACATAGAGGAGCAACATGAAGACACCGAGGGCAGCGAAGAGGAAGTTGAGTCCTGGATGGGAGGGATGGCCCATAAACACAACTGTAAAAGAGCTTTGAAAAACTGGGAGGGATGTCACAAAAGCAGATTTTTCTGGGCAGTTGCTATTCATGGAAATTGAGAGCCAGAAGAGAAGTGTTTCTTCTGGAGAGGTCTCCATAGCATGAAAAAGAGACTCCTCTCCCTAAGTGAACTCAAGAAAGACTATTATAGTTGGGGTAAACTGACTGAAAATTCTAGGTTTGTCTCTTTTTATTGTCAGTAAGAAAGAAAAGGTTGTAGGGAGAGGTGTTCTGAAAGTTTTGTTCTTATTGCTCTTTCTTTTAGTTGCTATTAATGAACTTTTCCTTATACCCTTTTAAAGTTTTGAGCCTGCTTTGCCATTCTCCTAATCTTATCACACAGGAGGAAATGAGTAAGTATATTCTAGTGAGTGCACTGGTCATTAGCCAACACTGAACCCACTAAAATAATTGTTGCATTCTCCAAGAAATCTCAAATTGGTGAACCAAAACCACTACAGAAATATTTCTGATGAACTGCACTAGAGCAGAGGGAAATCAAGGCAGAGCCATGGTTTGTCAGGACTTGCTTGATCCTAATGAGCCCCACGGTGCATTTGGAGCTGGGCCCTGGAACCTCAGGGCCTGAGAGGAGATTGCACAAACCTTTCCAGGAGTCAAAGTCAGAAGAAAACCCCAAAGTGTCTCAAATCATGGATGCATCCCACTGAGGTCCATCCCCTAGACAGGCTCCTCATGGACTCCTTGGAGGAGAGATCTGGAGGCCAGGATGGCACAAAAACTTCTCAGAGATTCAGTGTGGAAAGGAAAATCCATAGTACCTTAAAAATCTTGCGTATTTCATAGTATTAATGAGCCCCACTACATGTAAGTGCAAAGCTCTCAAGGGACTCGTTAAAGCAGATAATTAGGGCCATGATTGCAGAAACCTCTCACAGAGTCTGTATCAAAAGGGAAACACCAAGTACCTTAAAATAATTGAAGTACCTTGAAGCATTAATGAGCCCACTGAATGTTGTTACTGACAAAGCCTCTCATGGGACTAATTACAGCAAATAATTGGAGGCCATGATTGCACAAATCTCTCAGAGACTCAAGGCAAAAGCCAAACCCAAAGTCCTTTGAAAAACCTGCAGTCCCTACAGGGAGAATTAAGGAGCCCCCAAGGCCATTCCTGAGCAAGGCTCCCCAGGGACTCCTTCCAGCAGATCCTTGAGGCCACTGGGATGTGGGCTAGGGGGGGATGCTGAGGGCAGGACAAGGGGCTGACAGTGCCCAGCCTGGCTGAGGCTGTGCCAGGAGGCCCCAGGGCCTCAGGACAAGGTGTCTCCTCCCAGCCCTTGGTGGCACAGACCCTGCTGTGCCCCAGGGCACCAAGACTTGGCTTCTCTTTGTTCCCACCTGTCATCACTGCCTCCAGTTCTCTGCTCTGCCTGGGGCCTGGGGACACTTTCTCAGTCGTGTTCCTCAGTGGGACCCATTAAAAGTCCAAGAAACTTTGGAGTTGGATTCTGACTTGGAGTTCTGGAGAGGTTTCTTCAGCTCCTTTTCAGGGACTGATGTTCAGGGCCTGAGCCCAAAGCCCCAGAGGCTCATTAAAGTCCTTGTGCTGTGTCTGTGCTGCTGAGCTGGGCTGGGCTCGTGGCAAAGAGGCAGCTCCTGGTAACCAAGAAGAGCTTCAAAAGCACATTTCTCTTGATGAGCAGCTCTTCTGCCAGCCCAGCAGGGCTGGGGCACTGCCTGCAGCCACCCCGGGCACAGCACAGAGGCACAGAGAGCTTCAATCAGTCAGGGCTGGGAAGGGGCTGAGAAGTGCCTGGGGCAGAATCACTGACAGCCCTTGGCACAGGAACCTCTGGCTGCAGGACAATGCAGCTGCAGCTCCTGGAGCCATCTCCTAAAGCTGGAACATCCCAATGCCTACAGACCCTGTGAGTACAACTCTGAGTATTTTTGGTGCAGGGGAGGTGAAAGGCTCATGAAACTCTGATATGCTGAGGGGTTCTAATCAGTCATAGAATATTTGCAAGTCAAGGATTTTAACAAAAATGAGAAAATTTCCTAAGACTTTGAAATCAGTTTCCTGCTTTTGGAGAATGCAGGGAGGGGGGATAAATATTAAAAGTAGGTTATGAATTATTAATTATGAATTTTGACAAGTGTCTGAGACGTCTGAACTGTTACTTTTGGTGATTATAGGGTCACAGGAGATCCCTAATGTGCTTTCAGTCACTCTGCCCATGGACAGCACCAGCATCACCTTTGCTGGAGCCAACAGACTCAGTCTGAGCTGTCGTTTCTCCCAGCTGCAAACAGAAACTGCCCCAGCCAGTGCCCTGCAAACAGGCAGGGCTCTGTCAGGCCAAGGAGAGGGCACAGAGATTTGGGGTCTGTGAGTGTTGGCAGGGAGAGATCAGGCACAGGGAAACACCTGCAGGAGGAAAATCTTCAGGAAGCAGAGAGAATATCAGGAAAGGAGAGAAAACAATATCCAGCAATGCTATGGCAGGGAGAGTTTAGAGATGCCCACAGGACCCCCTCCAGTGCAGCCTCTCCCTCTGAACAAGCCCCCTCCCTCCTGTGCCCCAGCCCAGCCTGTGCCCTCAGGGCCGGGGCTCCAAGGCATGCAGCCCCTCCTGTGCAGGCAGAGCTGCAGCAGAGCCGTGGGGCAGCTCTGCAGCCCCGGGCCCAGTTCCCTCTGCAGAGCGCAGGGCTGGGAGCAGCTGCCCGGTCCTGGGGGCTCTGGCAGGGGGCACAGCTGGCTCAGGGTGACGCTGTCCCCACTGCCCAGCTCTGGGCAATGCTGTCAGTGCAGCCAGGCAAGGAGCTGCATCTCCCTTCATCCAATGCCATCATAAGGACACTTGGAAGGGTCCCTGAGATTTCAGTCCAAGCTGGGAGCTCCAATCCAGGGTGCAAACCTGTCCTAGAGCATCTCTGAGTTATAAGATTGATGAGGAGATGCAGAGGTGTTCTGACACTGAAAATGCTGCTGGGTTGGAGAAATGAGCAATATGAGGTTTTGGCTTCAAATGTGGAGCTGGGCTGTGGTGGATCCATCTGCTCTCACCAGGACCTGGTGACATTATAGGGGAATCATTGGAATGTGACCCTCCTCCACCTGAGAAAGGTTAAAGCCCAGAGAAACTCTGAACAGGTCAGAATGAGAGACCATCTACCCTCACTTTCCATTCATCACTTTGCCTCACAGAATGCACTCTGTTTCCCTGGACGCAGCAGAAATTCTGAGGCTTTCTGATATCCAAGAACAGCAGCAGAGAAAGGGAGAAGCTTTTTAAAAGAACCCCAGAACGCCAAAAAAAAAAAAAAAAAAAGAGTGTGTGTGTCTATTCCAGAGGAGGGTATATGGGAAACGGCTTTCATTTTGGTGACAGGTATCTCCTCTAAATCTTTGCTGTCCTTTCTTCATGAACAGGTCCCCATGGCCAGCAGCAGCAAATGTCCAACAGCAGCTCCATCAGGCACTTTCTCCTGCTGGCATTGGCAGACACGCAGCAGCTGCAGCTCCTGCACTTCTGCCTTTTGCTGGGCATCTCCCTGGCTGCCCTCCTGGGCAACGGCCTCATCATCAGCGCCGTAGCCTGCAGCCACCACCTGCACACGCCCATGTTCTTCTTCCTGCTCAACCTGGCCGTCACTGACCTGGGCATGATCTGCACCACTGTCCCCAAAGCCATGCACAATTCCCTCTGGCACACCAGGGACATCTCCTACACTGGATGTGCTGCCCAAGTCTTTCTGTTGTTTTTTTTTCTTGCAACAGAGATTTGCCTCCTGACCATCATGTGCTATGACCGCTACGTGTCCATCTGCAAACCCCTGCACTACGGGACCCTCCTGGGCAGCAGAGCTTGTGCCCACATGGCAGCAGCTGCCTGGGCCAGTGCCTTTCTCAATGCTGTGGTGCACACAGCCAATACATTTTCCCTGCCCCTGTGCCGTGGCAATGCCCTGGGCCAGTTCTTCTGTGAAATCCCACAGATCCTCAAACTCTCCTGCTCCAAATCCTACCTTAGGGATTTTGGGCTGCTTGCTGTTAGTGCCTATTTATCATTTGGTTGTTTTGTGTTCATTGTTTTCTCCTATATGCAGATCTTCAGGGCTGTGCTGAGGATCCCCTGTGAGCAGGGACGGCACAAAGCTTTTTCCACCTGCCTCCCTCACCTGGCCGTGATCTCTCTTTTCTATAGCACTGGCACATTTGCCTACCTGAAGCCCCCCTCCATTTCCTCCCCATCCCTGGATCTGGCCCTGTCAGTTCTGTACTCAGTGGTGCCTCCAGCCCTGAACCCCCTCATCTACAGCCTGAGGAACCAGGAGCTCAAGGCTGCAGTGTGGAGACTGAGGACTGGATGGTTTCAGGAACATTAACTGCTGGCCAGTATTTGCAAATCACTTGTAATAAAAGTAACCTTTAATACTTCTTGTTAGTTCCATTTTGGAAGTTCTTTGTCCTTGTTTAAAATTTTAAATATTTTCTACAAAGTGAAAATATTCATCGTTTCTGCCAACTTGGTGTTGCCAGTGCTGCTGCCGTGGCCCTGCCCCGCTGCCCTGGTGGCCCTGGTATTGCTGCAGGGCCTGAGTGCTCTCGGGGCCGGGCACAGCCCTGGGGGTGGCAGTGCCGGGGCTGCAGCAGGGACAGGCCATGGGCACTGCTGGGGCAGCGCTGACGGCTCAGCCCAGGGCCTGGGGGCTCCAGGCTCCTTGCCCAGGCTCTCTCAAGAACATGGCCAGGCCAATGCTCAGCACAGAAAACCCCTGTGAGCAGCCCCAGGCTGACCGTGGGCAGCCCCAGGCCGGGGGCAAACAGCATGGCTGGGGCTCTGCAAGGGCCCTGGGGCAGACGGGAAGGAGCAACAGAGCAGGGGCTGATCCATCCCCAGTGCGCTGCACAGCCCAGGGCAGTGTCCAAGAGCGCCCTCATGCAGCAGCCAACAACATCCCCCCTCTGCAGCCCTGGCCTCTCCCCCAGTTCACACAGGTGCCCCATCCTTGCAGGCACAGACACGGCAGCACTGGCTCAGCAGCCCCTGTTTGCATTGCACACAACAGGGGGAGCACCCCCATGCTGTTGGTGTGGGGACATGAACCTGAGGGAGCACAAATGCCATCACCCCCTGGGGCCAGCAAGGGCTGGGGGACACCAGGGAAACCGCTCAGCTTTGTCCTGGCCACTGCAGTCAGCCAGAAAGTTTGTTCCCATCAGCTGGGAGTTTCCTGTCCCACTGCAGATGCTGTTGCTCAGAGCCAGGGCTGCCTGGCAGCCACCCCCAAACTGCCCTGAGCATTTCCTTGGCTTCATTTTCCTTTACTTTCTTTACTCTTTGCTTTCTTTACTCTTCCTGCTACAAATTTCTTTGCTTTCTTTTCGCTTCCTGCTACACATTTCTTCGTATTTCCCACCCCTGTCCCCTCCCCTGCAGACAGCCCATCCCTGTTTGCCCTTTCCTCTCTGGCCCCACTCCCCATTGCAGTTCCTGACTTGGCACCATGGGAACGTCCCTTGGGCAGCAGGATCATCCTACAAGTGCTGCAGGAATTGTCTGCAGGCTCCTGCAGTGCCTGGTGCTGCTCCCTTGCCAGAGGCACCCCAGGCCAGGGGGGCACATCTGGGCTGCTGTGTCTGGCTCTGGGGCTCCCTGTTCTGGGCAGTGAGGAGGAGCTGCAGAGGCTCTGCAGGACTGACAGGATGGGCTTTGGGGCTGGCAGGAGAAGCTGAGGGACCTGGGCTGCTGGAGCTTCTGAAGAGGAGGCCCAGGGCTCTTCCTGCAACTGCTCCAAGGGTGTTTCCAGAGAATCACAGAATCAGAAATGTTGGATAAGACCTTGGAGATCATCAAGTCCAACCTGTGCCCTGACACTGCCTTGTCTCCCCTGAGCCTCCTCTTCTCCAGGATAAACAACTGCAGGTCCCTCAGCTGCTCTTCACAGGAGTTGGTAGCTTGTGTTCCAGACCCCTTCCCTTTTTGCCTTTTTGCCCTTCTCTGGACATGCTCCAGCCCCTCCATGGCCTTCCTAAATTGGGGGGCCCACGACTGGACACAGCACTCGAGTTGCTGCCCAAGCATTGCTGAGCACAGGGGAACAATCGCTGCCCTGCTCCTGCTGGCCAACCATTCCTGAGCCAGGCCAGGAGCCATTGGCCTTCTTGGCCCCCTGGGCACACTGTTGGCCCATGTGCAGCCTGCTGTCCATCAGTGCCTGCAGGTCCCTTTCTGCCTGGCTGCTGTCCAGCCACTCTGTCCCCAGCCTGCAGCACTGCAGGGGTTGTTGTGGCCAACATGCAGGGCCCAGCACTTGGACTTGTTAAACCTCACCTTGTTGGATTTGGGCCCTGGATCCAGCCTGTCCAGGTCCCTCTGCAGAGCCCTCCTACCCTCCAGCAGATCCACACTCACACCCAGCTTGGTGTCATCTGCAAATTTGCTGATCTTGGACTCAGTCCCCTCATCCAGACCATTCCATGCAGACACTGGAATCCACGCTGGCTGGCTCTGATCCCTCGGCCATCCTGTGGGTACCCTGTGATGGCACTCAGGGTGATCTGTTCCATAACCTTGCCGGGCACCCAGGTCAGGCTGACAGGCCTGGAGTTCCCCAGCTCCTCCTTCCAGCCCCTCTTGGGGATGGGCTCACATTGGCACCTCCAGTCCTCTGGGCCCTCCCTGCTGAGCCAGCACTGATGGTAAATGATGGAGAGCAGCTTGGGGAGCTCATCCACAGCTCCCACATCCCCCTAGGATGGATCCCATCTGCTCCCAGAGACACTTGTGAGCATCTGAGTTGCTCAGCAGGTCACCAGCTGCTCCCTCCTGGATTACAGGGGCCTGTTCTGCTCCCTGTCCCATCTACCAGCTCAGCAGAGCACTTGTCCTGAGGACAGCCTGCCCTAATATCAAAAATTGAGAGAAACAAGATGTTAAGAAGCTCTGCCTTCTCCTTATCTTTAGTTTCTATATTCCCCACTGCATCCAATAAAAAGTAGAGGTTCTCCTTATCCCATGTTTTGCTATTAATTTAATTGTGGAAACCTTGTCTATTTTTTTCACAGAAGTGGTCAGGTTAAACTCTAATTGAGCTTTCACCCCTTGACTTTTTTTCCGCACGACTTCACAACATTCTTAAACATTTCCTAAGCTGCTTGACCTTCTGTCCAAAGCTGATGCACTTCTTGTTACCCTTGAGTTCCCACAAAATCTCCATGGTCAGCCAGGCCAGTCATTTTCCGCACTAGCTCATCTTTTGCCACACTAGGACAGGCTGCTCCTTCCCCCTTAAGATTACTTCCTTGAAATATGTCCATCCTTCCTGGACCCCTTTGTTTTTAAGGGATGTTTTCCTTCAAAAAATCAGGACCTGATTCAGTACTCCCAAAATCAGCATCCAAAACAGGCCAAAGTCTGCCCTTCCTAATTCCAGTGCAGAAGTTTTGTTGCTGCCCCTCCTTCTTTCCCAGAACATTGAAAACTTAATTATTTCATGGTCACTGTGCCCCAGGCGACCTCTGAGCCCAACATCTGCCACCAGCCCTTCTGTGTTTGTGAACAGCAGCAGACAGAGCTTTCCTTGGCAGTGGGAGTATTACCAAAAATTCAGTAAAATAGAAAACTCCTTAACACCAATGCAGCATTAAAAAGCAGCATTATTTATTCCGGGGGATGCACGGGGACAGCTCATCCCAAAGCCCTGCAGGCTGAGTAAAGGAAAGTTTCTGTTTATATTCTGTATATTGCATACATATTCATTGATTTTCCCAGACTAAACATAAATATGATAATGGTTTCCCCAAAATCATTCACATATTTCCCCTCCCCTTCACCCATGTGTTGTTCGGTCTTGGGGTCTCTCTGGTGGTCCCTGGTGGTCGTGGACCCCAATGTTCCAGAGGGCCTGGCTGAGCTGGCAGGACACTGAGGCTGCTGAACTTCCAGTTCCCCTTCTCACACAATGGGCATTGTGTGGCCTCCATAGGCCTGGGGTTTTGGAGAACAAGCTCCAGGTGTCAGCTCAGCTGGTGGAGACAATTTATGATCTTGTAACATGAGGTGACAGAGTGGGCTATGACATCACAGAGTGGGTCATGTGAGATTATCGAGAATTATGACATGATAGACTGCCTCTGTGACATCACAGAGCAGGCTTTGATATCACACAGCAGAGATCTGGCATCACAGAGCAGAATATTACATCACAGAGTTGGCTGTGACATCAGAGACCAGTTGTGTGACATTAGAGGAGGGGCTGTGACATCTCAGAGCAGGCTGTGACATCCCAGAGGGGCTGTGTGACATCCCAGCAGGGCTGTGTCAGGTCACTGGGTTGGTCACTCTGCCCCAGCTCCCCCTCACAGTTTCTCCCAACAAGTCCAATGCTGTTCATGCCCAGCAGGGTCCCTGTCCCCCAGGATGCCCCTGGCCCACCTGGAGCCACAGCCTCCACCAAAGGATGTTCCACAGGATCCACCCCAGAGCCTGACATGGGGACAAGGGGCCAGGGCTGTGTGACCAGGACATCAAGGACGTGGGTTATCCAGTCACTGTGGCCTGGGTTGGGTTGGCCAGGGCAGGAAAGATGTCTGGCAGCTGGAGCAGGGTCTGGGAAGGGCCTCCAAGGTGGGGCTTTAGCCCTTGGGCTGTGAGCAGAGGCTGAGGGAGCTGGGCTTGTCCAGCCCAGAGCAGGGAAGGCTGAGGGGCTCCTCATCCCAGCCTGGCAGTGCCATCCAGGAGGGGATGGAGAACACAGAGCCAGGCTCTTCACAGGGGGCTGGGGGGAGACAAAAGCCAATGGGTGGAAGGGGAAAGAGGGCAGATCAGCCAGGACAGGAGGAGATGAAATGAGTCAGGCTGCTTTCAGCTTTTTCTCACCACCAAGAGCAGCCTGACCTCCCAACTCCATCCACCACTGACAGCTTTCCAAATCAGGAATTGTTTGAGCTATTTTGTCCCCACTACAGAACAAGCATCCTGATACAAGAACTTAATTGTGCTTATATCTATCACAGAACCATATTTCTATAAAATTATTTTAGTATGGAAATAACGTGTGAATGGTGGACTCATCAGACGCTGCTGGGACATTGCACATAGCTCAGGGAAGAGCGTGATTGTTATTAAATTGTGTCCTGTTCAACTGTGGTCCGTTGGCCATGAAGAGAATCTTTCCGTGCCTCTGAGTCTCATCTGTTCCTGACCCCCAAAGGACAGAAACCCTGATGAGCTGTGCTTCCCACTCCAGTGGTGGCACTTCCACCCTCCTCCACAGCCAGAGCAGAGCTTGCTTGTCCCAGAAAGTCCCTGGCAAAGGAGGAATGAAGGAAACAGGAGAGGCTGTGGGGATCAGGTGCGGGGTAGATCCAGGGACAAGACTGACTTTTGCATTTGATGGAGCTGTGCCTTCCCTTGGCTTTGTTGGCTGACAAGAAGTGAACATCCCTCGGTGTCTCAGGCAGCTCCTTCTCCAAGGAAAGCAGGTGGGAGTTGGAGCCAAGGAGCTGAAAGCTGCAGGTGCCGCCTGGGCTGGAGGGAGCTCAGATTTGCACAAGGCTACTCTGAGGGCCAGGGCTTGGATGGAGGAAATGGTGGGGTGGGGGTAGGGACAGAGTCTGATTGATTGTCAGCCATGAAGGGTCTTGATTTTCATATCTATTCAAACTGCATGAGGAGGTACTTGGATTCAGTGTCAGCTGGAGATAGCACGTTTCAATAAATTAACAGGAAAAAACTCTAAACCAGATCTAAAAAATATTTTCTCACTGTCTTTTTAAATATTATGAGTTTGCTTGAAATATACTACTGAGATCTACTTAACTACAAATTTTTTAGAAACTGAAATCAAATTATTCCCAGAGGCTTGGCTTGTTAAGGTGTTCTGAAAGTTACTGAGCCCTGGGACACTGAATTCCTGCACTGAAGAGCTGAAGGCTGAACAAGCCTCTGCAGCACGAAAATTCAGCAGCAGCCTCCAAGGTGCTGAGGATGTCAGCAGCCCCCTCTGAGGCCATCCCTGCGCAGAGACCGTGGGGGAATGGGCAGACAAGGAGAGTGTCCCTGGGGCTGGGGCAGCACAACTCAGAGGCAGCAGCGGCTCCAGCTGGGAAATGGAGTGTGGAATGGGGCTGGGAAAGCCCTGCCTGGGCTGGGCCAAGCAGGACCCACAAGCTCTGACTCCCCCCAAAAAGCTCACTCAAAGAGACATTTTAGAGGAATAACAATTGCTTGTCTCCTCTGAGTTAAACTCACTGGAGAAATACCAGCAAGAGATTCTCAGGGGCTCAAAACAAAAAAACAGCCTTTACTGAGAACTTTAAACAATCAGATAAAATTTGGCAAATGGTTTATTATGACATTGTAGTGGTTTTCGTTTGGTTAATTTAACATTTTTCTAATCTTGAGATTTCTTAATTAATGTATTGATGAGTGTAATGGGTTTTAGTGTCAGTTTGTTATTTATGTATTTATTTTGTTTTGAGATAGAATTAGGAGAAAGGTAAAGTAGGCCTAACATTTTAAAAGGCTATCAAGAAATTTTTATTAAAAGTAAATTCAAAAAGAAAAAAATAGTAAAAATTTAAATAAATTCTTTAGAACACTGGTTTTTCTTTATTCTTTATAAAGTTTTCTTTTTACTGCCAATGTAAAGTAAACTTAAAATTTCTAGGTATTTACTATTTCTAGAATAGTCTTTTTTAAATTTACTTTGGGAGAGAAGTTTTTCTTGTAAATGTTATGGAGATTTTTTTACAAGAAGAAAATTTTTTTTTTTTTGATTCTTAATTCTGACATGGATAACATTTGTCTGAGGAACTCTTTTATTGTGAAGTTTTTCTTGCTACAAGCCTTTTTAGAGCTTATAGATGGGCCATGCTGACTTATGGGGTATTTTTTTAAAGATGAGTTCTTTAAGTGTAAAAGTTTTTATTTTTTACTTTTTAAATTATTTTTATCTCTGCAAATAGAGATCTTCTCTTGGGGATACTGGACTACTTTTTTTTTTTTTTTTTCCCTGTTTAAATGTACTATGGAAGTACTGCTATTTTAACATTTGTTTAATTTTAGCATGCAGGTTTCTGTTTGATATTAATTTTTTAATGGTTTTTTGTACTATAAAAAAAAGTTGTTTTTCTTTATAGTTATAAAAGGATTTTAGTTTTATGATTAAGGTATTTTTCCTTCTTTTTTATTTGGGATTTCATTTCTTCATTACTGACTTGGATGATTTTTTATTGTTTTTTTAACATGCATGCATTTTGTTGGTTTTTTTTTTTTCTTTTACTTGAAAGAGGATTGAAGCATAGAAAGGACTAACACCTGACCTGCCGGTAACTTGTGGTGGAATTTGTGGTTGGGTTGTGTTAGGATTGGTTTTATGGTTGGTTTTTGGCTTTTTTTATGTTTAAGTTTTTAGTTGTAAGGTTATTTTGTATGGGTTGTAGGTTGTAGGGGGTTTTTGTTTTAGTTGTGTTGGGGGGAGGGGACTTGGTAAGATTTCAATGGCTGTGTCTTGCTTTGTTCTGGTTGGGGTTTTGTAGCCTCTTGTTTTCCTGTTTGGTAGTTGTTGGGGTTTGGTTTGGTTAGAATGGGGCCAATGTGGAGAGGGGCAGCCAGGGGAGGGCAGAAGGAGCTCAGCCCATGGCAGGGTTGCTTGGTTTGGTTTGGTTTGGTTTGGTTTGGTTTGGTTTGGTTTGGTTTGGTTTGGTTGAGATGGGGGCCAGGGCCAGGGCCTACTGCTTCTTTTTTGACTGGAAAAGAAAGAGGAGGTTCCTGGACTTTTTCATCTTTAACATTTGTGTTTCACAGAGACGTGTTCAGTATCTCAGTGGTTTAACAGATTGTCACTTACACGAAAAAGTTTTACCTTTTAAAATTCTTCTCATCTCAAATCACAACAGACATTAAGTCAACATAAAACACTTCTCAAAGCATTGACTTGAGCCATTCAACTTCACAAATTCTAAGCCTGTTCCATTTCATATTGATCAAAATTTGCAGGAGTTCAGAAACGGAAGAAGACACAGAAAGAGAGCAAGGCAAAAAGATGCAGAGAAGCACACACACAGTTACCAACTCCTGGATTCCAGCACTGTTCAGGTGGGAATTCCAAGAGGAGGTAGGGTCAAGATGTGTGCTTGCCATGTGGTCAGTCTTCAATACCACTTGGTCTTCCTGGGCCCTTCCTCCAGATGGGCCTTGGGCTCATTTGGTCCCTCAGGAGCTGGGCTGGGGCTGCAGAGGTGGCTGTGGAGCATTGCCTGTGCTGTGCCAGGGACTGGCAGACACTGCTGGGCTGGGATAGAGGCTCTGGGGGGACTGGTCTTACAGGGCAGGGACAGGCTGGACCTGCCCCTTCCTCCCTCACACATGAAATATTTCGAGCCAACAATCTCCTCCAGTCTGTCACAACAGGCAATGTTGGAGGTGGAACCCCAGTTCTGGCCATGGGCGCCTGAAAGAGAACAGCAGTTCTTTTCCATAGGAAGGAAAGCACAGAGCCCCAGTGTTTGGAAGGCTGGTGAGAGCCTCACTTGGCCAAGGCCAGCCAGACTTGTCAGGAATGGTAGATTTTGTCTGGGAGCAGTCTTTGGATTTAGGGAATTTTGGAGGTGAAAACACAATCTCAGCCATGGACACCTGGAGAAGCAGGACAGTCCTTTCCCATAGGAAGGAAAGCACAGAGATTTCCCCAATGTTTTGGGGACAGATGGGAAGTGACCCTTGTGAAACCACTGCAGCCAGATTTGTATTGGCAATATTCCTATGGGAACAATCCCTGGGTATAAGGAAATTCGGAGGAGAAATCCCAAATCTGACCATGCGTTCCTGGAGGAGAAGGAGAGTTCTTTTCCATAGGAAGGAAAGCATGGAGTCCCTGTGCTTCAGCAGCAGATGAGAAGAGATCCTCAACATGCCAGGGTCAGCTGGACCCGTCAGGTGGCCCCTGGGAGGCCAAACCAACCAGACCTGTTCTTTGTTCCTTTGGTTTTATGGGGCCCCACACTGTCACAATGATGCCTTGGATCTATGAGGCCCCACAGTGCCATAATGGTGCCTTGTTTCTATGGGGTCCAGCAGTGTCACAATGGTCCCTTGATTACAAGAAGACCTGCAGTGTCACAATAGACCCTTGGTTCAATGGAGTCCCTCAGTGTCACAATGGCCCGTAGGTTCCAGAAGGCCCCACAGTGTCACAATGGTTCCACTGATTCCATCAGGCCTTGCAGTGTCACAATGGTCTCCGTGGTTCCCCAGGTCCCACAATGTCATGTGACTCTTCTTATCCATGAGCCTTGCAATGTCACAATGGACCTTTGGACCCTGGGGGTTTGCAGTGTCACAATGGTCTCTTTGGTTCCACTGTGTCACAATGGACCATTGATGACAGGAGGCCACTCTCTGTCACCCTGGAGCTTTGGTTCCATGCAGGCCTGCAGTGTCACAATGAACCCTTGGTTCAATGGAGTTCCACAATGTCACCATGGCCTCGAGGTTCCGTGAAGCCCTGCTGTGTCACAATGCTTTGCTTATTCCATGGGGCCTCATAGTGTCACAATGATCTCCATGATTTCATGAGTCCTCTCAGTGTCACAATGGCCCCTTGGTTGCATGAGGCTGTCAAGTGTCTAAGTGAAGTTAAATGCTGCTAAGAGTTGTTTTTTTGCTAAGTTTTAAGTTTAATATAAGTTATAAGCTAAGTTAAATATTGTTAAGTGTTAGTCCTCTTTTAAATTGCTAAGTCATAGGTTATAATTTAAGTTAAATGCTGTTTAGCAGCATTTAACTTCACTTAGACCTTGTGACTTAACCTTACCTACACGCCTGACTGATTCAGCTATCCAAGGCACTCCCACCCCTCAGAGAGCAGCATTTCTGCCACATTTCCCTATCACAGGCACTCCTGTGTGCACATAGACACAAAGAGTCAGTGCAAGGCACCTGGGAGAAATTCCCCTGAGGGAAGGGAATGCTCCCTGTGTTCTCCTTTGGCATCTCCCCAGGGGGTGAAGGGCAGAGCTTGGAGGAGTGGGGGGATCGGCCCAGGCTCTGTCGTTGTTCAGGATCCCCGAGTGCAGCAAACGGGAGAGTTCCCGGCTGGGAGTGGCCCCACTCAGAGGGAGTCGCTGGCCCAGGAGTGTCATTACAGGACACAAAAGAACACAAGCTCACATCGTTGTTCTCAAGGTGAAGAAAAAAGGGGAAGTTTATTTTCTGATTCCAACATTTACAGTTTTCCAAAAGTGACAGTGGATTGGAGGGTGACAGTGACACCTCTCCAATGACACTGGACAAACCAACCGTCCATCAACTGTCTCCTCCTCCATAAAGGAATGCAAAACAATGAGTTATTTAGAGAAAGTGTGTGAGAAAGTTCACTACAAGAATGTCAACATCAGAAGGCTTAGAAAATCTTAAAAAACCAGGGCAACATCTCACTGTTTTCCTTTAAAAAAAAAAAAAAAAAAGAAAATGAACAATATGATAAAGAAAACATGAACACTGTTCAGTGTCCACTTGGTGAGGAATCATCAGAGTGATCACTCTCATCATCTGCATCCGAATCATCACTCAATGATTCCCCCGCTTGATGCCTTCCAGGATGGTCACGGTTTCCATCTTGCTCATCAGCTGGATTCTGTCTCTGCGGTTGCAGGTCAGGGTGAACACACTTCAAAGGTACTCAGCGTACCCCAGTGTGTGTGGATACACAAGCATACCCGCGCCCGGAAGCGATAAGGTCATAAGGACCTTCCCACTGTTTGGTGACTAAATTCTGCACCTGTACCTTCACTCAAGGCTGATGTGCCTCGTCTGCCGCCTGCAATGAGAGATGGTGATTCAAAATGACAAGGTTATTTGAGTTCTGCGGCACAGTGAGATGACTGATTGTGCACAAAGCTTTTGCCAGCCGACTGTGCGTGGTTTCACCCTGCATTCCCCGTTTTTGTTTTTGAAGAACCTGCTCCAGAGTACCATGCTTGACCAGTTGGAGAATGAGGGATACCAAACTTGTGCGAGACACCCCACAACTGCAGGAACTGCCGCAACTTTTGCGATGTGTAAGCAGGAGCATTGTCGGTTTTCACAGCAGAAGGTATGCCCAGAACGACGTCCTGCCTCCAGTGGGCAAGGATGTCACGTGCCTTCTCCCCAGTGTGAGCCAAAGCCCACATCACAGAGGAGAACATGTCCACTTTGACATGCACATACTTAAGCCGGCCAAACTCGGCAATCTGGGTGACATCGGTCTGCCAAAGCTCCAAGGCCCTAAGGCCTCTGGGATTTACCCCAGCCGGCAAAGGTGAAGCAAGTGCATGGCATTCATCACATGACTCAACAATGTCACGAGCCTCAGTTGGCGTCAGCTGAAACTGCTTCTGCAGGGTATGTGCGTTTTGGTGGAAAAACCCATGCAATGCCTCGGTCTGCGCGAGTGTATCAGGCTGAGGCGCTACCCACGCTGGGTTAGCCAACTTGTCAGCCCTCGCATTACCTTCCACTATAAAGCCCGGCAAATTGGTGTGACTCCTCACATGCAGAACATGGAATGGATGACCCCGAAACAAGGCAGGATTACTGACCTCCTTCAAAACGGAATGACCCAAACTCTGTGCGGTATTGGCCACATAGGCGGAATCCATGACCAGATTGAAAGGTTCCTGGGAAAATCAACCTCATGAGCTTCCAGAACCTGCCACTCTGATTGGTCTCTCCAAGTAACAATGGCGTTTCCTGTTCTCCCTGAACCATCAGTGAAGACGGCGGGTCCTTGCACAGGTTCCTGGGTATTTTTTGGGCCGAAAAGAGATTTGTGTGAATTTCACCATATGCAGTAGCCTATGACTGGGCAGATGACAAATGATCTGCCCTGAAAAATTTTCCAGAGCGCTCTGCAGGGACACACTGTTTGCAAAGCTCCAGTCAAAATCCTCCTGTTGCACCAGGAGTATGGTCTTTGCAGGATCCGCACCCATCAATTGCAAACTCCGTTGCCGGCATTTGATTATCCAGCGAGCAATCAGCTCAAACAATGCAGTTGCCGTCTTCTGCAGCTGATGGGGCAGGAAAACTGATTCCAACATGTGCGAGGAATGGGACCATTTGTCACTCCATTGGCCAATAATGCTCGTGGGATGCGAATCTGGAGTGGTGATGAACACAGTGACATCAACAGAGGGATCAATGCGATAAACTTGGCAAGCCGAAACAGCTTGCTGAACCACCTGCAACGCCTTACATGCCTCAGGGGTCAGTATGCGAGGTGACTTTAGATCAGAGTCTCATTTCAACAAATCATACAGAAGAGATGCCTGTGCATCGGTTAGCCCCATGTACGAACATAACCAAGTGATGACACCTACCAATTTCTGAGCATCATTCAGTGTCTTCAGAGAATGCACAAATTGCACCTCCTGGTGACAGATCATCCCTTCCAGAATTTTGACCCCCAAGAACTTCCAAGGTGGTTGTTGTTGAACCTTTTCTGGAGCCACCTGCAGTCCATGAGCATGCAAAGCATCGAGCAACCGAGGCTGAATCCTCAGCAGCTCATCCTGGGTGGGCATACCCACCAGAATGTTGTCCATATAATGATACAGACATGCATCAGGAAACTGCTTGTGAACTCCAGACAAGGCAGGAGAATTCTGCATGCCTCGGGCAACGTCCTCGATGGATATCTCTGTGCGGGTTCAGCCTCGATAATCGCTGGCACTGAGAAGGCAAACTTCAGTCTGTCATCGGGATGCAAAGGAGTCGTAAAGAAACAATCCTTCAGATCCACAAAGAGGACCGACCAGTCTTGTGGAAGTATGGTAGGCAATGGTATGCTCACCTGCAATGTCCCCATGCTTTCCATCTGGCATTAACCTTTCGGAGGTCTTGCAACAACCTCCACTTCCCAGATTTATTTTTGATGCAGAAGCCAGGAGTGTTCCAGAGACTGGTAGAAGACTCCAGATGACCCTGTGTGGGAATCCACAAAATTAGAGGATTTTGGGAAAGTTTCAAGATGCAGGCCTCAGACACAGCAGAACTGTGAGCAGAGCTATGCAGCAGCCATGAGATAGGTCAGCAGAAAAATTATTTAAACTGTAGAAAAGCAAGGGCAACTAGAACAATGGTCTGTGTATTAACACTTGTCTAGAATAGCTCTGTAAGCTACAGAAAGTTTATCTAGCAAGATATTAGGAAGATTAAAGCTTTATAATGGAGCTCTGTGCATTGTGTTTTAAGGCTTACAAGCAGGTATTGTATTCAAAATAAGAAAGCATTGTTTTAACCAAAGGTACGTGTGCTTATGGTGATTGGCTAGAACTGCTGTCAATGTGCTTTTGCTTTGTGTGATTGGTCAAGAAACTTATAAAGTAAGTTGTACCATTAAGTTCCTGGTCTGCTGCCTGGAATGTGAGCTGCTGGCATCTTCCCATTGTCATAACCATGTAATGAGACTGATGCTGAAAATTAAAGCAGCTCGAGGCACGTTCTACAGCAGCCCTGTCTGGTTCGTGGTTTGTACAAAGCCCCCCTGCTGGCTTCACCCTGATCCAAGTGCTGCTGCACCAGGTTCTGAAGGGTGACCAATTTGTCTTGAGGGAGAAGCCACTGCTTCTCCCAGACAGATTTGTGCACCAGACACCGAATAGGAGGAGTAAGACACTCTGTGCCCTTCACTGCAGTGGCCCCCATCAAAAATCCGTCCCGATGTGCACCTCCAGACAGAAGAAGATCCCTCCCCCAGAGGTTGGGAGGAGTTGAAGTAACATGAGGCCTAACCCAGGCTGTCTGCCCCTCTGGGTTCGCAAGCAGCATGGGCCACAGGCTCACGGAGCATTGCGCCGTCCCTCCCAGACCTGCTTCAGACATCCCCATCGGATCCAGGGGCCACTCTCCGGGCCAGGCAGCAAGGGAGAGAACCATGACGTCAGCACCGCTGTCGAGAAGCGCATGGAGGTGGATTTCCGATGGCGTCGCACCAGGAACAGACAGGGTACACAGCATCTCGGGATAGTCCTTGGTCAGGACAGCAGTCCAGCGAACTTGAGGCAGCCCAGTGGATCCAAAGCCACCAGCTACACGCATCCGGTCAGCTGTCCTGCGAACAGAAGACTTAAAAGGCACAAGTTGAGCAAGTTGCGTCTCTTTTGGGATCGTGACGGGAGGGGGTGGGTGTGGAGACCATGGCACAAATCTGCCCTGTGAAATCTGCATCAATGAGCCCCAGGTGCACAATGATGCCCTGAAGGGTGGCACTAGATCTCCCCATCAGGAGAGCACTCATGCCCCCACCCCAGGGATCAAAGGCATCCAGGGGAACCTTGTGTATTTTACAAGATTCTAAGACAACTGTTGCTGTGGTGCAGACATCCACACCTGCTGATCCGCGGGTGCTGGCTGCAAGCCGGCAAAGAAGACCTCTATCACCTCCAGGGTCTGGAGAGAAGCTTGTGTCTGGGCATGTCCATGCTGCGCGCTCCGCTTCATGTTTCCCGAGCACGGTAAAGCTTGGCCATTAACATGAACAGTCGCCTTGCAGATATTGGACATGTGATTCAGCCTACCACACTGACCACATAAGAACATGGGAAATCTGAACTTCTGTGCTTTCTTCCTCTGCTTCTTTCCAGCCTGCGCAGTCCCCTGCTGTGGCCGCCTGCCCTGTGGTGCTGCCCAGACTGGCTACACAGCGGCAGCCAAGGCAGCCAACTTCCAACCGAGGGGATGATGTCCGCACAGTCCTCCGCCATCTGAGAGACAGTAGGAAAATCAGGCAGAACCACTATGACCCTCCTACAAGCATCATTCCAATTACACCTCACATGGTTTGCAATTTATCTAAAAGATTTTCTCTCGGCCCAACAGAGGTCTGTGCAGCAAGTCAGCCATGAGCACACTGAGCGCCCCGGGGCGGTCACCTATCTTTATACTCAAGATTACGTATACAATATTTATCAATTATCCCCAATACCTTTTACCCTTATTGACCAGTGGACTTTTAGTAATAACCAATCCCAAAGTGCCAACATCACCACAGAAGATGGAGGCCAAGAAGAAGAAGAAGAAGGACAGGACACGCCCCAATTCCTCCATCTTACTTCTTTAGACCCCCCTGTACAGAAATCTTAAACCCTGTGTTTCACATTCTAATTAACTTATCCCTTCACCATTTACCCCAGTGAAATCCTCCCATCCTCAAACAGGTGTCGTCTCCCATGTAGGATCAAAGTCCAGCCACCAGACACTTCTGGCAACATTCCAGGACCTCCCGAGCCCCCCAAGGGTGGTCTCGGTCACTCTGCAAATCAGTCCTGAGGTGCTGAGATCCCACATCTCCCCCTTCTGTTTGCACCAAGAAAACCTCTTTTGCTATCTGATTCATGGCACGTTTTAAACATGGAAATATGCATGGGATCACAAGTATGAGGACTAGGAGAACTATCAAAACATAGAACCCTACCTTTAAAATTCCTCTCCAAATGGGAGAGATGTCAAAGAATTCTACCATTGCTTACTGCAATGAATGAAAAATGATGCACATAAGCATCATGAAACTCATTACTTCACTTTTGTGTGAAATCATTGTTTTGTTTTTCATTCAAGACCCTAGCGGAAAATTCCCCAAAGTCCTTAGTTTCCTTTTATTTCTCTTCTGAATCGCTCTTTGCAGTCTGAGTCTCAGCTTCTGTCTGAGTACTCGTCTCTTTGTTTCTCGGATCAGCGTTCTCGTGTTCTCGCATTTGAAATGGCTTCACGTGTCGTGCCGACACCCACTTCAGACCTCAATCTGTGGAAACACAAGCAAAACCCTTGCCCCAAGTTATTAGTTTGAAAGGACCCTCTATTTGTCCTGTCTCTGTGTTTCTGATCAAAACTAAAGGATTTTCCCTTAGCTTTGCCTGTGTGCTGTTTAGAAAATGTCTCACGATTGGTGGATTGGGTTCTGAGGATGAGCTATTTAGGAAATTCAACACATACAGTGCCTTATTTAATTTCATGTGAGGTGTTGCCTCTGGCTCACCCCTTCTTTGTCTGTCCAGAAGGGATTTCAGGGTGTGATGTGTTCTTTCAATGATCGCCTGACCTGTGGGCGAATGTGGAATACCAAACGTGTGTTTGACACCCCATCTTTCCAGGAATCTGTCAAGCACCCTGCCTGTATACGTTGGACCATTATCTGTTTTTATCTCCTGAGGCACACCTAATTATGCGAATGCTTGCAGAAAATGTCGACAAGCATGGTCTGCTGTTTCCCCCACATGTGCTGAAGCAAAGACTGCACCTGAAAATGTATCTACAGAAACATGAACATTTTTGAGCCTCCCAAAGGATGGATACTTCGTGACATCAGCTTGCCACAATTGAAGACTTTGCAGTCCCCGCGGATTGATTGCTCTGGTAGAAGAAGGTGGCTGCACAAGCTGACAGTCTGGACAAGCACTAATGATCTCCCTCGCCTGACTCTTTGTGAGACGAAAGGACTCCATCAGTGCTTGCGCATTCTGATGAAAGAACGCATGACTTAATCTTGCCTGCTCAAAAATGTCCAGCAGTGTTTGCAAAATGGGCATTGTCAACCTGTCCGCCCGAGCATTCCCTTCCTCTAAAAACCCCGGAAGTGTTGTGTGCGCTCTAATGTGTGTGATAAAATATTCTCTTTCCCTGCTCTCTATCAGTATTTTCAAGCTCGTCAGATATGAGTATAAAAGCTCATTACTGACTTCTTTCAAGAGCGAACCCTCCAATCTCTTGACCACACCCGCAACATATGCGGAATCTGTCACCAGATTGAGAGGTTGTTTGAACAACTGAAATGCTTGGACAACGGCTGCCAACTCCACAATTTGTGGAGAGCCCTGAACCATCCTCACATCTGATTCCCAATCCCCTGTTGTTGAGTCTCTCCACGTGATCACTGACTTGTGTGTCTTCCCTGAGCCATCCGTGAACACTGTGATCCCATCCAAAGGTTCTTCACTTATTCTTGGTTTTGCTCAGTAACATATTTGCGATTGCAGTATTCTATGTTGTGGAAAGTGGACTGTGCAAGTTCCTGGGAACACTAACAATGCGATTAACAGGTCTTTCGACTGTTGCATTGCCCAATCGAAATAGTCTCGCTTCAGAGGTAATCTGATGACTGAGAATTCTCTTCCTGCCATTCTCAGCAACCTTGTTCTCACCTTTATGACGATTTGTGCTGCCATCTCCAAATCTGTGAGAATTGTTTTTGCGGGCCTGTGTGGTAGGAAAATCCACTCTATGATTATCAAAGAGTCCTTTTGTGATTCATCCCATTGGAAGATCAAGCCATGGAACTGTGTTTTCTTCCCCAGCACTGCCAACTGAAAAGGCAACATTGGAACAAATTGATGTGCCTGCCTTTTCTGTATCGTGTCCGTGACTTTCTCCAACTCCTTTTTCGCTTCTGGCGTGACTGTTCTGGGAGATCGAATGTCTGTGTCTCCTCTCAAAAGATCGAGCAATGCTGGAATGTCGCTGTTTGTGATTCCCAAAACTGGCCTCATCCAGTTGATTTCTCCCAAAAGCTGTTGCAAATCATGCAAATTTCTGATCTTAGTGCTGATCTCCATTTTTTGAGGTTTTATTGTTCTCTCTGAAATTTTCCACCCTAGATATTTCCAAGGTGCAACCTCCTGAATCTTTGAAATGCTGATTTCCAGACCTGCCTTTTGCACCTCTCCAATCACACAGTCACGAGCTTCTTGCAGCTCCTGTCGTGTTGACGCTGCATTGAGCAAATCATCCATGTAATGAATGATCTTCACCTTCGGAAATTTCTTTCGCGCTGGTGCCAAAGCTCGTGCCACGTACCATTGACAGATCGTCGGAGAATTTTTGAGGCCTTGTGGAAGACCGACCCAATGGTACTGCTGCAGAGGCGTTTCCTTGTTGATACTGGGAACTGAAAAGGATGGGGTGGAATACTGAAAAAACAATCCTTGAGGTCAATGACCACAAGCTGCCATTCTCTGGGAATCATTGAGACAGATGGAAGTCCCAGCTGAAGTGGTCCCATGTCTTCTATGACTTTGTTGATCTTCCTGAGATCATGTAACAACCTCCATTTGCCCGATAGCTTTTTCTTGATGACAAACACTGGAGAATTCCAAGGGCTGTCTGTTGGCCTGATGTGTCCCTTCTGCAATTGTTCTTGGACCAGGTCTTTCAAAGCACTCAATTTTCTCCGCTCAAGGGGCCACTGATCCACCCAAACTGGATCATCTGTTTTCCATGTCAACTTCAATGTGGCGAGTGCCGCAGTGACCCCTACTAAAAATCCACTTCGATCTTCGCCCCCCATTGTGCCAAAAGGACCAGACCCCAGACTGTGATCGGCTTTTGGACGACAAAAGGACGAATGATCGACGTCTTGTCTCCTGGTCCCGTGACAACGACAGAATTCTCACTTTGCAGACACAGAGATGCTCCCCCTATGCCTGAGAGAGAACCCAATGGTGCGACCAAGCTCCAACTGCGTGGCCAAAAGATGTACGATATTACCGTTACATCCACCCCTGTGTCGAGCATACCTCTGATTGCTATTGTCCTGTCCCCACATGTCAATTGGCATGTGAGTGTGGGTCGGTCTTGACCTATGTGCTTCACCCATGTTGTATGTACTTCAACATCTTCTTTCATAGGGAAACCTTCTTCGTCGAAGATTGACATGACCTCTCCAACTGAGTGTGGCGGCAATGCGAAAGCTCTTGCAACCACAATATTTTCCGGTACAGTCAATGGTGGACGAAGTGCTCTTGCCAAAACTGTCAATTCTGTATTTTTGTCTGCTGAGACAACCGTTGGATAAACAATGAGTCAAAGAATACTGCATTTATCTTGCCCAACTATCAAGAAATCTTGTTTTTTATATGAGGCCCCGCGGATACCCGTTGGTATCTCCACATGACTTTCATCTAGAAAGCATACTAGTTTTGAAGCTGCCAATGCACACTGTGCCCCTGGTGGGAGGAGGTCTGGGTCACTGTGGAATCGACTGAGGGTTTTGCTGAGGGCATCTGCTTGTCCCTCACTGCTGATTGCCCTGTCTGCTCTTGTGACACCGCCAGTACTTGTGTCTGAGCGTGCCGGCGATTTCCCGCGCTGAGTCTTCCGTTTCCTGGATGCGGTAACGGATTTCCTTCCACGTCTGTCTGGGAGTAACATTCTTTTACAGAGTGTCTTCCTCTCCCGCACCGCGCACAAATTGGACTTTCCACCTTTTGTGCTGGCGCTGGTGTATGTGTTCGTGGACAACTCCTTTTCATGTGCCCAAACTCCCCACATTTGTAGCACTGTCCTCCTGGGGGATTGCTCTTTTTCTGCATTGTCGCAAGAACTTTGTTGATGTTCTCGTCCTGTTGATGGAGTATTTTTTCGAGCATCTTCTCCAATGTCTTGTCCTCTGATTGCCTTTCTGAATGTCCCTTTAACTGTTCTTCCCATTCCTCTCTTAATTCGTTCTTCACAATCGCTGCGACATGCTGAGGTGTCCCCACCTTGCTGCATGCCTCCACCATCTCTGCCAAGGATGGCCATCCTGGCATGGCGCTAATGACCCGTTGACAATCCAGGTTGGCATTGCCAAAAGCTAAGTTCTCCAAGAGAGGCCTCTTCGCTTCTTCAATCGTCACCTGTCGATCCACGGCTTGCGTGAGTCGATCGATGAATGACATGAATGGTTCTGCGGGACCTTGCCTGATGCAAGAGAACGGAACATCCGGAGCTCCTGTTGGCGTAATCTGCATGATTGCCATTCGCGCTGCTTCTTTGATGTCACTTAACACTCTTCGTGGAAGCCGCACTGCTTTTTCCCCTGGGTTGTCATCCGGAGGATCTCCTGCTAACTGTGCTTCTGTGAGATTTGCGTTTGGCCCACCTTGATATCTATTTCACAACTCTGAAAGATACTTTCTCCATCTTTTTTCCCAGACGAGACTCTGTGTGTCAGTGAGAATCATTGTCACAATGCTTCGAACGTGATGATAATGACGGTATTTTTGATCCCCTTGAAGGAACCTCCAAGACATATGCCCAGGGAAAGAAGGATAACCAGGCTTAGAGGGGCCCTGCCTCTAGCCAAGTAGAGGCTGGGGAAAACCGTGATTTTTGGACTGTGTGGATTCGTTGGCCTGGCATATCTGAACCACAAGAATACAAAGCTTTGGTTGACACTGGTCACAATTTACATTAATCCCATCAAGACATGTGGGGACAGAGTCTGTTTCTATTGCTGGTGTGACAGGGGGATCACAGGATTTTACTTTGGTGGAAGTTGAGGTGAGCCTGACTGGAAATGAGTGGAAGAAACACTCTATTGTGACTGGCCCAGAGGCCCCATGCATTTTAGGCATAGACTTCCTCCGAAGTGGGTATTTCAAAGACCCAAAGGGACTCAGATGGGCATTTGGAATAGCTGCTGTAGAGACAGAGGGTGTCAAGCAGTTGAACAGCTTGCCTTCACTGTCAGACAGCCCATCTGAAGTAGGTCTCCTGAAGGTGGAAGAGCAACGAGTGCCAATTGCCACCTCAACAGTGCACTGCCGACAGTACCGAATGAATCGAGATGCTGTGATCCCCATCCACAAAATTATCTGAGAGCTGGAGAGCCAAGGGATGGTCAGCAAAACCCACTCACCCTTCAACAGTCCCATCTGGCCTGTGCATAAATCTGAAGGAGAATGGAGATTGACAGTGGACTATTGTGCATTGAATGAAGTGACTCCACCCCTGAGCGCTGCTGTGCCGGACATGCTAGAACTCCAGTACGAGCTGGAGTCCAAGGCAGCAAAGTGGTATGCCACTATAGACATTGCCAATGCATTTTTCTCCATTCCCCTGGCAGCAGAATGCAGGCCTCAGTTTGCTTTCACCTGGAGAGGCGTGCAGAACAGCTGGAACCGACTGCCCCAGGGGTGGAAGCACAGCCCCACCATTTGCCATGGACTGATCCAGACTGCACTGGAAAAGGGTGAGGCTCCAGAACATCTGCAATATATTGATGACATCATTGTGTCATGGAAGACAGCAGCAGAGGTGTTCAAGAAAGGGGAGACAATCATCCAGATTCTCCTAAAAGCTGGCTTTGCCATCAAGAAGAGCAAAGTCAAGGGACCTGCTGCTCAAGAGATCCAGTTTCTGGGAGTGAAGTGGCGAGACGGATGGCGTCAGATTCCCGCCAATGTCATCAACAAGATCACAGCAATGTCTCCACCCACCAATAAGAAGGAGACACAAGCTTTCCTAGGCGCCATAGGTTTTTGGAGGATGCACATTCCCGAATTCAGTCGGATCGTGAGCCCTCTCTACCTGGTCACTCGTAAGAAGAACACTTTCCACTGGGGCCCTGAATAGCAACAAGCCATTGCACAGATCAAGCAGGAGATTGCTCATGCAGCAGCCCTTGGCCCAGTCAGGACAGGACTAGAGGTGAAGAATGTTTTCTACTCTGCAGCTGGGAACCATGGCTTGTCCTGCAGCCTTAGGCACAAGGTGCCTGGGGAGACTCGGGGCCAACCACTAGGATTTTGGAGTCATAGCTACAGAGGGTCTGAAGCCAACTATACTCCAACAGAGAAAGAAATCTTGGCTGCCTATGAAGGAGTCCAGGCTGCCTCAGAGGTAATAGGCACTGAAGCACAACTCCTTCTGGCACCTCGACTACCAGTATTGGGGTGGATGTTCAATGCAAAAGTTCCCTCTACGCACCATGCCACCAGTGCTACATGGAGCAAATGGATTGCTGTTATCACACAGCGCACCTGTATTGGAAACCTGAATTGCCCTGGGATTCTGGAAATAATTACAAACTGGCCGGAAGGTGAAAACTTTGGTCTCACTGATGAAGGGGAACAAGAAGTGACATGGGCTGAAGAAGCTCCACCATACAACCAACTGCCAGCAGAAGATACAAGATACACTCTCTTTACTGATGGTTCTTGCCGCATCGTAGGGATGAACCGGAAGTGGAAAGCAGCCGTATGGAGCCCCACACGACAGGTTGCACAAGCTACAGAAGGAGAAGGTGGATCAAGCCAACTTGCTGAACTCGAAGCTGTTCAACTGGCCCCAGACATTGCTGAGAGAAAGTGGCCAAAGCTCTACCTCTACACTGATACATGGATGGTAGCCAATGCTCTGTGGCGATGGCTGGAGAGGTGGAAAGAAGCTAACTGGCAGCATAGAGGAAAACCAATTTGGGCTGCTGATGAGTGGAAAGACATTGCTACCAGGGTAGGGAAACTGCATGAGAAGGTCCACCATGTAGATGCCCATGTACCCAAAAGTACAGCTAATGAGGAACACCAAAACAATGAGCAAGTAGACCAGGCTGCAAAGATAGGGGTGTCCAAAATAGACCTAGATTGGGAACATAAGGGAGAGTTATTCCTAGCTCGATGGGCCCATGATGCCTCAGGCCATCAGGGCAGGGATGCCACCTATAAGTGGGCACGAGACCGAGGGGTGGATTTAACCATGAACAGTAATTCTCAGGTTATCCATGACTGTGAGACATGTGCTGCCATCAAGCAGGCCAAGGGAGTGAAGCCCCTGTGGTATGGTGGGCGGTGGTCCAAGTACAAGTATGAGGAGGCCTGGCAGATTGACTACATCACACTGCCCCAGACACGCCAGGGCAAGCGCTACGTACTGACCACGGTGGAAGCCACCACTGGATGGTTGGAAACCTACCCTGTATCTCATGCTACAGCCCGGAACACCATCCTGGGCCTTGAAAAGCAAGTTCTGTGGAGACATGGATCCCCTGAGAGGATTGAGTCAGACAGTGAGACTCAATATCAACACCTGGGCTAGGGAACATGGCATTGAGTGGGTGTACCATATCCCCTACCATGCACCAGCTTCAGGAAAAGTAGAGAGGTACAACGGAATGTTAAAAACCACATTGAAAGCATTAGATGGGGGATCTTTCAAAGACTGGGAGCAGCATCTGGCAAAAGCCACCTGGTTAGTAACACCCGAGGCTCTACTAATCGAGTGGGCCCTGCCCAGTCTGAGCCTTTGCACTGAGTAATCGGAGACAATGTCCCAGTGGTACAAGTCAGAGGTTTGTTAGGGAAGACCGTGTGGATCAATTCTGCCTCAAGTACAGACAAACTCATTCATGGAGTTGTTTTTGCTCAGGGACCAGGTTGCACATGGTGGATAATGCAACAAGATGGAAGAACACGACTTGTACCTCAGGGAGATCGGATTGTTGGGTGAGGACTATGTGTAAATATCACTGTTTGCTGAATGTTCCTACCATTTTCTGAGTATAGCTGTATATTGGATGTGTAATGTGCCTGTTTGTAGAGTTAGAATATATATTAGTTGTAGTAGTAAACTGAGGATATGGGGATAACGGGTGGAATTTTCTAGGTTGACTATATGATGCTTTTATCCCCAATTGTCTTGTTCCACTTAAGCTGAATAATAAGTTCTGCACCTTTAAGATTTGTTCCAGAGAGTGAAGAGGGAAGAGAAGAAGTGCACAGTTTGTTTTCAGATATGGCACTCACTTCACATTCCTGCTCCTGGACTGTGTTGTCTGTGGATGGACAGACAGTGGGACAGAGCTCTCCTTTGTTTTAGATTACTGAGGCAAAGAAGTTCCCTGGACTGTGGGTTTTTTTTTCCTTTTCTTTGTAGCTGTTTAAACCTGCTCTGGACTAAACACCCAGAAGAGCACCGGCAGCTTGCACCTGTTGCCCACCGGGCCAGGCCTGGGCGGCAGCATTTCCAGCATGAGAGGGACTGATAAGAGACTGAGCCAAGCTGCAACCCAGGGAGGTTGCAGGTAATCTCTTTTGGGGCAGCAGGAGGTTTTATTGTTTAATATTGTTTAGGCCCTGTTGTTTAATAAATAGGTTTTTTCCAATTTTCTCCAAGGAGGTAGTTTCTCCAGAACCGGCTGGGGGGAGGTGTCAGTTGAATCTGCTTTCCTAGAGGAGTCCCTTTGGGGGTTCTCTCCCAAATTTGATCTGAACCAGGACAAACAGAAAGACCGAAGACATACAGAAAGACACTCACATAGGTACCTTGGGTCCCAGCATCACTAACAGAGAAACCCCAAGAGAGGGCACGACCCAGACCATGGGCTGGCCTTGTGCTCTGTTTTAACCCCCTGGGCCTTCATGGGCCCACCCCTGGCGTGGGACTGACAGTTCTTGTCCAATCAGAGTCAGGGTAGCACCAGCTGCTGGTGTGTGATTGATTGACAGGTCAGTTAATCAGACCGGGGTTAACATCTCCCCTGCTGTTTGACTGACAGCTCTGCAAGGCCAGGGCGGGGGGCGGGGCTCTGTCCCACCACAAACCAAGGCCTGACCCAGCCCTGGCCCCACACGGGCATTCCGAGCATCCCAAGGTGTCTCAGGACACCGATCTCATCCAGCCTCTGAAAGCGACGATGGTGACACAACAGAACCTCATGGAACCAAGGGTCTGTTGTGACAATGGAGATCCAAGAAAACTATGGTGAGACTACGGAACCTCCTGGAATCAAGGAGACCGTTGTGCAACTCAGGGGCCCCTATAGAAGCAAGGGTCAATTATCAGACAGTGGGGCACACAGAAACAAGGAGCCATTGTGACACAGCAGGGCTGCATAGAGCCCAGGGACCATAGTGATTCTGTTGGGGCTCATGAAACCAAGAAGCCATTGTGACATTGCAAGACCTCATGGAATCAAAGATTGCACTGTGACAGCGTGGGCACCCATGAAGTCAATGGAACATGGAGCAGGTCTGCCTGGTTTGGACCCCTGGGGTCTGTCTGAAAGATCCCATTGAATTTGACATGACAAGGACCACTTCCCACCTGACTGTGAAGCACTGCGGCTCTGTGCTTTTATTCCTATGGAAAAGAACTGTCTTTCTTGTCTAGATAGACATGGCAAAATTGGGATTCTGTGTCTAAAATTCTCTATATCCAAGGGTTACTCCCAGACAAAATCTGCCTATACAGTCAAGTATGGCTAGACTTGGCCTCTTGTGACTGCCTCTCATCTGCCCCTGCACCACTGGGGCTCACATGTTTCCTTCCTATGGAGACTATTGTGACACCGCAGGGCATTGTGGAACCAATGGGCCATGGTGACACTGCAGGCCCTTGTGGAACCTGTTGCACTGTAGGAACTTGTGGAAACAAGAGGAGCATTGTGACCCTGCAGGATACCATGGATCCAAGGGGAACTGTGGCACTGTGACACTGTGGGGCCTCATGGAATCAAGAACATCATTGTCGCTCTATTGGGCTGCATGGTCCCAAGGGACCAGTGTGAAACAGTGGGACTTTGTGGAACCAAGAGGCCATTGCTGCATTTCAGGGCCTCGTGGAGCCAAAGGGCCATTGTGATCCTGCGAGGCACCGTGCATCCATGGAGAGCATTGTGGCATTGCAAGGCCCTATGGAATCATGGAGACCATTGTGACCCTACAGGGTCTCATGGACGGAAGGGACCATTGGGACACTTTGGGAACTTGTGGAATCAAGGGAATCATTGTTGCAGTACTGGGCCTCAATGGAACCAAGAGACCATTGGACACAGCAAGGCTTCATGGAACCAATAGAGCATTATGACACTGTGGGGCCTTGTGGAACTATGGAGACCATTGAGATCCTTAAGGACTTGTGTAATCAAGGGGCGATTATGACACCTGAGGGCCTCATGGAAGCAAGGAGCCAATGTGACACTGCAGGGCCCTGTGGAACCAAGGGAACATTAAATTGGTGATGCTGCCTTGGCCTCCCAGGGGTCACCTGACAGGTCTGACTGACCTTGGAATGTGGAAGGCTGCTCTCATCTGCCCCTGAAACACTGGGGCTCTAGGCTCTTCTTTTTATGGTAAAGAATTGTCCATTTTTTCCAGGCATCCATGGCCAAAATTAGGATTCTACTTCCAAATTTTTGTGTATTAAAGGATTGTTCCCAGACTAAAGTTGCCAGGACAGACAAGTTTTGCTGGTCTTTGACTCCTGAGGGGCAGCACTCACCTATTTTCCAAACACTGGAAAGGGCTCCGTGCTTTTCTTTTTATGAAAAAAACTCCCCATCCTTCTTTTCCAGGCACAAATGTCTGAAATTAGGACTCCGCATGCATAATTTCAAATATCCAAGAGTTACTCCAAGCAAACCTTCCAGGACAGACAGATCAGGCTTGCCTTGTCCTCTGGTGGTTGCTGTTCCTCAGCTTCTGAAATATGGGGGCTCTATGGTTTCCTTCCTATGGAGACCAATGTGATACTTGGCAGCCTTGAGAAATGAAGCGGCCATTGTGACACTGCAGAGCACCATGGATTTAAGGGACCATCGTGACACTGTAGAACCTCGTGGAACTAAGGAGATCATTGTGGCTCTGTTGGGCCATATGGTCCCAAGGTGCCAGAGCAAAGCAGAGGGTGGGGGAGTTAGGCCAGAAGTAACTCAGAGTCAGACAGATTTTACCCCGGAAGACCTGAGCACAAGTTTCAAGCCCTAGGAATCATTTGTTTAACTTATGGTGAGTTTGAGTGTTCCCTCATAAGCCTTTAGTGTTGTTATGCTAAGTTGTCCAAGTTCTCCTCCCCTTTTTGTTACTTGTTTCCCCTCTATGGTTTGTGTTCTAGAGTGTTCTACCCTCAAGTGTATATATTGTTGCTTCGCCTTTATCTCAGGTCTTTGGATCCCACCCCTCGTACTGTGCTCAACTTCTCCATGTTTATTGTTTTTCACCCTGTTACTAAAGTTTTTTTTTGGGCAACTCCATTGATCCTGCTTGTAGAATCATCAGGGACTAGAACGATTGGGACAGACGGAGATGAGAAGACAGGTCTTGGAACCTGGGGTTTATTGCAAAGGATGTGAGTGAAGGGGCCTTGTTTGTAGCTGCCAGCCACAGCTCAGAGCAGGCCCGAAAGAGGGGTTCAAAAGAGGCGCCCAAAATGGATACCCGAAAGAGGAGGGGAGTTCCTATTACAATACAATAAATCTTCTTCTGTGCTGCATATTCTAATTTTCACTAACCATAAAAACTACTCTTTGGACCCCTTCCGCCTAGCTAGTAGGGTCTGCTCTGACCCTTGGACCTGTCTGCAAGCAGAGGGTATTATTTCATCAAAGAAGATTACTTTCAGCCGGCTATACCATTGTTTTCCAGTTGTTCAGTAACTAAGGCTTGGTGTCTCAAAGCTTGCTTTCATTTCAATCTTACTTATAGTTTCCATATTCTCAAAATCTTTTGCCAGGCAATCATACTTATAAGGCTTTCCTGTTTCATCTTCCCCAGCATCTGATCCTTTTCATTTTCACCCCCCTTGCCCTGAAGTTGAGGAACCAGAAAGGTTTGTCACAGCCACCCTCATTGCAACTTCTGGCACCCGAACAGGGACCCTCACATTGAATCATGTCAGCTGGGGTTAGCTGGTGGATAGGCCAGTGTGCCCTAGGATTTTGGATTGTGCCAGGCCAGCAGATTCGTTATTGCTTTGAGGGACCTTGGCCAGGATCTGCAGGGACAATGACGGTTTCACCTGCATAGGATTGCAGGTGGGTTTGGGGAAATGCAAGACATTGCCCATTTTGCCACTGTGTTTTTACAGTATGAACCCACATCCCATAATTGGTTTGGGGTGTTCGGTGACAGTTCCCCGTAAGGTGGAGAATGAGAAAAATGGGCAGCCAGATGTCCAAAGTAGAAAGGAGCATATATGGATGCTTTGTTAATTCTCACTGATCATGACAAAATATTTACAAAGAACAAATTAAAATCAATTGTGAAGTGGATTATTAAAATTTTTCCAGATGCCCTTGCTGAAAAAATCTATACTACCAAATTTTGGGACTCAGTGGGAGTTAAACTGTACAACCATTCGATCTAAAGGGACCCCATTGCAACCCACATACTCCCCATCTTCCACACCATCCTTGAGGCCCTTCACCAGCAAGCAGTGTGTCGAAAACTCAATTGGTTGGTCACTCCTAACTCAGGACCTCCTCTCAAACCTGCCTTTCTTGGACCTTCCACGATGCTCCAAGATGGTGATGGAAATGCCCTCTTGGAGCACTGTGACCTGGAGACTCGTGATGGAAGGATCCTGAATTTGGCCTGACCATCCTCCCGCCCACTTGGCTCCTCCACTTCCTGCTACCACAACCTTCTCTTCCACCCTTAACGAACCTCCAGACTCCACTCCCACAACTGCGGGTCATGCCCCACTGTCAATCATTCCACCTTCACCCTGGGCCGTGGCTCCAGAACTCCACCCTAAAAGTCCACAATCTAGTTAGGGAAGGAGACTGGCAAATAGGTAGGAAACTCCTTGTTACACCCATATATTATGAAGGAAGGGGGCAAAATCCCAGGTCTCAGCCACTGGTTTATGGGGAAATCAAGGATCTGTGTAGGGCAGCTAAAGAGCATAGGAAGGACTTATCTTGTTTTAATGGCCTAATGAGGACCATGTTTACAGCACTTAACTCCCTATGATTTAAAATATATTATGACCATTTTGTTATCACCTACAGAATACACCCTGTGGGAAGGGGGGGGAAGTGATTACTAAATCAATTAATATGAGGCAAGGGCGGAATTGAGAATCAACAATCTGGCTGGAGAAGGACAACACAGCCTACCAGATGACCAAGCAGCAGGTATCCCCAGAGAAGTATTGGATGATATCAAAGAGCTGGCTTTGCAAGCTTTAATCCAGGTATTGGATGGTAGCACCCCCAATTTGGACTACCTTGGGTGGTTGCATTAGACCATCTTCATTAGACCATCTTAGGTGCCTGTTAAGTGAGCAAACCAATGCTACTCCCTTGCATTGAGTGGCCTGCTCTCAGACATGACGACCATCAGACATGCCACCTTGCAGAAAAGCGGGAGAGTTTTTACTCTGGGAACACGGGCATGTCTGTGTGGACTGTGAGGGCAAGTGTTGCATGAAACTCTCCAGCCACAGCGAGTCAATCCACAAGAGCACTCAGGTACTGAAAGAAGGTTTCAAGAAGCCTCAAATGGAAAACAAAGACTGGTTCAATGAACTATTCCAATCCAAGGGACTAAAAGGTTGGATGATGTCTAGCTAAATAGGACTATTATTTTTGTACTGGTTGTTTTTGTATTTTTAATAGTCCTATGTGTGTTTGGATGTTTTAAGAAAGTCTTACAAAATATTTTCAGTCCCATCTATGTTGTAAAACAGAAAGGGGGAAGACACCCAACACAGGCTCATCATGGACTTCTTGGAAGAGAGAAGTGGTGGCCAGGATGGCACAAAAACCTCTCAGAGACTCAGTGTGGAAAGGAGAATCCTAAAAGTATTCTTAAATCCATAAAGTACCTTAAACTTTGAGTATTTCAAGGCATTAATGAGGCCCACTGAGTGTCAGTGCAAATCTCTCAAGGGAACTCGTTAAAGCAGATACTTGGGGCCATGATTGCACAAAACACTCACAGAGTCTGTATCAAAAGGGAAACACCAAGAACTTAAAATAACTGAAGTACTCTGAAGTATTAATGAGCCCCACTGAGTGTTTTTAGTGACAAAGGCTCTCCAGGGACTAATTACAGCAGATAATTGGAGGCCTTGATTGCACAAACCTCTCAGACACTCGAAGGCAAAAGCTAAACCCAAAGTCCTTTGAAAAACCTGCAGTCCCTGCAGGGAGCATTCAGGAGCCCCCAGGGCCATTCCTGAGCAAGGCTCCACAGGGACTCCTTCCAGCAGATCCTTGAGGCCACTGGGATGTGGGCTAGGGGGGGATGCTGAGGGCAGGACAAGGGGCTGACAGTGCCCAGCCTGGCTGGGGCTGTTCCAGGAGGCCCCAGGGCCTCAGGACAAGGTGTCTCCTCACAGCCCTTGGTGGCACAGACCCTGCTGCTGTGCCCCAGGGCACCAAGACTTGGCTTCTCTTTGTCCCCACCTGTTATCACTGCCTCCAGTTCTCTGTTCTGCCTGGGGCCTGGGGACACTTTCTCAGTCGTGTCCCTCTCTGGGACCCATTAAAAGTCCAAGAAAGTTTGGAGTTGGATTCTGACTTGGAGTTCTGGGGAGGTTTCTTCAGCTCTCTCTCAGGGACTGATGTTCAGGGCCTGAGCACAAAGCCCCAGAGGCTCATTCAAGTCCTTGTGCTGTGTCTGTGCTGCTGAGCTGGGCTGGGCTCCTGGCATAGAGGCAGCTCCTGGTAACCAAGCAGAGCTTCAAAAGCACATTTCTCTTGATGAGCAGCTCTTCTGCCAGCCCAGCAGGGCTGGGGCACTGCCGGCAGCCACCCTGGGCACAGCACAGAGGCACAGAGAGCTTCAATCAGTCAGGGCTAGGAAGGTGCTGAGAAGTGCCTGGGGCAGAATCACTGCCAGCCCTTGGCACAGGAACCTCTGGCTGCAGGACAATGCAGCTGCAGCTCCAGGAGCCATCTCCTACAGCAGGAACATCGCAATGCCTACAGACCCTGTGAGTACATTCTCTGATTGTCTGTTGTGCAGAGCAGTTAGGGGTGCCCAGGGCTGTCCTGCAGAGCAAGGTCCTGCAGCCCAGGGTGCTGTGCTGGGGCAGGGACTCTGCTGCCTGCCAGGGAACGCTCTCAGCCAGCCCTGGCAGCTGCTCCCGGCACTGAGGGACAAGATCTGGGTGGTAGAAGACAACTGGTAAAGCTTAGAAGTGTTCTCCTTGTGTGGGGAGGATGCTGCTTTGTTCAGAACTGCTCCCAGCATGGCATTTAACCGCAGGACATTTCCAAGTAGATTATACAGCGAGCACAGCAAGTCAGGGGCAGCATAGCAGAGGAATTCCTGCTTTTTAAATCTAATGCTCTGGTTTGCCTGGCTGGGAAATTGCCCATAGATATTCATCTCTCAATTCAGGCTGAGAAAAATAAAAAAAACAAATTCTCACAGATCTGAATATACCATGCAGTAGAAGAAATCAGCGCAGGGCCCCTTAGAGTAGCATCAGTGTCACTTTTCCAGCCTCGTCAGGGTTGCTTTTACATTGCCATCAGATCCTGCAGAGCCAGAGCTGCCCCTGGGCAGTGCCTGAGCTGAGAGGGATCTGCAAGGCAGAGCTGAGTCCCCAGGGCTGGGGTGGGCTCTGGCAGCACTGGCAGGGCCCAGCCCTGCACACAGGGAAGCAGCTGCTGGCAGGGACAGCTCCAGGCAGCAGAGCCCTGGGAAGGCAGTGGGGGGAAAGTGCCCCCAGGCTGTGCTGGGATATTTAAAGTCCTCTCCAAACTCAACTATTCCATGATTACTTTTGTTACAGATCCCCATGCCAAGGCAGCGCAAATGTCCAACAGCAGCTCCCTCAGCCACTTCCTCCTGCTGGAATTGGCAGACACATGGCAGCTGCAGCTCCTGCACTTCTGCCTCTTGCTGGGCATCTCCTTGGCTGCCATCCTGGGCAACGGCCTCATCATCAGCGCCGTAGCCTGCGGCCACCACCTGCACACGCCCATGTTCTTCTTCCTGCTCAACCTGGCCCTCAGTGACCTGGGCTCCATCTGCACCACTGTCCCCAAAGCCATGCACAATTCCCTCTGGGACACCAGGAACATCTCCTACACAGGATGTGCTGCACAATTATTTTTTTTTGCCTTTTTCATCTCTGCAGAATTTTCCCTCCTGACCATCATGTGCTATGACCGCTACGTGTCCATCTGCAAACCCCTGCACTACGGGACCCTCCTGGGCAGCAGAGCTTGTGCCCACATGGCAGCAGCTGCCTGGGTCAGCGCCTTTCTCCATGCTCTCATGCACACAGCCAATACATTTTCCCTGCCCCTGTGCCAGGGCAATGCCCTGGGCCAGTTCTTCTGTGAAATCCCTGCTATCCTCAAGCTCTCCTGCTCACACTCAGACCTCAGAGAACTGGGACTTCTTATGTTTTCCATCTGTTTAGCACTTGGTTGTTTTGTGTTCATTGTCTTCTCCTATGTGCAGATCTTCAGGGCTGTGCTGAGGATCCCCTCAGAGCAGGGACGGCACAAAGCCTTTTCCACCTGCCTCCCTCACCTGGCCGTGGTCTCTTTGTTCCTCAGCACTGCCACATTTTCTGACTTGAAGCCCCCCTCTTTGTCTTCTCCATCCCTGAATCTGGCCCTTTCACTTCTGTACTCAGTGGTTACTCCAGCCCTGAACCCCCTCATCTACAGCCTGAGGAACCAGGAGCTCAAGGCTGCAGTGAGGAGACTGATGACTGGGTGGTTTCACAAACATTAAACTACTGGCCAATTTCTGCAAATCATTTGGAATAAGAGTCATCTTTGATACTTCTTATGGGTTTGGTTGTGAGAGTTTTTTCTTTGTTATATTTTTTCCATATTGTCCAAATAGAAAGGTCAATGTTTGTGCCATTTTTTTTTTTGTTTCTCTCTACCTTCCCTGTAGCCACAGATGGTGTCAATGACAAGGTACCCACTTGGTGGTTTTAAAGGAACAAAAGGATCTCCCAGCAAAGTTTTCTGCAGAGATGCCCTTTTGTTACCTTCTCTGGAGCTGCGGCAGCAGTGTCTGTGTGCAGAGCTGGGGGCAGATCAGTGCTGGCACAGCAGCTGTGCCCAGCAGCAGCAGCACTTGGTGTTGCCAGTGCTGCTGCCGTGGCCCTGCCCCGCTGCCCTGGTGGCCCTGGTGTTGCTGTAGGGCCTGAAGTACTAGCAGCACAAGAAATGCTGATCTTCCCCTCTACTCGTGTCACCATTATTCAGTGTAATATTTCATGACCCTCTTCCCTCAGGTGTTTCCAGCTCTCCTGGAATAATTAAATCTCTCATGTTAAAATGGCCATGTCTAAAGACATCTCTTCACTAGACCAGCTGCATCAATGCCCTTCCCATTCCTCCCAGATTTCCTCCTCCTGATGCTCTCTGGTCATTCCAGTGCCTCTCAATTGACTGGCTTCATGCTTTGAGCTTCAGGGAGTCGCCATCTTTCTGAAGTTCAAATAAATACCACATTAGTCTACATCTTAATTGCCTTTATATCCATCAGAGAATTACCTTTTCTTTTATCTTTGTATATAACTGTTCTGTACAGAAATCCCTTTGGGATTGTGGACATGTCAGATGCTGCTGGGACATCCCAGAGAGCTGAGGGAAGAGCGGTGATGGTTATTAAACTGTTCACATGTTCAACTTGTGTTTGTTGGCAAGAAACCTTTCTGTGCCTCTGAGTGTCACCAGTCCCTGACCCCAAAGGACACAAACCTGATGATTTGGGGTTTCCACTGCAAGTGCTGCACTTGGACCTTGGCTCTGCACAGGAGAGCTCTTCATCCACTTTCTCTCTTTTCCTCCTCTGGCCATGGAGGGAGCTCCTGACTTCAGTGTGTGACTCGTGTGTGCAAAGTGCAAATCTGGGCAGAATTGGGGCAGGGGGGGTTTGGGGGAACCTTGGGATCTGTGCTGGACACAGGTGTTTTCCATTGCTCTGAGATGTCTGCTGTGGAAAGTGGCCTTAATATCCAGCAGAGGAATGACTTTTGAATTTGATGGAGCTGTGCCTTCCCTTAGCTTTGTTGGCTGACAAGAAATGAACATCCCTCTGTGTCTCGGGCAGCTCCTTTTCCAAGGAAAGCAGGTGGGAGTTGGAGCCAAGGAGCTGAAAGCTGCAGGTGCAGCCTGGGTTGGAGGGAGCTCAGATTTGCACAAGGCTGCTGTGAGTGCCAGGGCTTGGATGGGGGAATGGTGGGGTGGGGGTATGGACAGAGTCTGATTGATTGTCAGCCATGAAGGGTCTTGATTTTCATATCTATTCAAACTGCATGAGGAGGTACTTGGATTCAGTGTCAACTGGAGATTGCTATTAACAGAGGGAAAAAAACCTAAACAAGACCTAAAATAAGTTTTTCTCCCTGTCTTTTAAAATAGAACATATTCAGTTAAATGCACTTCTAAAATCTGTCTAATAAACCAAAAAATATTTGAAAACTGAAATCAAATTATTCCCAGAGTCTTGGCTTGTTAAGGTGTTCTGAATGTTACTGAGCCCTGGGACACTGAATTCCTGCACTGAAGAGCTGAAGGCTGAACAAGCCTCTGCAGCACGAAAATTCAGCAGCAGCCTCCAAGGTGCTGAGGATGTCAGCAGCCCCCACTGAGGCCATCCCTGCCCAGAGACCGTGGGGGAATGGGCAGACAAGGAGAGCGTCCCTGGGGCTGGGGCAGCACAACTCAGAGGCAGCAGCGGCTCCAGCTGGGAAATGGAGTGTGGAATGGGGCTGGGAAAGCCCTGCCTGGGCTGTGCCAAGCAGGATGGACAAGCCCTGACCCCCAACCCCCAAACAATTCTTGCAAGGAGACATTTAAAAGGAATTAAAATTGTTTGTGTACTCTGAGCTGGACTCCCTGGAGAAATACCAACAAGAGATGCTCAGGAGCTCAAAAACAACAAAACAGGAACTTTACTGGGAAATTTAGAAAATGAGAGAAACTTTGGCAAAAGGTTTAATAGGACACTTAATCAAAAAAAAAAAAAAAAAAAAAAAACCAACCAAAAAAACAAAACACCTCTCAAAGCATGAATTTGGCCTATTCAACTTCACAACCTCTCAGCCTGTTCAGTTTTAGGTAACTCAAAATTTGCAAGAAGAGGGAATTAGAAAGAGAGAAAGACAAATAAGATACGGAGAAGTGCCCACACAGCTACCAACTCCTGTATTCCAGCATTGTTCAGAAGGAAATTCTAAGAGGAGGCAGGGTCAAGATGTGTGCTTGCCTTGGGGTCAGCTTTGAATACCCCTTGGTCTTCCTGGGCCCTTCCCCCAGGGGGCACTTGGGCTCATTTGGTCCCTCAGGAGCTGGGCTGGGGCTGCAGAGGTGGCTGTGGAGCATTGCCTGTGCTGCGCCAGGGACTGGCAGCCACTGCTGGGCTGGGATAGAGGCTCTGGGGGAATTGGGGCTCCAGGGCAGGGCAGGGCTGGGGTTCCAGGGCAGGGCAGAGCTGGACCCGCCCCTTCCTCCCCCACACATGAAATGTTTTGAGCCAACAATCTCCTCCAGTATGTCACAACAGGGAATGTTGGAGGTGGAACCCAAATTTGGCCATGGGCACCTGGATGAGAAAGACTGCTCTTTTCCATAGCACAGAGCCCCAGTGTTTGGAAGGCAGATGAGAGCCTCACTAGGCCAAGGTCAGCCAGACTTGTCAGGAACGGCAGAATTTGTCTTGGTGTCGTCTTTGGATTAAGGGAATTTTGAGGTGGAACCCAATCTCAATGGGTACCTGGAGCAACTGGCAGTGACTGAGTCTACACTGGGGGCAACTGGGATTGACTGGGACCATGCTGGGGGAGACTGGGATCAGAGTGGACTAATACTGGGATCATACTCGCAGTGACTGGGTCAATGCTAGGGCCACTGAGAGCAACTGGGATCAGACTGGGAGTAGCTAGGACCATGCTGGGAGTAACTGGGATCAGACTGGGAGGAAATGGCACCACACTGACGGTGACTGTGGTCATTCTGGGATGATACTGGAAGTGACTAGGTGAAGGCTGTGGGCAACTGGGATCATGCTGGGGCAACTGGGATATACAGGAAGTGACTGGAATCATGCTGGAAGTTACTGGGAGTGGTTATGAGCAACCGGAATCATGCTGGAAGCTACTGGGAGCGACTGGGAGTGAATGGAAACACACTGGGGGCAACTGGGATATACTGGAAGAGACCAGAAGTGACTGGGATCACAGAGGACCCATAGAGGAAGTTAGTGGAAGAATACTGGGGGTATCTGGGAGTGACTGAAATTATACTGGGTAACTTAGGATGACTGGGACCATACTGGAGGCAAATGGCACCATACTGAGAGTGACTGGGTTCATACTGGAATCATACTGGGAGGGACTGGAACTATACTGGGAGTGCCTGGAACTATACTAGGGGTGAATGGGAACACCTGGGACCATGCTGGGATCATGCTGGGATCATACTGGGAGTGACCGTGATGATACTGGGATCATATTGAGTGTAACTGGAAGTGACTGGGAGCATCCTGGGGGTGACTGGGAGACACAGGGCCCATGCTGGGAGTGACCTGGGGGGAACTGGGGGAACTGGCCCTGCTGGGGCTCAGGGTTGTTCTCCCCCAGGGCTGCCCCGGGTCCTGCTGCCACCCCTGGCCAATAGAGCCAAGGGAAAGGGGACTGCTGAGGGACAGGGGACAGGGACAGCTGAGGGACAGGGGAAAGCCATGGGACAGGGCACAGCTCAGGGACAGGGGACAGCCGAGGAACAGGGCACAGCTGCAGAACATGGCCTGGCCGAGGGACACTGAGCTCCAGCACTTCAGGCTGGTGTCTTTGGGCTCCCAGCACAGTCCCAGGGGCAGAATCCCCTCCAGGAACTGTTTACTTTTAGCTTTGCTCTGGAATATTCCCCAGGAGCCCCTGCAGTGGCTGCAGCCCGGCCGGGTGCCCACGGCCACCAGAGCTGCTCCGGCAGTGCCCTCCTGCCCCAGGCAGGGACAGAACAGCCAAGGAAAGGCTCGTGCTGGGCTCAGAGCAGGGACAGGGCACTCCCCTGGTGCTGCCACGGGCACAGCAGAGCCGGCCTGGGCAAAGGATTGGGATTGATGTCCCATGGAATCCCAGCAGGGATTACTTCTCATTGCACTGCTGGCATTGCATTGGTCATCCATTCAAATCATTTCCCCATGGAATTCCCATGGCAGTGGGTTAGAGTGGGATCCATTCATGGAATTCTAACCTGACTGGAATGAGAGTGAGATCTGGCCATAGAAATTCCATGGTAATTCCTGCATTCCCAAGTACCCCATTCCTGAATCCCCCATTCCCATAGGAATTGCCCTTCCCCTCCCACACTCACCTGTGTGCTCCAGAGCCACCCAACCCCATCTGATGTATTTCCACCCGGGTGTGTCCCAGGTAATGCTTCGTCTGCTCCACCATGATCCCTTTGGATTCCCAGCACCTCTGGCTGATTCAGATGGCACCATCAGACACTGCAAAGCTCCTGGATCGCAGCTGGAAGGAGATGAAATCCCAGCCCTTGTAGCCATACTGGTGAGATCCATGGACGCTCCACTGGACAGGAGGTCACAGCTGGAAACCACTTGCAGCATGTGGAGACCTGGGAACAAGGATAGCACGTATCCATGGAGTTGTGTCCCAGCCTCAGGGAGCCCCTTGGATTCTCATCCCAGCCCCACAGATCCCCCCCCATCCCCAGAGATCCCATCCCAGCCCCTCAGAGCCCTCCATTCTCACAGCTCCCAGCCCAGCCCTGGCTCCCCCCACTCCCCCCACTCTGGTTGTACCGGCCCCGTCTCCAGGGCATTGTCGGCCATGGGCCAGGTCCTGTCCTTGAGCCAGGGCTGGATATCCCAATATCCCAGCTCTGGCCATCCCAATATCCTGACTCAGGCTATCCCAATATCCCAGCCCTGGCTATCCCAATGTTCCAGTTCTGGCTATCCCAATATCCCAGCTCTGTTTATCACAACATCCTGGGTCTGGCTATCTCAATATCCCGGCTCTGGCTGTCCCAATGTGCCATCTCTGGCCATCAGCCAGAGCCATCAGCCCTGGCTATCCCAATGTTCCAGCCCTGGCTATCCCAATATCCCAGCTCAGCTATCCCAATATCCCAGCTCAGCTATCCCAATATCCCAGTTCTGACTATCCCAACATCCCGGCTCTGACTATCCCAATACCCCAGCCCTGGCTATCCCAATATCCCAACTCTGGCTATCCCAATATCCCGGCTCAGGCTGTACCAATATGGCAGCCCTGGCTATCCCAATATCTCAGCTGTGGTCATCCCAGCTCTGGCTATCCTGATATCCCAGTTCTGGCTATCGCGATATTCCAGCTCTGCCTATCCCAACGTCCTGGGTCTGGCTATCTCAATATCCCAGTTCTGGCTATCCCAATCTTCCAGCACTGGCTATCCCAATATTCCAGCCCTGGCTATCCTTATATCCCAGCCTGGTTTATCAATATCCCAGCTCTGGCTATCCCAATATCCCAGCTCTGTCTGTGCCAATATCCCAGCCCTGGCCATCCCAATATCCCAGCTCTGGGTATTCCAATAGCTCAGCTCAGCTCCTCCCACCATCCCTGCTTTCTGTGGCTCCATCCAGCCCTGCTCACTCCCCCAGCGCTCCTAGGCGGTCTCTGAAAGTTCTGAAATTTTCCATTTCAGAACTTTCAAGGAATGAAAAGCTCATTTTGCAGAGAGAATGTTGCTTCTTGATAGTAGCCAGGGCGAAATGTCTAATTCAGAACTATTAGCAATTCTGTTGAATTAGCCCATTTAAATTAAGTTGCAGTGACTTAGAATCCCATTGTTACCAAAGTTTCTGATTTGTCCTTAGCAGCGCTGGTTGTAGAAATAGAGCTGAATAGCATAAAGTGCTGAATAGAAATAAGGTTATAAATTATAGGTAACTTTCTGTCCCTCACACTGCTGCCTGTCCACAGATCACAGAACCAACAGCAGTCTCTCCCCTGGCTCCCTCTGCTCATGGAGAGGAGGCCGAAGAGGAGGCAAATGAGGTGGATGAGCGCCAGCCTCCAGCTGTGCTCACACCACAGCCTGAACATTCTGAGCCAGTAAGTGCCAGCTGTGTGTGCTGCTGTCTTTAGTGCAGGGCAGAGCTGCAAGTTTCTGACCAGCCAGCACTTGCTGTTGCTGGCTGAGGATGCTGAGTGCTGGAGTCCTGCCAGGACCCAGTGATTGCCCCAGCCTGTGACAGCTGGACAATGGGCTTTGGTCTGTCATGTTTAGGCACCAGCTTCCTGGCATTTTGATAGGGGCCAGCCTGAAGCACAAAGGCTCCCTGTTCCCAGAGCAGGGAGCATGTCAAAGACACTGTGCTCAGCCTTGTTGGATACACAGGGGACACTGTGGCATGGAGAGACCTGTCCCCCTGCACAGACTGGCCAAGTAGCTGCAGGCACAAAAAAAAAGTTGATCTGACCACACAAGTTCTTTCTGGTGCTTTGTCTCCACAAACTTCTTGGGTGTGTTTACTTGGGAGTATTTCAGAGACACACTGGGGATGTGGAGTTGCTGCTTGAAGTCAGGGATTTTGGTGCCTTTGTTGCCAGGTTGCTCTTTTGCCTCTTCAGGCAGAGCAGCCAGTAGCAGAGCAGATAGGTGTTTTGAGTCTGCCTGTTTCTTGGTCTTTGATAAACTGCAAGGAGATGACTGTGTTGTCCATGAAGCTGTGGGGGACCATTCTTGTCAGGCGTGGCAAAAGAAACAAAGGGAGTAGTTCTGAACCCTTCTTCTGAGGCAAAAACCAGACACTGCATGTGTCTGTCGATACCTTCTATTGTGTAGTCTCCTTTGAAAACCACATTTGAAAACTGCATTGGAGCCTAGAGTGGGAGCAAAGCTGCAAGTCCTTGACTGCTGTCCTGTAAAGCTAAAACCAGGGTGTACACCTTGCAATGATGCCTGCTGTATCTGAAGTGCAATGGGCACCTTTGTGGCTGGGGAGCTGCGTGGGCCCAAAGGACGCAGGGCTGGCGGCCGTGAGCAGCTGAAGATGAGGCAGCGTGGGGCCAGGGGGCCAAGAAGGCCAAGGGCACGGTGGCTGTGTCAGCAGCAGTGGGGCAGCAGGAGCAGGGCAGGGAGCGTGGCCCTGTGCTGGGCAGCGCTGCGGCCACAGCTGGAGTGCTGTGTGCAGCTGTGGGCCCTGGGAAGCAGAAAGTCATGCAGGGGCTGCAGCGTGGGCACAGAGGGACAGGGGAGCTGGGCAAGGGGCGCAGCACAAGGCCAGGGAGGAGGGGCTGAGGGAGCTTTAGCTTGGACAATGGGGGCCCATGAGGGACCTTCAGGCAGACTTCCATAGATCCCTGCCTTAGATCCATAGAGCCAATGCTCAGCACAAGGGCTGTTTCCCTGCCAAACATCCCTTCACTTCATCCAAGTGCTTTAGACACTGGAGTAGGTAACACTTTCATATTTTGTTGATTTGTTTGTTTGCTAGAAGGAGAAGCCTTGTGCAATTTCTCCTTCTCCAGGGAGCAAGGGAGCTTTTTTCTCAATCTTTCCTGCCCTTTTATAGCACTGGCAGAAATTCTGCTAGAATTTTAGTGTTCAAGGAGGCAGTTCTGGATAATGCAGTATTTTTGCACAAGAACACATAGTTTGGGGCAGGGATGTTGGTGCAGAACGAGCTGTTCTGGTGCCAGACCAGCCAGTAGGGCTTGCCCATCATTTTCAAGTTAACGGCTCCCGTGTCTTTTTGGTTGCCCAGGCAATCAGTGTGTGTTGTGTTTGGGAACTGAGTAGGAAATCAATGCCCTTGCATTCCAGCTGGTGCTCAGAGATTAGAGGAGCTGGAGGGGCTGGGCTGCATTTCTGATTCCAGCCACTTCAGCCCCATCAGTGTGGGCGAGTCCAAGCGAAGAACTTGCCCGAGCACAGATGCACAAAGAGAGCCGTTCCCAGTGCAATGCTCTGGGTCTGATTGCATTCCATAAGGACCCACACGCTCCAGATTCCCCAAGAGTGTGGGTTACTGAAGAAACAGGAGAGCAAATTCAGGATGGCTGCTGATTGGGGCACTGCTACCGAGTGCTGATGTGTGTAGCGACAGAAAGGACAGGATTGATTCATGGTGACTCCCACGTGGGGAATAATGTGCTTTTGCTCCATGATTTAGAAGGTTAAAGAAATGCTTTCTTAAGATATGTTATATTAAACTAGTACTATATTAAAACTATACTAAAGAGATACTTCACTAAAAAGCTACTGAAGAAAAACTCGTGACTGTCTCCAGGCAGTCTTTTATCTAATTAGCTAATCAATCTAAACAACTATCACTAAAATCCAACTAACAAATCACTTTCAGAAAACAATCACTATAACACATTCTTCATATACTAAAAAACAAGAACAGCCAGTAGAGATTAGAATTGTTTTCTCTTCTTCTCTAAGTTTCTCACTACCTTCCCTTAAAAAAAACCTAGGAGAGAGAATTATATCTCTCTCCATTCAAAGAATGTAAATACCACAGTACAGTAAAGAGAGATTATAAAAGTGAGATCTGTCTGTCCATCTATCTATCTTTTTAAATCTTCCTGACTCTGCTCCAAAGCAGTGGAAGATGCAAAGCTCACCTAAAGGCATCCCTTCAGGAGAGACAAACAGGCCATGGCAGAAGCAGAGGGAGGCTCTCACCAGACCCTTGAGAAATGCCACCCCTTCCCTGTCAGCTGCCTGAGAGGCTGCTGGAGCTTCAGTCCCAGTGGCCCCTGATTGTGGGGCCAGGGTCACTTTGGAATCTGTGCCTCCCCTCGGGCAGAGAACGACCCAGGAGAGCAGCAGCACAGTGCTTTGGGAACGTGTGAGCCCAGCAGTCTGTGAGTCTCGGCCCACAAAGGGCGTATGGGAAGTTGAAACCCATCTTCTCTTGCTTTCTGTGCAGGTGCTTCTAGAGAAAGAGCAGGAGCACACTGCCTCATCTGAGATGCCATGCCAGACTCAGGGAGAGCTGTTCCCTGCCCGAGAGCAGGAAGAGCAGCTCAGGCAGCAGGTGGAAGAGCCACAGGAGAATGGCCAGGTGAGCCTGACTGGCCAGGGCACAGAGGGAAGGGCAGGAAGAGGGGCATAAACCAGAGCTCTTGGGACTGAGGAGGCCAGGAGTCCCACAGGCACTGGAAGGACAGAGCCTTGGAATCTGCAGAGATCAGCACCAGCACAGGAGGGTTACAGTGGAAACAGAGCTGGGTAGGGAAGCAGAAACAAGGGGCTGAATAAATGTGATTTTGAGGCTAAAAGAGGGAAAAGCTGAGCTTGATGGCAGCTCTCAGTCACTTGCTCTGCTTTTGTGTGAACAGAACATCAAGGCAGAGCCACAAGCAGAGCTGCCTGGAGCTCAGAGTGCCATCATGGCAGTGAAGAGGAGGAATGAAGACATCCAAGAGGAGAAGAATCTCCCTATGCACAGGAGTAATCAACAAAAACAGGTGAATGAAGGAATGGCAGCCACTCCACTCATGAGAGAGAGTCCTTTCCGTTGTTGTTTACAGAAAATTGACAAACAGATGCAGGCACAGCTGCAGGAAACTGAGGCTAGGACCAAGGCAAGGAAGAAGAGGCTAGACGAAAAAATTAAAATCATCCAAGAGAAAATTAATTGCCTCCTTCAGGAGCAAAAGGCTCTAGAAAAGCAAGTGAGGGAAATAGCAATAGGCACTGCAGTCACCCAAGGGGTGGTTTCTGCCCTCCTTGCCTTCCCAGTGCAGAGCAGCAGGGGTGGGTGATGCCTCTGAGTGCCATCCTGATGAGGCCTCTGTCAGAGCTGCTCTCAAGGACACTTCCTGCTCTGCTGGATCTCAGCTGATGCTCTAGACAGTGGCATTACTCCTCTGGCCATTTAGCCAGCAGTCATGCGAATGAACTCCTGCTGGCTTCTTCCAGGTCACCCTTTTCCTTGAGGTGTTTTTGCAGGTGAACATGGTAACTCACATAGATTTGGAATACGAGCTACAAGCTGTCTGTATCCCTTGTGAATGTTCCTGTCCTTTTCTTTCCTTTCTTCCCAGTCGATGACTCCTGGCTGACAGGCACAAGCTGTAGTCTCTGACTGCTTTGTTCTGTTTGACTTGAGGTGGAAGTGTCGCCATCCTACCTGGCAGCCTGCAGAGAGTTCCAGCAAATGACGGGCAACCAAGAGCCCCGAGGCTGGCATGAGGCCCAGGAACTGAACCATCCAGAGATGCTGCAGGATAAGCACGTCCCGAGGAAGGTGCAGAAAAAGAGAATTTCATGGCAGGAGGTAGAACATTAGAATGAGGAGCTGCAAATGTATCTGCAGACCTAGGAGGGGGAAAGGAGTCTTTGGGAGGAACTGGAGCGGTCATTGCTGCAGTCATCCTTTAGAACAAGAAACTGGCTATGAACTCGAGTAAAAGCAGCCTTTGGTTTTGACCATTTGGTTTCACAAGTGGACATCCAAAGCAATCCAGTTGAGGAGCTCTGCATGTGACTGACAGCAGCTTCCTAAGGGCTTGCATTTCAAATGGCAATCACTCTTGCATTTCAGGGCAATCTCTGCCACACCTTCCTGACATCAACTCATTTCTTGTCTCAGATCTACACCGACTCTGACACTGAAGCTGCTGCAGAAGCAGCAGTGCCGTCCCAAGGAGCCTTTGCTCCCCAGCTGAAGAAGTGGAGCCTGAGCCCTTGGTTCACCTCCCGTGCTGACCCAGCTGCTGCTCAGCAACAGGAGATGGCGGGTGACTCCCTGGAGCAGCAGAGTACGTCTGGTATCTTTCTTATCTGAGGGACAGTGAGTTGTGTGCATGTGTCAGCACAGCTGTACCAAAGGGTTCTGCTCAGTTTAGTGTCACAGAAGTGCTGGCAGTGCTCCGAGGCAGCAAGAGAGAGCTCTGGGTGTTCCTACTGCCTCTGAGGGCAGCTTAGACTGGCTGGAGTTTGCCTGGGCTTCCCTTCTCTCTCCCAAAGGCAGAAGCAGGGATTGTTCCTGGATCAGCAGAAGGCTGTGACTGCTTGAGTCCCAGCCACTGGCAGAAGCCCTGCTGAGATCAGTCTCTAGGAAAATCTTTGTGATTCTGCAGCACAACCCAATGAATCTGCTTCTTGCCCTTAACAGCTGCCAGTGCTGTGCTCTCAGATAAGATCTGGTAGGGTTGAGAAGAGAGCCCAGTGGATTCTGTGTCTACCATCACCTGTTGGGACAAAAAGGGCACTGATCTGCGCCTCGGCGTAGCTGATCTCAAAGCCCATCCTGTTGTGTCCTGAATGAGGGCAACAGCTTGTCTGGGGCTCAGGCTCACTCTGGCTTCTTCCCATCAGTGCCTGTCAGTGCTCATGCTTGGGCTTTGCCAGCCTTGTTGTGGTCGCTGCCCTGCCCCTGAGGGCTGGTGGGACTGCAGAGGCTGGAGCCTTCCTTAGCTGGGAGGGTCCCGCTGCTGCCCGGCTGCTGCAGCACAGAGCTGCCTGAGGCAGCAGCCCCTGCTCTGGGCCGGCTTCTGCCTTGCATGGCCTGGACTCACAAGAGGGTCAGCATCTCCTCTGGGCAGCTCTCTGTGTCACAGGGACGCCTGAGGAGCACTGCTGTCCTCTGTGCCCGTGCCCGCCGTGCCGGGTTGGGAAGATGGGGACGTGTGCGGTGCCGAGAGGGCGAGTGCAATGGGAGCGACTGAGCCGCGCTGTCAGGGTGAAGAGAAGCGGCGCGGTTCTTCACGCGGGGCACGGGCAAGGGCGTCTTTGAGCTCAGCCTGCTCATAAAGGGTGAGGGTCCTGATGCTGGAAGCCCCGTGGGGATTGGTTCTAGCATGAGCTGCTCTGGTTTACAAACACAGAGGCATTCTTCTGGCAAACTGCTGCAAGGTGGAAAAGATGGGAACAATTTCCCATCCCAGGGCAATATTCCTCCTGTTCTGGACTTGACATCTGTTCAGAGGAATTGATTCTAAATGTCCAGGTGCATTTAATCTTAGCAAGTAGGAAACCTTTTCTAAATCTCACAGTGTTTATTCCTAAGAAAATAAAGGCACTGTTAGTTCCAGCTCTCCTTAATGTTTCTAGATGACAAACTTACTTGCCTAGGTAGGTATTCTCTTCTGGTCTCAGTCTCCTGTGAATGTATCTCCCTGTGCTTCCCTGTGTGCCTGCTGTCAAGAGGTTTCTCCCTTCAAAGGATGCTGGAAATCAGTCTCTGTGACAGCCACTTGTGCTGTGGGCCTGCTGTTCTTTTCTTGGTGTTCCAGTTGCTGTTCCTGTTGTTGTTAGCCAGCTGTCCACTAAGGGAGGCTCAGAGCTCCAGACAGTGGGGCTGCCTTTTGTATCTCCTAGAAGGTGGGATCTCTGCTTTAAAGTGAACATCTTGCATTTTGTTTCCCTCAGGGAGAATGGTGAAGATGGAAAGTCCTATTCTAAAATACATTGAACTGGAAAATATTGGCAGTGGGTGAGTCCAAGCAATGTTAATGGTACAAAACTATGCATCAGGTGTTTTGCTGGTGGAATAGGTATCAAGTGTGAAGTCAGACAAACTGCAAATCTGTTCAGGCACTGGGCTTAGATTGTCAGTGCTGATCAGAATTTCTAGGTGTGCTCAGAAGGCATTGTCAAAGACATCTTCATGCTTCCAGTGTCCTGCAGGCATTTACAGTAGAGATGTCCTGTGTGGGCTGGCTTTCACTGCAAGGTCTAAATGGCTTCTCCTTTCTCTGCTTCTGTTTTTTTTCTAGGAGTTTTGGAGACGTTTATAGAGCACTCGACACTGCCACAGGAGGAGAGGTAAATATCAACAGCCCCTGCAGACTCTGCTGCACTCGAGGGCTTTCCCCTCTGGTGTGAGCTGTGGCTGGAGCTTTGGGCAGAGCTGTGCTGAAAAGGCACAAGAAGCACAGACTGGTGCCAGCTCACAGAACACATTTGGGACTTTGTCCTCCTCAGCTGCCAGAAGGAAGGCACAGAGGGCAGCAGTTCCTTTCAGAGAAGGACGCGCTCACTCGCTCTCCATTGCTAAAACAAAGGTGGTGCCTTCGAGCACCTCACTGCTCTTTGGGGCTACAGCTTCAGAGTCCTGGATTCTCATTTCTGGCTGCCAGCAAATCCATCTCAAAGTTACTGGCAGATCCTTAGCCACCTGCAGTTCTGCACTTGGGAACTGCACATAGGGAGAGATCTGCAAGGCGTCCCTGAAAGCCCTAAGCCCTGCCCATAGCCCAGGATGTATCCACAGAGTATTAAGGCATGGATTACTTCTTCTGAATCCCAAACCAAGCAGCAGAGAGTGTGGTCAGAGGTTTGTGGGTGATAACTGAGACACTGCTGTTACCAAGTGGTCAAGGCAAAATGTCAGTGGCCCCATGTGTCCTGTAACTGGCTCCCAAGGGAGCAGAGAAATGGGCTGTTGGAATGTCAGTTCCTAATTACTGCAGTGCCTAATCACAAGGCAGTTTGGCACAGCTCAGCTGTGTCATTGCAAAATCACTCGCTCCATGTGCCTTGTGGTCTCGTGCCACCAACCTCTCAAGTTACTGATTTTCAATGTCATTTTAGGTGGCCATAAAAAAAATACAGCTTCAAGGACTGAGGAAGGAGGAACTAAAAGTAAATGAACTCATGGTCATGAAGGTGAATAGAAATCCCAACCTGGTCAACTGTTTAGACAGGTGAGTTGTGCTTTTTTCCCATGAATGTTTGTTCACATATTGCAAACATGCAAGTTAAAATCCCACTTTGGTCACTGGCAGAAAATAGAGCTGTAATTATTGGCTAATTATTATTGCTCTTTTCATCTCCAGTGGGTGGGAAGAGATTGCATTTTGTCTGCATGAGTCTTCGCTGGCACATGGTATTTGAAAATTGTTCAAAAACCCGGATGAGTCGTGTCTTACTAAATCAATGATCTCTATATTCACAGCCACCACTTTGTTTTAGAGCTTGATTTTTTTCAAGTGTCTTCTTCTGTCCAGGTAAACTAACAAGGATTTCCCTTGGATTGTTGCCACTGGTTTACATTGCCATGCATGCCAGGAAGATTAGGTGCTTTTTTCCAGAAACACCATGCCTGACACGTTTTTTATCTGGGCAGTTACTAAACTGCACATTTTGCTTACTGCCCATCTAAGACATCTCCTTTTTTGCAGCTGTGCCTTTCTCCTTGAGACTGCACAGATGGCAAACAATGCACAGCCAAGAGGGAATGTCTATTCCTTTTTTTTGTCTTTGTCTCAAAGGGACCTGAAAAGAAGAATCAACCCTTCTTTTCCAAACAGCAACCTAGCCATGTACATTCATCTCCATGCCCTTGTTTCCTTCTTTCAGCTACCTTGTGGGTGAGGAACTGTCCCTGGTTATGGAGTACATGGATGGAGGCACTCTGAGCAATGTCATCAGCCAGGTCTACCTGTCGGAAGATGAGATGGCAGCCATCAGTCGGGAGGTCAGCAATCCCATCTGTGTTTCCAGGGGCTTGGGCAGGATTGTCTGGGAAACTGGGGCTCAGAGCTGGAGTGATTTCCTGTGCCAAGCTTTGTTTCTGTGTTGCTGCTATTCTATGGGCAAGTAAAAGCATCTCAAGTGAAAGGCCTGCCATTGCCCCTTCACTCCCTGTACTCAGTGCCAGTACTCTTATCTCCTGCTGTAGTATTCTCAGTCTGTCTCTTGTATTTTTATTTGCTGTTCTCCACCTTGCCTCTCTAAATGTTTGCCTGGAGTCTGTCTTCACTGCATTCCTTGCCTGTAAAAGCAAAGGTGCTGGTGGCAGGATTTGAAATGACCAGCAAAGAAAAAAGACTCATTTCTCATAGTCCTCAGCTGAAAAGAATAGAAGTGCAGCCAAAAATGCTCTTTGCTTCCACAAAGTGACTGGTGTGATACTTCCAAGCCTGTGCTGAGGCCAGCAAGAAAATCTTTTCCATGCAGCCTCCCACCCAAAAGTGATCCACTAAACACCAAGGGAGGGACTTTTCCTTTCCAAACCCCTCCTTTGTCCTCTGCATGGAAAAAGCACGTCCACTGCAGCAGGAGTCACCCTGGCTGGTTTGCAGGGGACAGCCTACACCAGCAGGTGCTGTTGCTCTTTCAAAAGCTGACATGCCTTTCCTCAGAAAGGTCCTGCTCTGCAAGTGTTGGAGCAGCAAGCTCTTCCTCTCAGTGGCCATTACTGTTCTGCCATTACTCCCCATTCCCCTGGAGAGGGAATCTTTTCGATTCTTTGTTTCCTTTCTTTTGTGATGAAATCACATCACTCATTTTTGCCCTCCTCTTTCTGTTTTCTCTCTCAGTGCCTGCAAGGACTGGATTTTCTTCATTCAAACCACGTCATCCACCAAGATGTGAAGAGCAGCAACATCCTTCTCAGAACTGACGGCTCTGTCAAGCTGGGTCAGTATATTCTTGGTCAGGTGCAGCGTTCCAGGGATGTGGGTGTGGGGCTGCTTCGTGTGACTGCCAGCTCCCCAGAAATGGTGCTGGTGGCAGTGCAGGGACCCCTGCTGCGAGCTGAGGGCACAGTTGCAACATGCACAGAGGTATAAGGAACCACAAGCAGTCAAGAGTGGCCTTGCTCTGTGTGTGTCCCTTCCAGACAGAGGGAGCTACAATCTAAAGCTTCAGGGGAATGAAGTCCACTGCTGTGAGCAGCGTTAAGAAACCTGGGTTTTTTGGAAGTGGCCAATTCCATACTCCCTTGGCTAAAGCCCCAAGGAAATCCAGCATGAACAGTCCTCCAGGAGATCCAACAGCACATTGTTAGACTGAGAGTGGGGAATTCTTTTGCTTGGTTTCCTAACTGGAGCTGGCTTTCATGGTTTGTTGTTTTCTCCACAGCTGACTTTGGCCTCTTTGCTCAGCTCAGCCCTGAGCAGGGCAGACGGAGCTCCGTGGCTGGTGCTGCTGGGTGGCTGGCACCTGAAGTGGTGACAGGTCAACCATGTGGCCCCAAAGTGGACATATGGTCTTTGGGAATCATGGGCATCGAAATGGTGGAACGAGAAGTTCCTTCCTGGAATGCAACTCCTGTCTTGGTAAGGTGCAAATACTCACCGATCCCACTGTCTTTCTCACCTGTCCCATGTTCTGTGTGCCATTGGACAAAATCCCATTGCCATCTGCTGGCACCACTTCCACCAAGGTCCCCTTCTAAAAATGCCCCTGCAACACATCAGCATCTGCTGTAGCTTTGGTTGTATCAGAAAGGGAAGTGGCAGTTCAGAAACCTAACCAGGTCAGAAACCTGCCATTTTGGCCTCCAGCCATGCCTGACATTTCCCACTTGTTTTTTGAACAATGTTGGAACTCTGTTTCTGAAGGACAAGAATTTTTCAGTGGACAGGGTAGACATGTGATAAATATTCGAGAAATAGAGGTTAGACCTTTCCAGTTTAAATTTCATAGAAAACATAGGAAAAAAAGAAAAAGAAAAGTAAACAAAAAAGGAAAAGAGAAAAAAACTTACTACCAAAGCAATGCCCAAGCAGTTCTGCTTGCTTTTTCATTTTTTAAACGCAGCTCTTCTCTTCCATTCTGTAGCATCTTTTCCAAATCCTGTGGTCGTTGAAACTTTCAGGCTTTCAAGTCATCTGTACATTGTTCAGTCATGTGTGTGGGTGGCCTGGATAATTTTAGGATGTGTTTTTCTCTGACTGCAGTTAGAATTGTTTGCCAAACCCTTGGCTGTTTCTTGGTACTTTAACAAGTTGATGAGCTCGCAGGCAGGTGCCTGGGCAGGGATCCAGCGTGGGCAGTTGACACCGGTGCTGTGTTTCTTTACCACAGGAGCAGGGCCATCCCTGGCCTGCACAGTTCTAATGACAGGGAGAGCTCCAGCTCCCCACCATGGCCAGTGGCTGAGCTCAGCTGAGAGTCAGGATAAAACCCTCTTTGTCACCTCTGGTGATGTGGGAAAAGGACAGAAAGCCGCATCAATTATTTGTACACAAGGGGAGGGCATTGCCATTTCTGGCTTTGAAATTCTGCTTTGGGTTAAAGAGGATAATAGCAAAGTCTCTTTGGTCACCATCTATTTCAGCGCCATGAGCACAGAGTTATCATGACAGTGGTGGGCATTTTTATGGAGACTCCAAGGCCTCTTGCCATTGTTATTTTTGTCTATTTGAGATGGAGTCTGCAAGTTGAGGTTTGAATAGTTCCAAGTCGGTGTCTTATGTTTCTAAATACCATCTTGCAAAAGCCGAATGAGCTCTCTCCCTCTGACTTGTCAGCGTGTTAGAGCTTGGTTCCACATGAACCACACTGGATAATGATCAGTCGATGTCTTGCCAATCTACACTGTAATTCCTTGGCCTGAGGAGTATCAGAAAGACCTGCTGAGCTCCATGGACACTGTCAGCTGCATGGAAGTGAGCATCCTTGGCCTTACAGAAGAAACTGGAGCTCAGCTTAGGTTAGATGCTCTTGAGCAGGAGAAAGGCTGGAATTGTCAGGTGTTTCCAGAGGCCTGTGTGCCCAGAGGGACTGAGTTCTGGGGAGCAGCTGGATGTTTCTGCACATCATGGAAGGGGATTGCCAGACAGCTCAAGCCTCACCACAGGCAAACACTCCCCAGCTCTTCTCAGGCAACATTTGCTTTGGGTTTCAAGTTGTTCCCACTTGTCTGTCTGTGAAGATGCCCCTCAAACCACAAGGCAAGCCTCTCAGAACTGGTGTTACATTTCCAGAAATGAAGAAAAGAAGCCCAAACACAGGAAAGTTGCTAAGGCACTGGTTTTTAGGGAGGAACTTAACCCCCTGTGCAGTTTCTTCTCACTGGGAAACATGCCTGAAACCTGGCCATGAGGGTGTAAAGGCCACAGAGTCTCTTCTGCTTCTTGTGCAGTGATGCTGAAACACTCAGTGACCATGTTTCTCTCCTAGCCCAAGCCACATTCTGCCTGTCACCAAGCCAGAGCCTGGTGATGTGGAGAGCCTGCCAAAACCTCCCATTTGTTTCCTGGCACTTTCTGGGATGGGCCTACCATTCATGCATTGACTTGAGTAGCCAACTGAGCAGAGGATGACCGTAGGGATGGAACCTCTCCTTCTGATTTGACCATGAAAGGTTTTTCTTTTCCATGTAAGGAAAGCAGAAATTTTCAGACTGCTGAGAGACAGAGCTGCAGGTGGCTCCTGTATGTCCAAGCAGGTGTTTTCATGCCAGTACATTTGTGCATGCATCTTAATGTGTCTGTGTTGAAGATGAGATTCCCAATGTTTGTTTCCTTACCTGAGGAATACCTGGTGCATTTCCTTTCTTTCCTTCCAATTCCCATTGTTTTCAAGAACAAAGCAAAAAGCTTGATTCATTTTGTTTTATGGCAGCTGTGCTTAAGGGACCAAGAAGCACTGCAGAAATACTTTTCGTATATTAACCCTTGGATAGAGTAGAGTTAGTATAGCAAAGTCCTTCTTCCAAAAAGCCTCTCAAGTTGGTATGAATCCTCAGGGAAGGAAATGTGATTGTGCTGATGTAGTTCCCACTAACTAGGTCAGTCAATGAAATCAGCTGCCAAGGCAAGATCTGTGGGATGTTGGAGAGGCTGTGGCTGCATCGGGGTTTGGGGTTTAGGTTGGTAAAGAAAAGTCATCTCTGGGTCTCTGCCAGGGCAGAAACTGCCACTGCAGAGTGGAGCTTAATCAATGGGATCTGGGAAAGCAGTGACAGATGGGAAAGAAGCAGGTGGAGCCTGGTGTCTCCTTTTTCCCCAGCCCCAACTCCTGATAGCCACAGGAGGAAGACAAAAGCTGAAGCAGCCCAACCTATTTTCATCCTGCCTGCGTGACTTCCTGAGCTGCTGCCTGCAGAGAGACGAGGCGGGGCGCTGGTCTGCCAAAGAGCTCCTGCAGGTAAAATGTGAAGGGGCTGCAGGTGAAACAGGCTCTGAGGGATGGGCTCCTCCTCCACTCAAGCCCAAGGCAGCAGATGAGCCCCCTTCCTCCTCACCTCCACTCTTGGTGCTCTTCAAATGAAAATGGTGAGGAATCCTAGACTGGGCTGGGCTGGCAGGGTCCTGTAAAGGTCCTCTGGTGCCAGTGTCCTGCAATGAGCAGGGGCATCTTTAAAGAGATCAGGTTGCTCAGAGCCCTTTGCCACCGGAGCTGGAATGGTTGCAGGGATGGGGCTCCTACAAGCTCTTGGGGCAAGCTGTGCCAGGGTCACACCATGCTCGGAGTAAACAAGTTCTGATTAGATCATATTTGTGTTTAAAAATATTCACCCCCATCCTATTGTATCTGGCCCTGTTAAAAAAGATGTTGCCCACTTTCTTCAAAGCCACTCTGAAGTCTTGGAAAGTGGCAATAAAGTCTCCCTGGGGCCTGTTCTTCACAAAACTGAATAACTCCAGCTCCCTCTGCATTTCCTGAGTCGGAGAGGTCCTCTGGCTGTTTCTGTCACCCTCTTTTGTAATTTGGTGGGGTGTTCAGTTTTATCTAATGGCAAAAGAATTGAAGTAGAGCAATGCAGGGTTCAGAGACATGAAATGGTGGTGGAGAAACCCAAGGAAGCCAGTCCCAGCCTAGGTTTGGCTGTGGGCAGGAGGGGCTGTGGGGGGCTCACTGTGAGCCTCTGAGGGGCCCTGGTTTGTGCCCCCCAGCCCACCCTCAGAGGTTTCTGCCATGCAAACAGGGACAGCTGGGAGGGACTTGTCCCAGCCCCATCTGCTGCCTGGCACGCTCAAGCAGACGGGAACTGTGCCAGGGTTACTGCCAGGTTGTGTGGCAGAGAGGGAACTGCAGGGCCCAGTGCCACTGGGCTGGCCCTGCTGGGAAGGAAGGAGCCATCCAGCACACGAGGGGCAGGGCATGGAACGGTAGACACTGCTCTGTCTCCCTGTGGAAATCAGCACAGTGCCTGTCTTTCAAAGAGAGGGACCAGTGTGAGGCTTTGGAGTTTCCTGAAAAGTAGAAACTCCAAGGACAAAGAAAGCACCATTTCTAGAGTACTGGCAGGGCAAAAATCTCAGCAAGATGAAGACACCTGGATAAATGGATGAGTGGGATTCTGGGCCAGGTTTGCCTGTGATGGCAAAGTCCTGCACATAAAGTTGGAGGTGTAGATGGTCCCATTGGTCCTCTTCCTGTATCCTTCTAGGAGCCAGAGGAATCCTGTGAAGCACTGAGCTTGGAAAGTCATGGTCCATTGTTTTTTGTTGATTTGTTTTTTTTTCCCTTTGGGCAGCATCCATTTGTAACATTTGCTGAGCCTGCGTCCAGCCTGGTGCCGCTGATTGTTTCAGGGAAGAAGAGGAGGGAGACAAGAACGTGACAATCACATCAGGACCATTTATTCCTCAACCAGTTGATAGTAGGATTGTAGGTTAGGACTAGGATTAGGATTAGGATTAGGATTAGGATTAGGATTAGGATTAGGATTAGGATTCGGGATAGGTTTAGGGTTAGGGTTAGAGTAGGATTGTCTAATAGGACTGCAGAGTAGGACTGGAAATGAATAAAGTTTCTGAAACCACACCTCACCTTGAAGATTCCCTTCCTTCTCACTCTGCGAATAAGCTCAAAAATTCCTTCTGAATTGTCTGTTGTTTCTTAAAGGTGGAAAGTGACACAGTGTCTTTGGCATGGTGTGAAAGTGGGGAAGGATGTTCTTCATTCATCCTCTCCAGACCACACTGCCTTTGGAATATGGCCCACTGGTCTGTTTTTGGCCAGCTTTGGTACTTCTATTTGAGGCAGAAAGGGCAATGGCATTTGAAAGCAAAACTAAAAGAAGAATGAGGCAGCCCAAACACCCTGTGCAGATGCAGGCCTTCAGCTGTGACTGGAGAGCATTTGGGCTCCTGCCACTTGGATTTGGATCCCTAAATGCAATAATCTCTTTGGCTGGAGGAAAGCCTTGCTCAAGTGAGAAAGCAGAAAGATCAGAGAGGGTGCTCGGGAAGGTCTCCTGTGGTGCAGAGCTGTCAGCGCCTCTGAGGTGAGAGTGGGCCCGGCCTTGCCCGGGCTGGAGCCCCAGCAGAGCCCCGGCAGAGGCCGGAGCAGCCTGAGCCCCGGCAGAGGCAGGCTGGAAGGAGGCCCTTGGAGCTGCAAGAGGCAGCAGCCGGGCCCTGGGTGCCTCTTGCTGGGAGCGGGCGAATCCTCCACCCTCAGAGTCCAGGTGGCAGCTGGCTGCTGCCGAGGGGAAGCGCAGCCGTGCTGGGCACAGCCCGGCCTGGAGGCCATGGCCGTCTGGAGTGTGCCCAGGAGCAGAGAAAGGCCAAGGGCAGCTGCGGGCCGCTGGGCTGGCTGAGGATTCCTCCTCTTCTGCTGGCTGCCCTGCAACTCCTGGCAAAGGCCAGCAGTGTGTGCAGCACTCTGGGCACCGGGGCAGGGAGCCGGGCTGCTCGGCAGGCTGGAGCACAGGGCAGCTCCTTCAGGCCTGGCACTTGTGCCAGGGGAAGCGAGGCCAGCGTGAGGCAGGGACAGCTTGGCGGGGCCCATGTGCAGGAGCCAGCACCTCACGCAGCTCTGGGAGGAAGTGCCTGCAACCCTGCAGTTCTGCACTGAGCCAGAGCAAAGGTGTGAGATTGAGACGGAGTAGGAATTTATTTTGAATTAGGTGAAGTGTTTGGAAGAGATGAGGGGTCTGTGGGGCTAAAGTTGAAAGAAAAGCTGCATTTTAGAGACAATAAAGAGATAGAGAAAGAAAAACAGAAATGACTACAAAGTTAATCTGTTTTAGACTTAGAAATTTTTTTGATAAAGAAGAACTGGTGCTAAATGTCACGCAGAATGAATATGTATGAACTTATTTTGAAACTGCATGCATATGCATTTAGAAGGGAGATAAAAGAAGACCCGAGGTCTTCAGAGGTACGCTTGCCTTTATGGGGGCTTGCGTCCAGCGCGCGTCATAATAAAAGCATACCGGGCTTTACAACTTTTACAAAGTTGTGAGGTTTCTTCTTTTCTCCGCAAAACATTCTTGGTGAGCCAGCCAGGAGAAGGAGACACTTTCTGTCTCCATCTCTGTCCTCGCAGGGGCGGGGGGGGACCGACGGACTCCTAGGCATGCCCCAAGATTTTCCTGAAGGAGGCTCTGCTCCTCTCGACTTGCCTCCTGCTGGGACAGACAAGGACCTGCTGGCCTGCGGAGGAAGATACGGTATGTACTGAGGGGCCCCTGGGGGAGAGGAAGGAGAGCAAAGGAGTAAACCACCCAGAGACGTCTGGGTTCAGCTGATAGAGCAGCTGTATTAGAGACGGGGTTCATCGTTCTGATAGAGCGGAACCGCCAGCAGCTCTGGGGGTGAGCTGGGTAAACCCATGTATGCGTGTATTAAGGTTCATTGTTCTGATAGGGCAGAGCTGAACCCGCGTGTGTTTTCTTTGTTTGTGTGTGTGAGTGGTGTCCGGACACTGTGTTGCTGTATGTTGCATTGAGTGATCGGCACGCTGTATTTGTAATTGTGCAAGTGTATAAAGTGTATGTTGTATAAAAGAGAGTAGATCCATAGTGCTCTACTTCACAGGGGGGGGAAGTCCTACCCGCCGCTGAAGAAGCTGAGTAAACACCGGCCAAGGCAGGCTTTGGGGGCGGGGAGCGCCCGACAGAGAAAACAGAGTAAACTGTAGAAAAGCGTAGGTGAAGACGTTTATTGAGTAAAAGTAGTAAATTGTAGTGTAAGTTGTGCATACTTTCACCGTGGCTAGACGAACCCAAGGGGTTCCTCTGCCTCAGTGGTTTAGACTCGACCCCTGAGAGTTTGTGAATCAGGTAGATTATTGGATAGATAGGGGAGACGAACAAATTCATTTAAAAAAACTCTACCAGACTTCAGCTAACACTCTTGTAAGTCTAGACTGAGAACAACTTGCCGTAAAAGATTTAGAGCTCCCTGTAATAAACAGAATAGCTTGCCTTTGCAAAAAATTTCGGGTAGCCTTTGGTACATCAAGGGGCTGGCACGCTGCGCAAGTATTATTACAGTGTATAGTTTGTGAGAAACACTGGTATTGCTGTTCTAACAAGCGACAGAGCACGTGCCCAAGTGTAGATTAGAAGTTTCTGATCAAGCTGATTCAGAGTCTAAGATTTTAAAACTTGTGTGTGGGAAATCGCATCTGATACCTGCCACTTGGAGTGTGTGGGAGGAAGATTGAGAAGCTACTGTGAAGTCCTCTGAAAAGAGGTTTGGGTGGAAGCGAGATAGGGCAAGAAGGAAATAATGAGAACTAACCAGAGCAAAGAAGTTCCACAGGCCAACCCCTTAGGGTGCATCTTGGCCCACTGGAAGGAAGTCACTAGCCGGGGGAGCTCTGAGAATAAAAAAAATCTAATCCAGTATTGCACACACTAATAACCCTTATACAAGTTAGAAGACAGAGCAAAGTGGCCACCCACTGGAACCCTAGACTATAATACTTTACTGCAGTTAATGTTGTTTTTAAGACGAGAAAGTTAATTAGATGAGGTCTCGTATGCTGATAAGTTTTTTGTTTTAGGAAATCACCAAGAGTAGCAAAAAGACTGTGAGATTAAATCACCCTCAGACCTACTGGTCTTAGCCCTTGAAAAAGATAACAAGGCAAAGAGAATGCAAATCAAACGCTGTTGTTCAGCATGCAGTATAGGACAACGGTGTATGAGATCAGATAAGGTCTATCGTTCTGAGGAGCAAGAACGAGACTCATTTGAGTGGGTGAAAGCTCCTCCACCTCCTCCCCGAGGGGGGGAGGTTAGAGAAGTTGAAGCTGAAACTGAAGATGAAGAGGAAGAGTACTTCCCCAAAAAGGAGGAGGACTCAAGTAGAGAATGCACATCTACTAGAACCCACCCCATCCGTGGGAGTCCAGTTGCATCTAGAACTAAGAAGCAAGTAATGCTACAGGCCCCTCTGCAACAGGCAGTGGGACCAGAAGGGGCCAAATTAATGATTAAAGTGCCATTTACCACCCTTGATTTAGAAACATGAGAAAAGATTGCGAAGAATTATTGTGTTGACCTGATACTCACTGCCAAATGCCTATGATATGTTATCAAACAACACAATCCAGACTGGGCTGACATCCAGCTACTACTAGATGCTTTCACTGAAACAGAGAAACAGCTGATCCTAAAGACAGCAGAGAATTTGGCAGAAGATTACTGTAAAGCCACACAGCTAGATGTGAAAGAACATTTCCCCCTCCAAGACCCAGAACGAGATCCTAATGTGTCGGCAGAGGTAAAGAAATTAGCAGAGTATCAAGAGTAGATAGCAACAGGAGTAGAAAGAGCTATTCCAAAAACCATAAACTGGTCTGCCTTATATTCTCTTAAGCAGAAGCGTTCTGAGACTCCATCTGAATTTCTAGAGCGTTTAAGGAATACTATGCGTCGTCATACATCATTAGATCTGGAGTCTGAGATAGGGACAAATCAACTAGTTAATTCATTTTTAAAGCAGTCTGCTAGAGAGATCAGGCATAAACTTCAGAAAATTCAGAGACCAGATGAGAAGAATCTTGAAGCCTTGTTAGAAGAAGCCTAGAGAGTATTTAGTAACCAAGAAGAAAGATAAAAACAAAGAATGAAAAAGTTAGTGGCAGTAGTACAGGAAGAAAAGCAGAAGAAATACAACCCGAGACCGCCAAGACAAAGACCACCTCAGCTAAGCAAGAACCAGTGTGCAATCTGCAAAAGAATTAGTCACTAGAAAAGCCAATGCCCAGAACGAAGAAGGAGTGACCAACAGATAGCTGCACACATACAAAACAACTGAAGAGGACCGGGGGATTCTACCCCAGCAGATCCATAACAATGAAGCTAAGAGAAGAAAAGAGTAGGATTTTTAGTTGACACAAGAGCTACATATTCAGTCTTAAATAAAGCTTTAGTACCAGTAGAAAATGATTATGTTGTAGTGCAAAGAGCAACTAGCCAGTCTGAAAGGGCATATTTTTGTAAACCTTTGAAGTATAAATTGAGAAAACAATAGAGTATTCATAAATTCTTGTACATGCCTAATTTGGTGAATTAAGCACTTTTAGGGAGAGATTTATTGGAATAATTACAAGCAACCATTACATTCAAAAATGGGGAAATTACTCTGGAGGTGAATGATCAAAAGTACATAGAGGTATTAAGTTTAACTCTGACAGCTATTGGCATTAAGGAAGAAAGTGATGAAGAAATACTAGGTCAGGTATTTCCTGGGGTGTGGGCCTCTGATGTGCCAGGGAGGGCAAAAAATGCCTCCCCCATAGTAATCAAACTCAAGGAGGGGGCGCAACCAGTGAGAATCAAGCAGTACCTCCTAAAGAAAGAGGATAGGGAAGGAATCAGCCCAATAATCGAAAATTTTCTGCGGTTAGGATTACTGAAAGAATGCCAATCTGATTTCAATACTCCCATCTTACCTGTTCGGAAATCTGATGGGTCATACCGGATAGTACAGGATTTGAGGGCTGTCAATAAAATAACAGAAGATCTGTATCCAGTGGTAGCAAATCCATACACTTTATTAACTTGCCTAACACCTGAGCTAACCTGGTTTACTGTTTTAGATTTAAAGGATGCCTTCTTTTGCCTCCCCATCCATGAAGCCAGCCAAAAAATCTTTGCATTCGAATGGGAAAGCCCTAAAAGTGGGCGCAAAACCCAGCTCACATGGACCAGACTACCCCAAGGCTGGAAAAATTCCCCTACTTTGTTCAGGGAGCAACTTGCAAAGGATCTGGAGTCCTGGGAAGCTCCACAGGAAGGAGGGAGGCTTTTGCAGTATGTGGACGACCTTCTAGTGGCCACTCGGACGAGGGAAGCATGTGTGGCCTGGACGGTAAGCATTTTGAATTTCCTAGGACTCCAAGAATACAGAGTATCGAAGAAAAAGGCACAGGTAGTGAAACAGAAAGTAATCTACCTGGGGTACGAGGTGAGTGCTGGGCAACGGACTTTAGGGCAGGCTCGCAAGGAAGGCATATGCCAAACCCCAAAACCCCAGACCATAAAAGAGCTCCGAACCTTCTTAGGCATGGCAGGATGGTGCCGGCTGTGGGTTTATAACTATGGACTGCTTGTCAGACCCCTCTATGCCCTGATTGCCGATGGAAGCATGATCTCCAGTGGACAAAAGAAGCAACACGGGCCTTTCACCAGCTGAAGGATGCTCTCATGTCAGCTCCAGCTCTGGGACTTCCAGATGTGAGTAAACCATTCTTCCTGTTTTCCCATGAGAAACAGGGAATTGCCCTGGGAATACTGGCTCAGGACTTGGGTCCATACCGGAGGGCAGTTGCTTACCTCTCTAAGCAACTAGATGCAACAGCCAAAGGATGGCCAGGTTGCCTCAGAGCTGTAGCAGCAGTTGTGCTGAACATTCAAGAGGCATGCAAGTTTACTCTGGGACAAAAATTGACTGTGCAAGTGTCCCACACAGTGTCCGCAGCACTGGAAGTAAAGGGTGGCCACTGGCTTTCACCACAGAGGTTTCTGAAATACCAGGCCATCATGGTAGAGCAAGATGATGTAGAGATCGTGGTGACTAATATCGTCAACCCAGCTTCCTTTCTCAGTGGAAATCAAGGAGAAGCAGTACACCATGATTGCCTGGAGACCATTGAAGCTACCTACTCCAGCCGCCCAGACTTAAAGGATACCCCTCTGGATGATGCAGAGACCTGGTTCACTGACAGGAGCAGCTATGTCGCCAATGGGAAGCAACATGCTGGGTATGCAGTGACCACCTACAGAGAGGTAATCGAGTCTGGACCCTTACCAACAGGTACCTCCGCGCAGAAGGCTGAGATAAGTGCCCTGACCCATGCCTTGAAAAGGGCAAAAGGGAGGAGAATAAACATCTACAAAGACTCGAGGTATGCATTTGGAGTTGTACATGCACATGGGGCCATCTGGAAGGAGAGGGGACTGCTTACCTCACAGGGAAAAAAGGAAAGAACATCAAACATGCACAAGAGATAATCCAGCTGCTGGAAGCAGTTCAGCTGCCTGAAAAGGTAGCAATTATGCACATTAAGGCACACCAAAATGTGAGCTCAGAATTGGAAGAAGGAAATGAGCTGGCGGATAGAGAGGCAAAAGAAACAGCAAAAGGTGAGGTAGCTACTGAAGGAGTCCTTATTCCAGATGGACAAATCTCCCTTGAAGGTAAGCCAGAATACAACAAGAGAGATAGGAAATTAATTGAAGATCAAAAAGAGACGTATAACCAAGAAGGGTGGGCTACCATTGAAAAGAAACTGGTAATCCCTTCCCATCTATTGTGGTCACTAGTAAGGGAAGAACACCAGAAAACACACTGGGGCATAAATGCCCTATACACATACCTGATTGAAAGAATTGTTGCTAGGAATTTATATGCCACTATTACTCAGGTGACCCGACAGTGTGATCTTTGCCTCCAGACTAACCCCAAAAATACCCCCAGACCGAAACTCGGTCAGAGTGGGAGAGGCCATGGGCCTGGACAACAGTGGCAAATTGACTTTTCAGAACTCCCAAGGAAAGGGGGGGTATCGGTATTTGCTGGTATTGACAGATACATTTTCAGGGTGGCCAAAAGCATTCCCCACCAGAACTGTCAAAGCTAGAGAAGTGACCAGAGTATTATTACAAGAAATAATACCACGCTTCGGAATTCCAGCCACAATATCCTCAGATAGAGGATCACATTTCATTTCCAAAATAGTGCAACAGATTAGTAGCCACCTGGGCATAGACTGGGAACTTCACACCCCATACCGCCCCCAATCAAGCGCCCAGGTGGAGAAAATGAATCATTTGATTAAACAGCAAATCATAAGACTGGGGCAGGAAGCTTATCTACCCTGGCCCCAGGCTCTTCCAATAGCACTATTGCGAATTCGAACGAAGCCTCGAGCTAAAGAAAAGTTGAGCCCTTTTGAAATACTCTATGGAAGACCATATGCAATACAAAAGGGACTGTCCACCCATATTGGAGAGGTAACACTAGCCACCTACATGGTGGCCTTAAACCAACAGCTCAAGGAAATTGAGAAACATGTGGCTGGAACTCGGAGCTGGGGGTTAGATGGGCCAGTACATAACATACAACCTGGAGATTATGTATATGTTAAGTCTCTTACAGAAAAGACCTTGGAACCACAGTGGGAGGGACCATTCCAAGTGCTTCTCACCACCTTCACTGCAATCAGAATCAAGGAGCAGAACACCTGGATTCATCACTCTCAGGTAAAGAAGGCCCAGAAACCCCTAGAGGACTGACACCAGGAGACAATGAACTGAGACTAAAACTTACTCGGGCAAAATGAGTATATTGCGGTCGGGAGTAGCTCATATTTTAGTTTGTAGAATTGTATTGTGTGTAATCATAACTGAAGTTTTAGAACTTGAGAGTACCTTTATTCAGAGCAATGCTGAATGGCCTTGGTCCCAGGCGTTTAATCAGTATACTGGATCCATGGGAAAACCTTCTGAGATAAAGGATTTAAACCTATCCACTGTGGTAATTCATGGAGATCAGGTATATGGGGAGCAGGAATGGCAGGAACGGAAGCTGTGGACACTTCAAGGGATTAGAGGAGAAGAAATCAAGGTAGGGTGCCGGATGATAAATGGGACGGCTTATGAGAGACCAAATGAAATTAGTGTCTCAACCTCTCCTGGTGCATATGAACACCAGGAAATCTGTGATAGCCTAAATGAATCAGACTGCTGGTGTAATTTCACCTTACTACAGCCTGTAGAAATAACTTGCCTTTGGGCACAAGATGATATCGGGCTTTCATTTAAATTCAAAGTAGACACTACACCTTTTACCACAGCAAGACCCTATACAGCCCACAGCAAGACTCAAATAGTTCAGACTCAACCCAAACTTGAACCTGAGGTGTATGGAATAGGCCCCTATGTAGTAAGGAATGTGGGTGAGCAACAACTATTATTCAATCCAGAATGGTCTCTCAAACATGTGGAGTTGATAATGCAAATTAACATCTCAAAAATCCAACCAGCCTGCTCCTCCTTCCTGAAAACTTCCTTTGAGGGCTGGACAACATGGTTACAAAAACAGGCATACCTCAGGAGCAGAACAAGAAAGGACCTAACTGGCTTATTAGGGACAGGATTAGGAGTTTTAAATGAAATTGATTCAGAAATACTGATGAATAAACTGGCTGCTGCAGCAGGTAGCCTAACAAAATTGAAGCAACCCTTGCAGTCATCTCTATTGGCATTAGGAACTAGCCAGTGGCAGATTTCAAAAGTACTGTCAAAGTGGGAAACGGCCAGGGACCAAGACCACAAGCTGATAGTAGAAGCACTTAGTACAGTTCAAGATAATGTGTCCTTAGCTTTCAGTTGTATACAAGCACAGTTATGGATGCAGGCAACAGCAGCTCTGATCATATGGGAAGGGAGTGAAAGTAATTTTCCAGCTGAAATTCGGAAGATTGTGTGGGATAATGCAATTGATTTTGAAAGGAAATTTCAGTCCTGGTGGACTATGGTGAATTTCACCTATGATCCTGTTTCTAATGTAGCAACTGCCTTTGTGCTTACCATACGTAATGCCACTGTTTATGTTATCCATCCCACCATTGCCCTAGGATTAAACCATGAAAAAACAATACTCTATCCTTCAGAACATAGAGTGTGGGCACGAAAGATGAATGGAAAGTGGCAGACAGTAAACTTAGAATCCTGCATTACTAGAGAACAGATGGGATTCATTTGTGAAAGCAATACTATTAATGCTCAGGATGTGTGTTTGGACACTGAACAGAGTATTTGTCACTTTGAAGTTCATCCAGTCACTGACCAGAGAACTGTGCTCGTATATACTGGAAAAGGGTGTGTGTCTGAGGACTGCCTGTGCTGCAGTAAAAATTGATAGCAATGATGTTATTCTGTCTAGTAGAAATCATTCTAACTTCTGTATTTGTAATTTTGTTAAGATTATCGGGTGTGATTTTTCATACTTGGCCCCAGTGACATCTCACCAGCTGATTAAAGCTAATTACACAATGTATCACAGACTACCACCTACCCCTATTGGGATGAACCTTACATTAGTGAAACAATTAATTAAGCACCAAGACCTACTGGAAATCCTGAAGGAAATCCAAGAAAATGGAAAGAAAACCTTAATTACTGTCCAACACGATACAAAGGAGATAACCAGGGTTCTACAAAGAATAAAACAAAATACGGATCATCACTGGTGGGATGTGATCTTTGGGCAGTCACCAACTGCGAATGGAATCTTTAATAAGTTATGCCACCCCACTGTAGTTTTACTAATATTAGTTGGGATAAATTTAGGATTATCTATTACATTGTTAATTTGGAACTGTAGAATGCTACAACGAATAGCTGTACTAACCTCTTTGTCAAACATACATGGTGAAGTGTTAAAAGACACTTATTGTCGTGGAGGTTTTCCTTAAGTTAAAGAATTTACTTATTTCCTAGGAAAGGGGGGAATGAGACAGAGTAGGGATCCATTCTGAATTAGGTGAAGTGTCTGGAAAGGGTGAAAAGTCTGTGAGGCCAAAGCTGAAGGAAAAGCCACATTCCAGAGACAACAAGGAGACAGAGAAAGAAAAATAGAAAAGACCACAAGGTCAATTTGCCCCTGACCTAGAAATTCCTTTGATAAAGAAGAGCTGGTGCTAAATGTCACACGGAATGAATCTGTATGAACTTATTGTGAAACTGTATGCATATGCATTTGGAAGGGGGATAAAAGAAGACCCGAGGTCTTCAGAGGTACGCATGCCTTGTTGGGGGACTTGTGTCCGGCGCGCGTCATAGTAAAAGCATACCGGGCTTTACAACTTTTACAAAGTTGTGAGGTTTCTTCTTTTCTCTGCAAAACAGCTCCCTCCATGGGAGACATGTCCTGAAACCTGGGAGCAGCTGCACGGGGTGCCCATGGTGGGGAAAGGACAGAGGGGGAGCGAGGCTGCCATGGATCCCTTCCCCCTGTTCCGGGCTCTGCTCTGACATGGGGGACCCTGGTTCACTCTAGGATCTCTCCCAGGTCTCTTCCCAGAGCTTCATCCCACAGCTCAGCCCCAAGGGCCAGACAGCTATTAGGAATTTCACAGCCTACCATTGGTGACTCATAGTCAGAATGCACAGGAAAACTCTAGCTGTGTTTCAAAATACCAGATGCTGTGTTGTTTCCTTCCCACTGCAGATTTCCCATTGCCCCAGCCTCAGCCCCTGGCAGCCTGCCTGGATGTTCTCCCCGTGCCGCTTCTGCAATCCCACTCGTCCAGGTCCTCCTGGTTCTGTGGGCAGCTCTTCGGGCCACTGAGGCCCTGTTCCTCCTTTGTTTGTGAGCATGTCCGAGTGAGAGATGACTCAGGGGCTCAGCACCAAGGCCTCCAGCAGCAGTGGTCAGTTCCTGAGCGCGCTCGGGGGCCACAGGCAGCTGCCCATGGCTCTGGCAGGGATGTGAAGGGGAGGCCGTGCAGGGGAGCAGCCCCCACGGCCCAGCCCTGCCCATGGGGGCCTGCAGCCCGTGGGGATGGAGCAGCAGTTTCTGGGGTGACAGAGCCAGCAGCTGGGCAGTGCAGCACACACTGCACACATCTACTGCAGCGATATGTTAGCAATATTGTGTATACATACACTCCAAACTGAAAAAATTCAGGCAAAGTGTAGCTTAATTTCAGAGGCATTAGGGAAGAATTATTACTGCTGCTTTCCTGGCTGAGATTTGTAACATTATACTTTTTTTTTAATACTTTATAAAAACAATCTCTGAGTCTGGAAAGGGAGTTTTTCAATCACAAGGGTTCTTGCTTCACTCCAGGGGAAGTGTAATTCAGAGTACCAGGGAGATTTTCTCTTAACATATTGCTCAGTTCTCATGCTGCCACTCATTAGGAGAGATGAAATAATTTATCACTGTTTATGTTTGATATTTGTTTGGAAACAGTAGGGAAAAAATGTACCCACTGTCAAGATTTGGTTCATGTGGATCAGTTATTATTTCAGCTGCCTAAGTTGAGGGAGGAATTCACAGAGGTTATCCCAGGCAGAATCTGGTGCTGATGCTTGTGCCATTGGAGTCTGGAGTGGGCTCTTTCCTAGCACAACTCACCACACTGAGCTGCTGGGCATATCTCATTTGTTTTCTGGTTTTTACTACTAAGAACAGCCAGCATCATTTAACAGTACCTAAAACAGATTTGTTGGTCCCTCTGAATCAACTCAAACTGTGAGTTTGAGTTTCTCCAGGTTTCAGCCTGGAGAAAAGGAGGCTCAGTGGGAGCCTCGTGGCTTTCCACAAGTCCCTGACAGGAGGGTGGAGCCAGGTGGGGCTCTGCTCCCATGGGAACAGGGACAGGACAAGAGGGAAAGGTCTCAACTTGCACTAGGAGAGGTTTAGATTGGAAATTAGGGAACGTTTCTTCTTGGAAAAGGTTGTAAAGCATTGGAACAGGTTGCCCAGGGCAGTGGTAGAATCATCATCCCTGGAAGAGCTCAAAAGACATATTGATGCGGGACTTGGGATGTGTTTTAGTGGTGAACATAGTGATGGTGGTGCTTGATGGTTGGAATTGATTATTGTGAAGATCTTTCCCAACCTTAAGGATTCTCTGATTTTATGATTCTAAACAACCCAGTGATAACATAATCTAATCTCTCTTGGTGTAAATGACTTGGTTCACTCTCTGATGTTTTCTCCACATCCATCTGCCAGCACATGGAAGGAACAAACCAGGTGTGAAGACTTGAGAAGGAAAATGAGCCCACATCACTTCCCTGGGAAGAGAAGAGAAGATCCGGCAACTTCCAGAGGGGAGGAGAAACAGAAAAAAAGGTTTGAGATGCTGAAGTAATGGCAGAGGTACCAGGGAGAAGAAATAAGAGGTGAGAGAAATGGTGGCTGTGAATTGCAGGGCAGGCAGAGGACACCAGTGACCCAAACAGTTTGGCACCTCCTGGCCATTAGGCAGCTGACCCCAAAAGTTCATCTCTGCTCAAAGGGCATGCACAGCCTCGCCCACCCAGTACAGGTGAAAGAACATATGAGGAAATGGGAGGGGAGTGTCATAAACAACCTAAATACTGTCATGCATTTCCAGCAGGTTTTGCAGCCTGTACTGCGCATCTCAGTCCTGGCTGCACTGTTCCCAGACACCAACACCATTAGATCAGAGGGAGCTGATTTAATCAGTTGTTATAAATTCAATTTGAAGTCAAGTCATTTGAATGATAAGGACCATTTAAATTTTGCTGCTCAGAAGGCAGAAGACTGGGCTGAAGCCAGAGCTTTGAGGAGCAGCCAGATAGGGACAGGTAGAGCCAGGGAATGATAACATGGCACCCACCTCACTTTGGGAAGAATCATTTGCCCAGCAGGAGCCCAGCTCCACAGCAACATCCCTGGAAACTCAGCATCATAAATAGCAAGGAGTTCATTCATAGAGCAAAAGATTTCCTGGCCTTATTTACCCTTCCACATTTGCTGCAGCTCTTCATTTCAAAAGCCATGTAAGTACCCTGTGCTGGAAGGCTTGTCCTTCCCCTGCTCCTGGCTCTGCACCAAGATGTTCTCTGTTCTGCTGCTGACCAATGCATCTCCTTGCTCCCTACCACTGAAGGAAAAGAAATCTATTTACAAGACACAAACAGCTTTGTGTAAATCGCAGCCATGGGCTGCCAATTGTGTGCTCTCCCAGCCCAGCAGTGCCTCCTTCCTCCAGCACAGAATGCTGCACTAGCGCAGCTCCAGGCACGTGCTGCTATTAGGTCATGTCACCAGAGACTGGAAAGCACCGGACTATGCTCTGTGTCTTAAAAATCCAGATGTGTGATGATTATCTCACGATAGCCATCATAGATCCTGTGGTAATGCTATTACTAATAATTTAGCCTTCAGGAGTTCTTAGGCTGGGATGAGCCCATGCTCCGAGCTGGAGCAAACTTTGTGCTCCGGTCTACTGTGTGAAACAATCACTGTGGTCCTAGTGCTGCCTCCTCCCTGAAAAGATGGAGCTGTTACATTCTCCTGAGTCCACATGGTGGAACCAGGTAATTTCTAGTTGGGAGGATGTACAGCAATGCTCAAACCACTAATATCACTAAATATAGTTGCATGAAATTAAAGAATATGCTTACTTTCAATTACACTCCCCTTTTTTACCACCTGATTACATGATAATATGTTGTTACAGTTCTTTTCCTACATCTCTTCTTTCTATATGTGGACCATCTCAGGGCTGCAGCAGGAGTGGAAGCACCTGGAAAAATGACTCATCTCCCTCAGGCCAGACATGGATTTTGACCCAGCAAACCAGAGCAACACTGACATAAAGGTGGAGTTTTGTGTTATTCAGGGAACAAAACATCACAGCAAATGACTGCCTGGAGTTTGGTGTGTTTCCTAGAAGACTTGCAAAGTAAGTAGGAAGGAAATGTCCTTACTGTTTATCACAAAAGGTCAAGTGTACGAACACCTGCAGCTGCAGACATCACAAGGATGCTGTGTTTACAGCAGGCACTGCCCCATTCTGCTTCTGGGAGTCTCTAGCCCCAAAGACAGCTTGTTCCGGCTGGAGGAGATTTCAAGAGACAGCAAGAGGCTCCCTTTTTCTCTATGCTCCCCTTTTCTTTATGCTTCTTAAAAATCCCGCCCCTCTTCCCACTAACTGTGCAGGCACTGTTGGATGCAGCTTCCTGCAGCAGATTTCTTCTTCCTGTGATAGTGCCAAGCTCGCAGGGCCCTGCAGGAGGGACCTCTGTGAGCAGTGGGATTTACACTCTTTAACAGCAGCCATGTCCCAGTGAAGCGGTCAAGCTGGGCAAGGATTGTCCTTCTGGGAGGGCCCGGCCAGCTATCCAGCACTGCTAGCAGCAGGGCAGCACTGTCCCGATCTCCGTGGCTCGGGACAGCGCCTGAGGCAAACGCCCTGTGCTGTGACAGCAGCCACACCTTGCGGTGGGACGTGGCACGGCTTATGGCTGCAGCCAGCAGAAAAAAGAGAGCGCTGTCCAGCTGTGGGGAATCCAGGTTCACTGGGTCCCCGGGGAACCGACAGCCGGACAGGGAAGGGGGGAGACGCTTGCAACAGCTTCTAAGGAGGGAGGGAGACAGGGGAGGAGTCGACCCTCTGGCGAATAGAGTTTCAGAGGGGAGCGGGATACAAAAGATTGACTTAGGGAGAAGCCCAATGGGGATAACTTGAGGGTGGGGCCCTGGTCCCTGAACCAATCACTCAACGCCCTAGCTGGAAGTTTCTAGAGAGAAGGGTGCGAGCGCCGAGTGACGGACAGGGCACCGGGGAGGGATTTGAGAAAGGATACATTAGTGACCAAGGCAACTGGGAAGGAGTTGGGATAACTGGCAGTGCAAGGGAAGGAGAAGATAACCAGTGCAGAACCATTACATGTTACGGGGAACAGAAAAGTCCAACTTCTACAGAAACAACACAACATCCCGGGACAGTCCTGGCACTGCAAACATGTTTTCCCTTTGCAGTTTGCAGTAACAGTCAAGGAGCACCCAAACTCTTGCAAAGCAAAGCTTGTTTAAAGGATGGGTTTAGTGCCGGTGAGCTTCCAAGGACTCCTCCTTTGAAGCAGCCTGTGCAGGGGGACTCTGAAGTGTCCCTGTACCCTCCGAGTTTCAGACAGAGCTGGGAAAGCATGTGACCCTCCACTACCCGTCCCCAAGAGCAGACAAGATGCCGTCCCCCTTTCCCGGAGCTGGGGGAGGGAAAGGAGGCTGGAATGGCAGTGATGGGTGGGTTTGTGGCCGTCCCATTTCCAGCAGTCTCTGCCTTCCCCCACTGGCCTCGCGGGTGCTCTGCAGCTTCTCCCCGTGAGAATACCCTCTGCCCCTGTGCAGAATTCAGGAGTAATGCACAGTCTCTCCCCTTCCCAGAAATCAGGCTGTGTGAGTGTGTTTGCATATGGGGACATGCCAAGTTTTAGCCCAAAGAGAGTTTTATAGCTGACTTACAACCCACTGAAATAATTTTATTATGGAAGCAGTGACATACCTTGATAGTAATGCACACGCACCACTCCAGTGCCGGGATTTATAGGGCATTTACGAGGTGTGTGTGCAGGAGGTGACATCCCCAGCACATGCAGAGCTGGCAGTACCTGGCTGGAACCCTTCCAGCGAGGGGCTGGTGGCCCCAGGGTGTCTGGCAGCACTGTGGAGGTGGCTCCTCACACAGCAGACCTGGGAAAGGGACAAGGACATGAGTTCAAATAGCTCACGGCAATGGTTGGCAGGAGCTGCTGAGAAATTCTTCTCCTTAGTTCTGATGGGCAACAACAAAACAAATTTGGTGGTGCAGCTATTGATCATCTGAGGTGAGCTCAAAGCAGAACTCTTCCTCCAACCCCTGCTGGAGATTATCTGCTCTGAAGTGCAGCCCACTGGCCTCAGAGCCTTGTAGCAGTGTGTTTCTGCTGCCACGGGCCATGAAATGAGATGTCCTGGCTGGTGCAGTTGTGTTTGGGGGAGCTGGGACACCTCTGAACAGCCAGGACACTCATGAGCATCACTGGGGACCAAGTATTAATTAGAATGTAAAATTTCATCTGCAGTCATCTTGCATTACTACTGTTAAGAGGACAAATCTTCCATTGCCCTGTGATTTCTGAGTGTGCAGAGTCTTGGCTAAAGCTGGCCTGGAGACAAGAAAAAGGAGTTTTGGCCAATTGGCCACTAATTCATGTGTGAGTGGTATTCAGCACCCAATTTGCTTTGCAGAACCAGTAAAGGTGAGAGGCTATTGTAAACCTGATAAAAACATGTTTGTGCTACAGCACTTGATTCCAAAATTGTCCTAGAAAAGAACAAATACACCTTTGTGAAAAACATTGTGTGGTTTCTATTGCCCATCCCTCTACTGTGTCAGAAGCTGCCTGGAGAGCAATACTTGTTCAGCTGATGTTCTGAAGGGATTGATTCAGAAGCTATGACAAGAATGCAGAATGAGCAAAACACCAGCTTCAGTTTATAGAGTCAGGCATCACAAAAGCTGGAAAGGATCTCCAAGGCAAGTGAGTCCAGTCTTTGACCTGATATCTGCACTTAGCTGATCCACAGGGATCTCTGTGATACCATTTTTAGTGAGTTCACCTATGGACTTTATGGGGTGAGCAAGAAACAGAGCCCAGATTTGACACATGAACAAAATATGTGGGATTTCAAACTCCCCACAGACCTCGGGTCACCTGTGCAGCTGCTCAGCTCTTGCCTGGGACCAGCTGCTGTGAGCACCACAGAGATACAGGATTTTAGCCTCCAAAGACCTCTGTGGTTTGACTCCCTCGTCTGTGTGTCACAGGGCCCAGAAGATCAGCTCTCTGCTGCAGGGAGCTGGCAATTCATCTATTTAGCACTTTCCTGGCAGTGCAAGAGGTAAGAATGGGAGAGGTGGACAGCAAAGTACATCTTCATCATTTCTGATAAGATCAGATGAAAATACTGAGGAGTCATTTTAACGTGAGAATAGGGCATAGTCTTAATATTCAATATGATTAATTTACAACAAATTCTAAGTAGATTAGCTGTACATGCACCATGTTTCTTTCCCCAGATGATCATTTATCCATATGACATTGCAAAACAACAATTAGAGCAGCATTCCCTGTGCTCTGATAATACTCTCTGGTGTTCCCAGGCTCAGGCTGCTCAAGTGAACAATGCATGGGCTGTGCAGCAGCTGAGCGTGGCTGTAACAGCATCGTGGAGTCACGAAGCATCATGCAGGAAAGCCTGGGGCTCCTGTGCCAATAGAGTTTCAGGGCAAAACTTATAGTAAGCTGGTGTTTTCTTGCTTCCAGTCTTTTCCTCCTGGCTCTTAAATAGTGGCCAGAGGATGAGGTTGGTTGTGGCCTGGTTTATCTGCAGTTCCAAAGCAATGCATCACTCTGCAGTCCTGTGAGGGAAGCCTTTGGTGTCTTTCCAGTCTTCAGTTTTCCTCAATTATTCATCTGAAGGTTGCTTAATTGCTAAGTCTCCTACTTTTAGATAATATGGGGAGGCGTGAAGGAATGCTGTTCAGACACAAACTGGTCCCTTCTCAGCTTCAAAGGGCAAATAGAAATTCTCTCCCTGTTCTGTCTCTCGGGCTGCGGTGACACCGATGGCTCTTGCTGAGCTCTTGCCAAGGCTGTAGCCAGGGCACAGCCCTTTCCCATCTCCTCCTGGGCAGCAGGAGCACTCTGGGACTGGTTGTGAGAGCTGTGTCTGAGAGGAGTGCAGGCAATGCGTGCAGGCGGAACCTGTGGTGGATTCTGTGCATCGTATTTCAGCAGACATTGACTGCAGCCTGCTGCATTGTGAGACAGTTCCTGGTGTCTGTGTAACCAGGTACTTGGTCAGATGTTAAGAAGAAATTCCTCCCTGTGCGGGTGGGCAGGCCCTGGCACAGGGTGCCCAGAGCAGCTGTGGCTGCCCCTGGATCCCTGGCAGTGCCCAAGGCCAGGCTGGACCCTGGGGGTTGGAGCAGCCTGGGACAGTGGGAGGTGTCCCTGCCATGGCAGGGGTGGCACTGGGTGGGCTTTGAGGTACCTCCAGCCCAAACCAGTCTGGGATTCTGTGATTATTCTGTCTTTATTTTCACTTGTGAATTGATTCCTAGTTTACAGTGGTTTCAATGCCTGAAACCACTCACTGGGGCTGCTCCGTCCCTGTGTGCACCTGGAGGAGGAGATGGTGAGCACGCAGCTTACAGTCCTGCTGCCCTTTCTCCCAAAACTATAAACACCAGGCTTTTCTCAAGTTTTCTATTTTCATTCCACTCTCACCCCTCAAAGTCTTGCCTATTTGTCAGTCCTTGAATAAGCCCCATTGCTCTCTGGCATGGTGGGAATGTGCAGGATTTCTGCTGGCTGCCTTGATGCCTATAGGTTTTGGGGTCAATGAGCTTATGCAGAGCTGTGCTCATGCTGGAAGGTAAACCTTGTCTTGAAAGAGTCTGGAAGAGCAGTAAGGAGGATTTTAAGTTCCTCACAGCAGAAGCTGTGTCCACTTGGCACCTACAGCCATTCCAAGGCAGACTGTGAAGTCTCCAGAACAGTTTGATGATGCAGTGTTAAAACAACTTTCTGCCAGTGCGGGTAAACTGCCATGGCTTGGCTGAACTACCTATAGATAAAGAACCACATGGGAATTTGCATTTTCAGAGGGAATTTCCCGTGAAGTCTGAATGCGCTTTTTTAGTGACAGCAGCCTATTCAACACTGCCTTGGCTCACCTGAAGCACTCTTGGCTTTCAGTGAGTGTCCATGTTCAGATTGTGGCTGTTGAATGATCAGAGAAGCTGTTCCTTGTTCTCCAAGAAACTGTTCTGAATTCTCCACTAAATACTAAGCAGAGCTCTCTTGTGTTGCCATTTTTGGTGAGGTTTCAAATGGTTTATTTTTGTGCTATGATGAATTTTAATAATTGCTATAAGTGTGCTATTAGTCAAAATGAGGGAGAAAGAAATCCAATTATTAAACTAGACTGCTGTGACTGGAATCTACAGCTGATACATTAAAGCCCAACTGTCATGCTTAATAAATAACTCAACCCGTGGGCAATACTGGAAGAGAAAATTAACATTAATAATGAGATAACTGATCATTATTTCTTTTTCCTCCTACCATTCAAAAAATATGTTGCAGTATATCAATAAAACAATAATTTTACATCATATACACTGCATGCTTTCAGCAGTGCTTTGCTATCTCCTGCTTTCCCAACACCACTTTTATGGAATTAATGCTTTTTTCCAAGTCTTCCTTTGCTGCCTTGGGCTGTGTAAGGCCTGAGAGAGCCAGTACAGGCTGCAAATGTTACTCAAAATGCCCTGTTTGCACCTGAACCCAAGAGGAATGATCCACATCCCCACTGACAGGTACGTATTTGTGAGGACTTTCTGAGCACTCTGAAGCTTCTGATTCCGCTTCTCACTCAGCACAGCTCCTCCTCCTGCTGCAGCCGAAATCTTGGCACTGTGGTAGAGTAAATGCCCCTCAGGCCCAGTGGGTTGGGAGACAGTTCTCTGCACAGTAAGGCACCTGCCCACCCTGAAAGGTGTGCTGATATCACCTGGAAAGCCCCACCTTTGGTGGAGAAGCTTCATGACCAAGCTTTTCCCCAAATTATTTCAGAAAATGGTGTCTTTCAGTGATAAATGTTTTTGCAGAGGATGGATAGGTTCTGCTTAAGCAGTGCCCTCAGTCACATGTGGGAGCAACGTCACAGGATGTGCCACCCAACCAAGCCCAGCAGGCCGGGAGGAGAGCCCGGGGCCAGCAGGAAGCTGAGAGAAGGCCCTGCTCTAGAACTGAGGCAGTTCCACCAGAAGCAAACAAAGATCGTAACTTGAAGACATTCCCACTGTATTCAAAGTTTGTCTGGGAAGACTAAGATGGGAGTTCGTCAAAAATCCCAGGAAATATCTGGGAAAGAGTTTTATGTATGTTGGTTGTGACTAGGTACAAAGCTCCTGCGGGAAAAGAGCCTCTGCAGCAGACTGGTGCGCTGAAGGGCTCTTACTTCTTCCTAGAATAAAGATTACCACTGAAGTGCAATTTTATTGTATAATTGTAATTTTTATTGTATAAAGGGAAAATATTTTCCAGAACTCAAAACCAGTTTGAAAAATAGAGATGTGCTGTGGAAACAGGAATGAAACATTTGGGGATTTCTCTCTACAAAAGATATTTCTAAATATTTCTAAAGATGAAAAGCGAAGATAAAATGCGGTCACTTTTCCTGGATTCTAAAACTACTTAGAAAAATCTTTAACGACTATAGGAATTGAGAAGGAATATTTTGGGGATGTCTGTCTACAGAAAAACTATTTTTAAATATTTCTACAAATTTCTAATTTCTAAAACTGAAAAGCAAATGGGGTTGCTTTTTCTCGGGAGCTCCATGCTGCTGCCTGTCCCCTGGGCTTCCCCAGCCCTGGGGACCCCGCCACTGGTCACAGCAGCCCCTGCCTGGCTCCTGCCTGCCCACACCGTGGGCATCCACGGCTACTCCTGGCCATGGAGCTCAGCCAGTGCTGCTGCCAGCTGGGCTTTGCTGCTGCTGCCACCCGGACACTGGCTGTCAGTTCCATCTCTTTATTGCAATAGAAGAAGGGGCCATCAGCTACTCCTGCAGAGGTGGGTCAATGTCTGTTGTTGAGAAGGCATGGATAGGGGACTTGGGGGCACAGGAAAGGACATGTTGGGCTCAGGAGGGGCCAGAGGGTGCTGGGCTGCTCCTGGGGTCTCTAAAAGAACTCGGGAATGGGTTGGGATGGGACAGAGGAAGATCAAAAAAGAGATAAAGGCAGCTCGGGGATACGCATGGACAGAGGAGGTGGCAGTTGTGAGGAATGAAATCGTCGGGATGAGAGCTGTTTGTCAGAGTAGTAGTTGGTAGTTGATGTTAATGAAGTTGATAAGGTCTTAATTTGAAGTGTTGGTCTGTTGTTAAACATTGAATGTTAGAGTTCTAGGACTTGCCTTCAGTTGCCGTTGCTAACTGTTACTGTTTTACCCTGTATTCGTATCTCTCCTCGTCATACTCTGTATTTGTACCCCTTGTTAGTCTTTTGTTAAGCTTTGAATGTTAGTGTTCTAAGACTTGCCTTTAGTTGCTGCTGTTAGATGTTGCTATTTTACCCTGTATTTGTATCTTTCCCCGTCATAGTGTGTATTTGTTCCCGGGATTTGTATCCATTCCCCTCGGGAACCACTTCCCCTACTCCCCTGCTCCCAGGAGGACTTGCACGCAGACTGAATTTAAATGAGAAGCAGTGGGAACTCTGAACCCTCTCAAAACAACGAACTAGCACACAAACTTTGACTTTAGCCCATCAGAAGCACACTAAGTCACCCACTCTTGGCCAGAGCCGAATTCCGTCCTGTCACCATAATTTTTACATTACCCAGTTTGGAAGATACCCCTCGGCTGCGAGCCAATATTTGCCTTCCTAAGGACTCTCGTGAGGATGGAAGCCCCAGCTCTGCCGAGAGACAAAGCTGCACTCCTCCTCCTCAGCGTTGTCCAGTGGGAGCAGTGGCGGTGTGCGCGACCCCTCAGGTTCCCAAACCAGAGGTGTCTTTAATAAAGGCCTTTTTAAAGGAGCTGCTCTCCTGGCCCTATTTATCACAGCTTGGGGACTCCTCCAGGATAGTCACATCTGAAGAGGACTGAGGACAGGTTGGCTGCCTGCTCTGTTGGGCCTCCAGAGAACAGCTGGCTACGCCAGACCTGGGAAGACAGCCTGGGACTGGCGACGCAGAGGAGCGCTGGGACCTGGGAAGAACCGGTGGTGGGAGTTGGAGGTGGGTAAGTGGCAAGTGAACGAGATGGGGGCCGGCAGCTCAGACCCCCGACGTCAGTGAGAGCCCCAGTACCGTGTTTCTGGACTCCCCTGAGGGGGCCAGCCAGGAACAGGGGGAAGTGAGTGGAATCAGTGGTTGAGGTGTCTCCAAAAGGGGTAGGACCCCCCTCCTGGTTAGGAGGGGTGCAAGGGAGGGGCCAGAGGGAGCCCCATTGGGGCATAACCCCCAGCCTAGGCGTGCAAGGGAGGGGCCAGAGGGAGCCCCATTTGGACCTAACCCCAGATCTAGCCTAGGGGTACAAGGGAGGGGCCAGAGGGAGCCCCGTTGGGACCTAACCCCTGGGAAGTGAAAGGTCAAGCCCGTGAGTGTGGGTCAGGTTCCCCTCCTTTTCCCGAGTATGTGAGTAAATTCCCCATACTTACCAGTGTGAAGGTGAATGCCTGCTTGATCAGTAAAAGAATATTAAGTGTTGTTTTGCTTGTCTGTAGTTTTCGTTCGGGTAGGGGCACCTTAAGTTTTCAGTTAAGAACCAAATTAGAGTCAGTATGGGAAAGTGTTTGAGGAAAAGAAGAAGATTTGGAAGGGAAGATGAGAAAAAAGAGAAGAATATTCCCCCTGATAGTCCTCTTGGACAGATGCTAGATCAATGGGACACTCAGGAGGCCACAAAAGGCTTAGACAAAATAAAAATGATTCACTATTGTATGGAAAACTGGCCTAAGTTAAACCTGCAGGGGGAGTGGCCGTGTGTCCTGGGTTGACTATATGATGCTTCTATCCCCAGTCGTCTCATTCTGTTTATTTTGAATAATAAGTTTTGTACCTTTAAGAGTGTTCCAGAGAGCGAAGGTGGGGAGAGAAGAAGCATGCAGTTTGTTTTCAGACACTGCACTCTTCCTCCACATTCCTGCTCCTGGACTGTGTTGTCTGCGGACAGACAGACAGCAGGACAGAGAGCTCTTCTTTTGCTTTTTAGTTAGTTCTAGCTAGCCTAGGGAAAGAAGTTCCCTGGACTGTTTTTTTTCCATTTTCTTTGGACCTCTTGAAACCTGCTCTGAACTGAACACCAGCAGAGCACCGGCAGCTGCAGCTGTGGCCCACCGGGCTGGGCCTGGCCTGAGACAATTCCAGCACCGGAGGGACTGATCAGAGACTGAGTGAGCTGAGCTTCAACCCGGGGTTTTCTCAGTTTGTCATCTCTTTTAGAGTGGCAAGGGGTCTCATTGTTTGATATTGTTTTGGTTTTATTGTTTAATAAACAGGTTTTTTTCACCTTTCTCCAAGGAGGTATTTTTTCCTTCTGGACCAGTTGGGGGGAGGGGCCGATTGGATCTGCTTTTTTCCCCACCGGAGCTCCTTTGGGGAATTATTCCCCAAATTAGCTCTAAACCTGGACAAATACATGAATTGGCACACAACGCGTGGCTGGTAAAGGTCGAAAAAAGCTCTATTAATTGTGTGTTTGTTGTCAAAGCAGTCAGTAGCCATGCTGCTTGAACCCCTGATGTCTCTGGGTGTGAAAGCCTTTGTGTGGCTCTGGGCTCTAGACCTTTTTGAGGTTTCAATACCTTTCTGGTCACAAGGATTATTGTCCTTAACACGTAATTTTTATGGTAGAGGGGTATGGATTGGAATAGCTGTTGTGCTGGCCTTGGTGATAATGATTTATAAAGCATTTACAAAGAAACTGGCCTCTTTATGATATGTTTGGTTTATGGTTTCTTCCTCCTACCCTGCATGCCAATTCCAGTAGTACGTTTTGGGAATTTATTAGTAATTACACCCAGTCTGTTAGAGGAGGAGCAAAGAATGAGACTTTCCAGCCTTCCCTTTCCCTCTTCTCCTTTGGATCTGTTATGTCACTTTTTGAGAATGTTCAGTTTCCCCTGAATGCTATGCTGGTATTTAATCTGGTAAGCTTCCTCTATGTGGTCTGCAGCTCCTCTAGAATGAGGGCTGAGATATCCAGAGGAGCTGGTGAGACCCCTGGCCCAGAAGCAGATGCAGGCATGAAAAATCCTGAGTGGTGTGGAGAATGGGAAAATATAGGCCAAACCCTGAAGGAATTTTCTGACCCTGTAGACTGGGATTTTCCATGGGACCAAATTCAGAATGCAGCAGAAGTGGGGAAATACCTAAAAGAGAAGTGCCATGATGATTCTAAGGAGAAAAGGCTCATTGCAATAAGCTGGGCCCTGGCCTATGCTTATCACACTCTGTTAGATAGTGTAGGGCAGCAGACAGAGGCAGGGGTGCAGGGAGATAAATCAGCTATCCCAGTCACTCAAGCTGTAGCCAACAGCCCAGGCTTGAAGCCAGCAGCCAAACCAGATAATGAGCCTAAGCCAGCATCTAAACCCATGGCTGTTGCGACCAGTACTAGAAGTGGGAAATGCATGGAAAAAACTAATCAACCAGTGGATGATGATGATGGTGATAGAGGAGAAGGAACCTCAATGCCTCCTGACATAAAATCAGGAGTCAAAGCAGCAGGTGCAAGATCAGACGCAAATATTGAGTCTTATTCCCTGAAGGACCTTCATGGCCTAAGGAAGGATTGCACCTGATGACCTGATGAATCCATAATTAGTTGGCTGATCTGTCTCTGGGATGCTGCAGGCGAGGCTACAATTCTGGATGGCACTGAAGCCAGGCATTTGGGATCCCCGTCACAGGATCCTGTCATAGACCAAGGAATGATGAGCGGGGCTAACCCTCACAGCCTCTGGGAACAGGTCCTAAGAAGTGTAGCAGAAAGATACCTGTGCGCAGACGATCTCTATATGCAGCAAACCCAGTGGAAAACCATAGAGCAAGGGATTCAACGCTTGAGGGAAATGGCAGTGGCCGAGATTGTCTTCTCAGATGATGGAAACACTGTAAATCCAGACTTGGTACCATGCACATCTCTGATGTGGAGAAAACTTGTACGACTTGGGCCACGAGAATACGCTTCTGCTTTTGCAATAATGAAGCAGGATGATGGTGAGGAGACTGTGCTGGATATGGCAAGGAAGCTCCGAGCATATGCAGGTGCTGTGCATGGCCCAACACATGCCAGAATCGCAGTGGTGGAAACACATCTGCAAAAATTAGAGGACAAGTTGGAGAAGGGTCACAAGAAACTGAGGGAGGAGATTAAAGAGGGCTTTCTCCAAATCTCGGCATGGCAGATCAGAGGTTCTGGTACCCAACGCAGACGTTACCCAGATGGCAAGAGAAGGTACATCCCACGAGCTGAGCTGTGGTTCTACCTGCGTGATTTTGGAGAAGACATGGGGAGATGGCATAGAAAACCTACCACTGCTCTGGCACAACGGGTGAATGAACTGAAGACTCAGAGAGGAAGTTCCAAAAGGGAAGCAGCTCCAGTGGCTGTCTCGTTCTCGGCTGTTTTAATGGCCTGGAAAGGCTCGGGATGGCCTTGGGGCAGCCTGCGCTACAAAGGACGAAAGCAGTCTTCAGGTTTTTCAGTCTTCAGTGTTGTTTATCAATTTTTATCTACAATATTTTCTCCCTGCCCGACAGAGGTCCGCACAGCAAGTCAGCCATGAGCACACTGACTGCCCTCGGGGTGGTCACTTATCTTTATACCAAAAACTACATGTAAGATATTTACCTTTTCTCCCCAATACCTTTCACCCTTATTGACAAGTGCACATTCAGTAAGAACCAATCTCAAAGTGCCACTGTCACCATAGAAGATGGACGACAAGAAGAAGAAGAAGAAGGACAGGACACGCCCTAATTCCTCCATCTTGTCCTCTCAGAAACCCCCTGTACCGAGATTCTAAAACCTGTGTTTCACACTATAATTAATCTATCTCTTCACCATTTATCCCCATGTGATCCTCCCATCCTCATACAGGTGTCGTCTCCCATGCAGGATCAAAGTCCAACCACCAAACACTTCTGGCAACGTTCCAGGACCTCCGAGCCCCCCAAGGGTGGTCTCGGAGACTCTGCACATCAGGAATGTTGTGCTGAGTTCCCACATCTCCCCCTTCTGTTTGCACTAAAAACACTTCTTTGGCTACCTGACTCATGACACGCCTTAGACATACAAGGATGCACGGAATAACAAGTATGAGGACTAAGAGAATTATTAAGACATAGAATGCTATCTTTAAAATTCTTCTCCATATGGGAGAGATATCAAAAAATCCTACCAGATCATCGAGCCACGATCCTGTGATCTCGCCACGTTTATTTATGCCTGTCTTTTATTTTCTGAATACTTTCATGAATTTATCTTGAATGGTCTGAGACATTCATGCAGCACATCCCTTCAAATTCTTCACACCCATGTCCATGAGCGAGCAATAGATAATCGATCGCCGCTCTGTTTTGAAGAGTCGCCTGTCTTACACCACTGATGTTTTTTAACATGTCACTCAATGCGACAGACACAGACTGAGCATGTTTGCTCAACCAACAACCCATGCAGTCGATTTGAGTCAAGGCCACCCCTGATGCTGCTTGAGGTGAGAAGATTGCTGTAGCAACTCTCGCTGCCTTGTCCCAAGTAAATATTTTGTCATTGCAATCTGCTGCATAATGTTGTATTGATCTTTTTTCTTTGTGCTTTTTCTCTCTTAATGATTTCAAATCTGGCGACAACATTGAAATTTTCCCAATGCTGCATGGACCTCCCGTGGCATTAGCAGGAATGCCGTGCCAAATTCTGTCCCCGCAAATTAGAAACAAACCCCGTGGCAATTGCACTGGGACTTGGATCGATCCTCTGGCAGTTTTCTCTGTGTATTTGCACCAAGCTGATGCATTTTTATAGAATTCATGATTGGGAGTCAAATCGATAGTTTTTGCCTTTGTGACATTTGGAGTTTTGAACTGCATGCAGAGTTCCATTGTCATGGGCCCAAAAATCTCCAATTCCTGAGGTTCTGTAGAAGCCACAGGAAGAAGATGTGTCCAAGCACACAACTCCTTCACAGGATCTTTAATGACCTGCGAGATGTTAACTGCGGAGTGCCCTGGACTTGGCCATTTGTCCACTGGCAATCCAACCATGCATGCTGAAAATAGTCTTCCTGACCTCAAATGTGTCAGACAAATACTATCCAAATTCGCTGCTTGAGCTAAAGCTTCCCATACATTTTGTTTTGGTTCATTAATAGGTAAATTTGCCCCATTGCTTATTGCAATGAATGAAAGAATGATGCTCATGACTTCACTTTCATGCAAAATCATTGTTATGTTTTCACTCAAGACCCCAAAGGAAAAATCCCCGAAGTCTTTAGTTCCTTTTATTTCTCTTCTGAGTCATCTTTTGCAGTCTGAGTCTCGACTTCCGTCTGAGTACTCATCTCTTTGTTTCTCGGATCAGCGTTCTCCTGTTCTCGTGTTTGAAATGGCTTCACGTGTCGCGCTGACACCCACTTCAGACCTTGATCTGTGGAAACACAAGCGAAACCCTTGCCTGAAGTGATTAGTTTGAAAGGACCCTGTATTTGTCCTGTCTCTGGGTTTCTGATCAAAACTAAAGGATTTTCCCTTAGCTTTGCCTGTGTGCTGCTTAAAAAATGCCTCACGATTGGTGGATTAGGTTCTGAGGATGAACTATTTAGGAAATTCAACACATACAACGCCTTATTTAATTTCATGTGAGGTGTTGCCTCTGGCTCACCCCTTCTCTGCCTGTCCAGAAGGGATTTCAGGGTGTGATGTGTTCTTTCAATGATTGCCTGACCCGTGGGTGAATGTGGAATACCCGCATTATTAATAATTGGTTAGCTGAGAAAGGCCACACTGATATAATGCCACTGATTAAGCTGAAGGAGAAAAGTCAGCAGTCAGCAAGCTGAAAGGAAGAGTCAGCAGTGACCTTGCTGCAACATGAGGATAGGGAGTTGAGATTAGTCCTGAATATATCCTAAGAATATTTAGAAAGTATCAAAAGTAGAACCATAGGAATGTAGAAGTAGGCGTAGGTGCTGATATGTAAGCTGACCAATCCTGAGCTCAACTTTTGCAGTATGTATGAAGCTCATTATTAACTGTATTTAACCCGCCGTACTGATCAATAAAATTGAGCCTGTGATGATCAAACTGATGTCCTGGTTCCCTTCCGTCGACACCTTAGCTTTGCCTGTGTGCTGCTTAAAAAATGCCTCACGATTGGTGGATTAGGTTCTGAGGATGAACTATTTAGGAAATTCAACACATACAACGCCTTATTTAATTTCATGTGAGGTGTTGCCTCTGGCTCACCCCTTCTCTGCCTGTCCAGAAGGGATTTCAGGGTGTGATGTGTTCTTTCAATGATTGCCTGACCCATGGGTGAATGTGGAATACCAAACGTATGTTTGACACCCCATCTTTTATGGAATCTGTCAAGCACCCTGCCTGTATATGTTGGACCATTGTCTGTTTTTATCTCCTGAGGCACACCTAATGATGCGAATGCTTGCAGGAAATGTCCACAAGCATGGTCTGCTTTTTAACCTGCATGTGCTGAGGCAAAGACTGCACCTGAGAATGTATCTACTGAAACATGAACATTTTTGAGCCTCCCAAAAGATGGATACTTCTTGACATCAGCTTGCCACAATTGAAGACTTTGCAGTCCCCACGGATTGATTGCTCCGGTAGAAGAAGGTGGCTGCACAAGCTGACAGTCTGGACAAGCACTAATGATCTCCCTCGCCTGACTCTTTTTGAGACGAAAGGACTCCATCAGCACCTGTGCATTCTGATGAAAGAACGCATGACTCAATCTTGCCTGCTCAAAAATGTCCGGCAGTGTTTGCGAAATGGGCATTGTAACCTGTCTGCCAGAGCATTTCCTTCCGCTAAAATCCCTGGAAGTGTTGTGTGTGCTCTAATGTACGTGGTAAAATATTCTCTTTCCCTGCTCTCTAGCAATGTTTTCAAGCTCACCAGATATGAGTATAAAACCTCATTACTGACTTCTTTCAAGAGCGAACCCTCCAATCATTTGACCACACCCGCAACATATGCGGAATCTGTGACCAGATTGAGAGGTTGTTTGAACAACTGAAATGCTCGGACAACGGCTGCCAACTCCAAAATTTGTGGAGAGCCCTGAACTGTTTTTACATCTGATTCCCAATCCCATGTCGTTGAGTTCCTCCACGTGATCACTGACTTGTGTGTCTTCCCTGAGCCATCAGTGAACACTATGATCCCATCCAAAGGTTCTTCACTTATTCTTGGTTTCGCTTTGTAACATATTTGTGATTGCACTATTCTATGCTGTGGAAAATGGATTGTGCAAATTCCCGGAAAAGCTAACAACGCGATTAATAAGTCTTTCGATTGTTGCATTGCCCAATCAAAATAGTCTTGCTTCAGAGGTAATCTGATGATTGAGAATTCCTGTCCTGCCATTGTCAGCAACCTCGTTCTCGCCTTTATGATGATTTGTGCTGCCATCTCTAAATCTGTGAGAATTGTCTTTGAAGGCCTGTATGGTAGAAAAACCCACTCTATGATTATCAAAGAGTCTTTTTGTGATTCATCCCATTGGAAGATCAAACCATGAAACTGTGTTTTCTTCCCCAGCACTGCCAACTGAAAAGGCAACATTGGAACAAATTGACGTGCCTGCCTTCTGCCTTTTCTGTATCGCGTCTGTGACTTTCTCCAACTCTTTCTTCGCTTCTGGCGTGAGTGTTCTGGGAGAGCAAATGTCTGTGTCTCCTCTCAAAAGATCGAGCAACGCTGATCTTTGTGCTGACCTCCATTTTCTGAGGTTTCATTGTTTTCTCTGAAATCTTCCACCCTAGATATTTCCAAGGCGCAACCTCTTGAATCTTTGAAATGCTGATTTCCAGACCTGCCTTTTGCACTTCTGCGATCACACAATCACGAGCTTCTTGCAGCTCCTGTTGCGTTGACGCTGCAATGAGCAAATCATCCATGTAATGAATGATCTTCACCTTTGGAAATTTCCGCCGCGCTGGTGCCAAAGCTCGTGCCACGTACCATTGACAGATCGTCAGAGAATTTTTCAGTCCTTGTGGAAGAACCACCCAATGGTACCGCTGCAAAAGGCAAATCTTGGAGCATCATCTGGATAGAGTGGAATACTGAAAAAATAATCCTTGAGGTCAATGACCACAAGTGGCCAATCTCTGGGAATCATTGAGACAGATGGAAGTCCCAGCTGAAGTGGTCCCATGTCTTCTATGACTTCATTGATCTTCCTGAGATCATGTAACAACCTCCATTTGCCTGATAGCTTTTTCTTGATGACAAACACTGGAGAATTCCAAGGGCTGTCTGTTGGCTTGATGTGACCCTTCTGCAATTGTTCTTGGGCCAGGTTTTTCAAAGCACTCAACTTTTTCCGCTCAAGGGGCCACTGATCCACCCAAACTAAATCATCTGTTTTCCATGTCAACTTCAATGTGGCGAGTGCCGCAGTGACCCCTATTAAAAATCCACTTCGATCTTCACGCCCCATTGTGCCAAAAGGTCTCGACCCCAGACTGTGATCGGCTTTTGGATGACAAAAGGACGAATGATCACCGTCTTGTCTCCTGGTCCCGTGACAACAACGGAATTCTCACTCTGCAGACACAGAGATGCACCCCCTATGCCTGAGAGAGAACCCAATGGTGCGACCAAGCTCCAATTGCGTGGCCAAAAGATGTACAATATTACTGTGACATCCGCCCCTGTGTCAAGCATACCTCTGATTGCTATCGTCCTGTCTCCACATGTCAATTGGCACGTGAGTGTGGGTCGATCTCGACCTATGTGCTTCACCCATGTTGTATGTACTTCAACATGTTCTTTCATAGGGAAACCTTCTTCGTCGAAGATTGACATGACTTCTCCAACGGCATGTGGCGGCAAGGCAAAAGCTCTCGCAACCACAGTATTTTCCGGCACAGTTAACGGTGGACAGACCACTCTTGCCAGAACCGTCAATTCTGTATTCTTGTCTTATTCAGAAACAACTGTAGGATAAACAATGAGTCCAATGATGCTGCATTTGTCTTGTCCAACTATCAAGAAAATCTTGTTTTTTGTATGAATCTCCGTGGATACCTGTTGGTATTTCTGCATGATTTTCATCTAGAAAGCATACTAATTTTGAAGCTGCCAATGCACACTGTGCCCCTGGTGGGAGGAGGTCTGGGTTGCTATGGAATCGACTGAGGGTTTTGCTGAGGGCGTCTGCTTGTCGCTCACTGATGATTGCCCTGTCTGCTCTTGTGTCACCGCCAGTACTTGTGTCTGAGCGCGCTGGCGATTTACGGCCACGCTCCCTTGTCCATTTCCCGGATACGGTAATGGATTTCCTTCCACGTCTGTCTGAGAAAAACATTCTTTCACAGAGTGTCTTCCTCTTCCGCACCTTGCACAAATTGGCCTTTCCACTTTTTGTGCTGGCGCTGGTGTATGTGTTTGTAAACAATTCTTTCTCATGTGTCCAAACTCCCCACATTTGTAACACTGTCCTCCTGGGGGATTGCTCTTCTTCTGCATTGTTGCAAGAACTTTGTTGGTGTTCTCGTTTTGTTGATGAAGTATTTTTTCCAGCATGTTTTCCAATGCCTTGTCTTCAGATTGTCTCTCTGAGTGTCCCTTTATTTGTTCTTCTCATTCCTGTCTTAATTTGTTCTTCACAATCGATGTGACATGCTGAGGTGTCCCCACCTTGCTGCATGCCACCACCATCTCTGCCAAGGATGGCCGTCCTGGCATGACACTAATGATCCGTTGACAATCCGGGTTGGCATTGCCAAAAGCTAAGCTCTCCAAGAGAGGCCTTTTCGCTTCTTCAATCGTCACCTGTCGATCCACGGCTTGCTTGAGTCGATCGATGAACGACATGAATGGTTCTGCGGGACCTTGCCTGATGCAAGAGAACGGAACATCCGGAGCTCCTGTTGGCGTAATCTGCATGATTGCCATTCGCGCTGCTTCTTTGATGTCACTTAACACTCTTCGTGGAAGCCGCACTGCTTTTTCCCCTGGGTTGTCATCCGGAGGATCTCCTGCTAACTGTGCTTCTGTGAGATTTGCGTTTGGCCCACCTTGATATCTATTTCACAACTCTGAAAGATACTTTCTCCATCTTTTTTCCCAGACGAGACTCTGTGTGTCAGTGAGAATCATTGTCACAATGCTTCGAACGTGATGATAATGACAGTATTTTTGATCCCCTTGAAGGAACCTCCAAGACATATGCCCAGGGAAAGAAGGATAACCAGGCTTAGAGGGGCCCTGCCTCTAGCCAAGTAGAGGCTGGGGAAAACCGTGATTTTTGGACTGTGTGGATTCGTTGGCCTGGCATATCTGAACCACAAGAATACAAAGCTTTGGTTGACACTGGTCACAATTTACATTAATCCCATCAAGACATGTGGGGACAGAGTCTGTTTCTATTGCTGGTGTGACAGGGGGATCACAGGATTTTACTTTGGTGGAAGTTGAGGTGAGCCTGACTGGAAATGAGTGGAAGAAACACTCTATTGTGACTGGCCCAGAGGCCCCATGCATTTTAGGCATAGACTTCCTCCGAAGTGGGTATTTCAAAGACCCAAAGGGACTCAGATGGGCATTTGGAATAGCTGCTGTAGAGACAGAGGGTGTCAAGCAGTTGAACAGCTTGCCTTCACTGTCAGACAGCCCATCTGAAGTAGGTCTCCTGAAGGTGGAAGAGCAACGAGTGCCAATTGCCACCTCAACAGTGCACTGCCGACAGTACCGAATGAATCGAGATGCTGTGATCCCCATCCACAAAATTATCTGAGAGCTGGAGAGCCAAGGGATGGTCAGCAAAACCCACTCACCCTTCAACAGTCCCATCTGGCCTGTGCATAAATCTGAAGGAGAATGGAGATTGACAGTGGACTATTGTGCATTGAATGAAGTGACTCCACCCCTGAGCGCTGCTGTGCCGGACATGCTAGAACTCCAGTACGAGCTGGAGTCCAAGGCAGCAAAGTGGTATGCCACTATAGACATTGCCAATGCATTTTTCTCCATTCCCCTGGCAGCAGAATGCAGGCCTCAGTTTGCTTTCACCTGGAGAGGCGTGCAGAACAGCTGGAACCGACTGCCCCAGGGGTGGAAGCACAGCCCCACCATTTGCCATGGACTGATCCAGACTGCACTGGAAAAGGGTGAGGCTCCAGAACATCTGCAATATATTGATGACATCATTGTGTCATGGAAGACAGCAGCAGAGGTGTTCAAGAAAGGGGAGACAATCATCCAGATTCTCCTAAAAGCTGGCTTTGCCATCAAGAAGAGCAAAGTCAAGGGACCTGCTGCTCAAGAGATCCAGTTTCTGGGAGTGAAGTGGCGAGACGGATGGCGTCAGATTCCCACCAATGTCATCAACAAGATCACAGCAATGTCTCCACCCACCAATAAGAAGGAGACACAAGCTTTCCTAGGCGCCATAGGTTTTTGGAGGATGCACATTCCTGAATTCAGTCGGATCGTGAGCCCTCTCTACCTGGTCACTCGTAAGAAGAACACTTTCCACTGGGGCCCTGAATAGCAACAAGCCATTGCACAGATCAAGCAGGAGATTGCTCATGCAGCAGCCCTTGGCCCAGTCAGGACAGGACTAGAGGTGAAGAATGTTTTCTACTCTGCAGCTGGGAACCATGGCTTGTCCTGCAGCCTTAGGCACAAGGTGCCTGGGGAGACTCGGGGCCAACCACTAGGATTTTGGAGTCATAGCTACAGAGGGTCTGAAGCCAACTATACTCCAACAGAGAAAGAAATCTTGGCTGCCTATGAAGGAGTCCAGGCTGCCTCAGAGGTAATAGGCACTGAAGCACAACTCCTTCTGGCACCTCGACTACCAGTATTGGGGTGGATGTTCAATGCAAAAGTTCCCTCTACGCACCATGCCACCAGTGCTACATGGAGCAAATGGATTGCTGTTATCACACAGCGCACCTGTATTGGAAACCTGAATTGCCCTGGGATTCTGGAAATAATTACAAACTGGCCGGAAGGTGAAAACTTTGGTCTCACTGATGAAGGGGAACAAGAAGTGACATGGGCTGAAGAAGCTCCACCATACAACCAACTGCCAGCAGAAGATACAAGATACACTCTCTTTACTGATGGTTCTTGCCGCATCGTAGGGATGAACCGGAAGTGGAAAGCAGCCGTATGGAGCCCCACACGACAGGTTGCACAAGCTACAGAAGGAGAAGGTGGATCAAGCCAACTTGCTGAACTCGAAGCTGTTCAACTGGCCCCAGACATTGCTGAGAGAAAGTGGCCAAAGCTCTACCTCTACACTGATACATGGATGGTAGCCAATGCTCTGTGGCGATGGCTGGAGAGGTGGAAAGAAGCTAACTGGCAGCATAGAGGAAAACCAATTTGGGCTGCTGATGAGTGGAAAGACATTGCTACCAGGGTAGGGAAACTGCATGAGAAGGTCCGCCATGTAGATGCCCATGTACCCAAAAGTACAGCTAATGAGGAACACCAAAACAATGAGCAAGTAGACCAGGCTGCAAAGATAGGGGTGTCCAAAATAGACCTAGATTGGGAACATAAGGGAGAGTTATTCCTAGCTCGATGGGCCCATGATGCCTCAGGCCATCAGGGCAGCGATGCCACCTATAAGTGGGCACGAGACCGAGGGGTGGATTTAACCATGAACAGTAATTCTCAGGTTATCCATGACTGTGAGACATGTGCTGCCATCAAGCAGGCCAAGGGAGTGAAGCCCCTGTGGTATGGTGGGCGGTGGTCCAAGTACAAGTATGAGGAGGCCTGGCAGATTGACTACATCACACTGCCCCAGACACGCCAGGGCAAGCGCTACGTACTGACCACGGTGGAAGCCACCACTGGATGGTTGGAAACCTACCCTGTATCTCATGCTACAGCCCGGAACACCATCCTGGGCCTTGAAAAGCAAGTTCTGTGGAGACATGGATCCCCTGAGAGGATTGAGTCAGACAGTGAGACTCAATATCAACACCTGGGCTAGGGAACATGGCATTGAGTGGGTGTACCATATCCCCTACCATGCACCAGCTTCAGGAAAAGTAGAGAGGTACAACGGAATGTTAAAAACCACATTGAAAGCATTAGATGGGGGATCTTTCAAAGACTGGGAGCAGCATCTGGCAAAAGCCACCTGGTTAGTAACACCCGAGGCTCTACTAATCGAGTGGGCCCTGCCCAGTCTGAGCCTTTGCACTGAGTAATCGGAGACAATGTCCCAGTGGTACAAGTCAGAGGTTTGTTAGGGAAGACCGTGTGGATCAATTCTGCCTCAAGTACAGACAAACTCATTCATGGAGTTGTTTTTGCTCAGGGACCAGGTTGCACATGGTGGATAATGCAACAAGATGGAAGAACACGACTTGTACCTCAGGGAGATCGGATTGTTGGGTGAGGACTATGTGTAAATATCACTGTTTGCTGAATGTTCCTACCATTTTCTGAGTATAGCTGTATATTGGATGTGTAATGTGCCTGTTTGTAGAGTTAGAATATATATTAGTTGTAGTAGTAAACTGAGGATATGGGGATAACGGGTGGAATTTTCTAGGTTGACTATATGATGCTTTTATCCCCAATTGTCTTGTTCCACTTAAGCTGAATAATAAGTTCTGCACCTTTAAGATTTGTTCCAGAGAGTGAAGAGGGAAGAGAAGAAGTGCACAGTTTGTTTTCAGATATGGCACTCACTTCACATTCCTGCTCCTGGACTGTGTTGTCTGTGGATGGACAGACAGTGGGACAGAGCTCTCCTTTGTTTTAGATTACTGAGGCAAAGAAGTTCCCTGGACTGTGGGTTTTTTTTTCCTTTTCTTTGTAGCTGTTTAAACCTGCTCTGGACTAAACACCCAGAAGAGCACCGGCAGCTTGCACCTGTTGCCCACCGGGCCAGGCCTGGGCGGCAGCATTTCCAGCATGAGAGGGACTGATAAGAGACTGAGCCAAGCTGCAACCCAGGGAGGTTGCAGGTAATCTCTTTTGGGGCAGCAGGAGGTTTTATTGTTTAATATTGTTTAGGCCCTGTTGTTTAATAAATAGGTTTTTTCCAATTTTCTCCAAGGAGGTAGTTTCTCCAGAACCGGCTGGGGGGAGGTGTCAGTTGAATCTGCTTTCCTAGAGGAGTCCCTTTGGGGGTTCTCTCCCAAATTTGATCTGAACCAGGACAAACAGAAAGACCGAAGACATACAGAAAGACACTCACATAGGTACCTTGGGTCCCAGCATCACTAACAGAGAAACCCCAAGAGAGGGCACGACCCAGACCATGGGCTGGCCTTGTGCTCTGTGTTTTAACCTCCTGGGCCTTCATGGGCCCACCCCTGGCGTGGGACTGACAGTTCTTGTCCAATCAGAGTCAGGGTAGCACCAACTGCTGGTGTGTGATTGATTGACAGGTCAGTTAATCAGACCTGGGTTAACATCTCCCCTGCTGTTTGACTGATAGCTCTGCCAGGCCAGGGCGGGGGGCGGGGCTCTGTCCCACCACAAACCAAGGCCTGACCCAGCCCTGGCCCCACACGGGCATTCCGAGCATCCCAAGGTGTCTCGGGACACCGATCTCATCCAGCCTCTGAAAGCGACGATGGTGACACTACAGAACCTCATGGAACCAAGGGTCTGTTGTGACAATGGAGATCCAAGAAAACTAGGGTGAGACTACGGAACCTCCTGGAATCAAGGAGACCGTTGTGCAACTCAGGGGCCCCTATAGAAGCAAGGGTCAATTATCAGACAGTGGGGCACACAGAAACAAGGAGCCATTGTGACACAGCAGGGCTGCATAGAGCCCAGGGACCATAGTGATTCTGTTGGGGCTCATGAAACCAAGAAGCCATTGTGACATTGCAAGACCTCATGGAATCAAAGATTGCACTGTGACAGCGTGGGCACCCATGAAGTCAATGGAACATGGAGCAGGTCTGCCTGGTTTGGACCCCTGGGGTCTGTCTGAAAGATCCCATTGAATTTGACATGACAAGGACCACTTCCCACCTGACTGTGAAGCACTGCGGCTCTGTGCTTTTATTCCTATGGAAAAGAACTGTCTTTCTTGTCTAGATAGACATGGCAAAATTGGGATTCTGTGTCTAAAATTCTCTATATCCAAGGGTTACTCCCAGACAAAATCTGCCTATACAGTCAAGTATGGCTAGACTTGGCCTCTTGTGACTGCCTCTCATCTGCCCCTGCACCACTGGGGCTCACATGTTTCCATCTTATGGAGACTATTGTGACACCGCAGGGCATTGTGGAACCAATGGGCCATGGTGACACTGCAGGCCCTTGTGGAACCTGTTGCACTGTAGGAACTTGTGGAAACAAGAGGAGCATTGTGACCCTGCAGGATACCATGGATCCAAGGGGAACTGTGGCACTGTGACACTGTGGGGCCTCATGGAATCAAGAACATCATTGTCGCTCTATTGGGCTGCATGGTCCCAAGGAGCCAGTGTGAAACAGTGGGACTTTGTGGAACCAAGAGGCCATTGCTGCATTTCAGGGCCTCGTGGAGCCAAAGGGCCATTGTGATCCTGCGAGGCACCGTGCATCCATGGAGAGCATTGTGGCATTGCAAGGCCCTATGGAATCATGGAGACCATTGTGACCCTACAGGGTCTCATGGACGGAAGGGACCATTGGGACACTTTGGGAACTTGTGGAATCAAGGGAATCATTGTTGCAGTACTGGGCCTCAATGGAACCAAGAGACCATTGGACACAGCAAGGCTTCATGGAACCAATAGAGCATTATGACACTGTGGGGCCTTGTGGAACTATGGAGACCATTGAGATCCTTAAGGACTTGTGTAATCAAGGGGCGATTATGACACCTGAGGGCCTCATGGAAGCAAGGAGCCAATGTGACACTGCAGGGCCCTGTGGAACCAAGGGAACATTAAATTGGTGATGCTGCCTTGGCCTCCCAGGGGTCACCTGACAGGTCTGACTGACCTTGGAATGTGGAAGGCTGCTCTCATCTGCCCCTGAAACACTGGGGCTCTGGGCTCTTCTTTTTATGGTAAAGAATTGTCCATTTTTTCCAGGCATCCATGGCCAAAATTAGGATTCCACTTCCAAATTTTTGTGTATTAAAGGATTGTTCCCAGACTAAAGTTGCCAGGACAGACAAGTTTTGCTGGTCTTTGACTCCTGAGGGGCAGCACTCACCTATTTTCCAAACACTGGAAAGGGCTCCGTGCTTTTCTTTTTATGAAAAAACCTCCCCATCCTTCTTTTCCAGGCACAAATGTCTGAAATTAGGACTCCGCATGCATAATTTCAAATATCCAAGAGTTACTCCAAGCAAACCTTCCAGGACAGACAGATCAGGCTTGCCTTGTCCTCTGGTGGTTGCTGTTCCTCAGCTTCTGAAATATGGGGGCTCTATGGTTTCCTTCCTATGGAGACCAATGTGATACTTGGCAGCCTTGAGAAATGAAGCGGCCATTGTGACACTGCAGAGCACCATGGATTTAAGGGACCATCGTGACACTGTAGAACCTCGTGGAACTAAGGAGATCATTGTGGCTCTGTTGGGCCATATGGTCCCAAGGTGCCAGAGCAAAGCAGAGGGTGGGGGAGTTAGGCCAGAAGTAACTCAGAGTCAGACAGATTTTACCCCGGAAGACCTGAGCACAAGTTTCAAGCCCTAGGAATCATTTGTTTAACTTATGGTGAGTTTGAGTGTTCCCTCATAAGCCTTTAGTGTTGTTATGCTAAGTTGTCCAAGTTCTCCTCCCCTTTTTGTTACTTGTTTCCCCTCTATGGTTTGTGTTCTAGAGTGTTCTACCCTCAAGTGTATATATTGTTGCTTCGCCTTTATCTCAGGTCTTTGGATCCCACCCCTCGTACTGTGCTCAACTTCTCCATGTTTATTGTTTTTCACCCTGTTACTAAAGTTTTTTTTTGGGCAACTCCATTGATCCTGCTTGTAGAATCATCAGGGACTAGAACGATTGGGACAGACGGAGATGAGAAGACAGGTCTTGGAACTTGGGGTTTATTGCAAAGGGTGTGAGTGAAGGGGCCTTGTTTGTAGCTGCCAGCCACAGCTCAGAGCAGGCCCGAAAGAGGGGTTCAAAAGAGGCGCCCAAAATGGATACCCGAAAGAGGAGGGGAGTTCCTATTACAATACAATAAATCTTCTTCTGTGCTGCATATTCTAATTTTCACTAACCATAAAAACTACTCTTTGGACCCCTTCCGCCTAGCTAGTAGGGTCTGCTCTGACCCTTGGACCTGTCTGCAAGCAGAGGGTATTATTTCATCAAAGAAGATTACTTTCAGCCGGCTATACCATTGTTTTCCAGTTGTTCAGTAACTAAGGCTTGGTGTCTCAAAGCTTGCTTTCATTTCAATCTTACTTATAGTTTCCATATTCTCAAAATCTTTTGCCAGGCAATCATACTTATAAGGCTTTCCTGTTTCATCTTCCCCAGCATCTGATCCTTTTCATTTTCACCCCCCTTGCCCTGAAGTTGAGGAACCAGAAAGGTTTGTCACAGCCACCCTCATTGCAACTTCTGGCACCCGAACAGGGACCCTCACATTGAATCATGTCAGCTGGGGTTAGCTGGTGGATAGGCCAGTGTGCCCTAGGATTTTGGATTGTGCCAGGCCAGCAGATTCGTTATTGCTTTGAGGGACCTTGGCCAGGATCTGCAGGGACAATGACGGTTTCACCTGCATAGGATTGCAGGTGGGTTTGGGGAAATGCAAGACATTGCCCATTTTGCCACTGTGTTTTTACAGTATGAACCCACATCCCATAATTGGTTTGGGGTGTTCGGTGACAGTTCCCCGTAAGGTGGAGAATGAGAAAAATGGGCAGCCAGATGTCCAAAGTAGAAAGGAGCATATATGGATGCTTTGTTAATTCTCACTGATCATGACAAAATATTTACAAAGAACAAATTAAAATCAATTGTGAGGTGGATTATTAAAATTTTTCCAGATGCCCTTGCTGAAAAAATCTATACTACCAAATTTTGGGACTCAGTGGGAGTTAAACTGTACAACCATTCGATCTAAAGGGACCCCATTGCAACCCACATACTCCCCATCTTCCACACCATCCTTGAGGCCCTTCACCAGCAAGCAGTGTGTTGAAAACTCAATTGGTTGGTCACTCCTAACTCAGGACCTCCTCTCAAACCTGCCTTTCTTGGACCTTCCACGATGCTCCAAGATGGTGATGGAAATGCCCTCTTGGAGCACTGTGACCTGGAGACTCGAGATGGAAGGATCCTGAATTTGGCCTGACCATCCTCCCGCCAACTTGGCTCCTCCACTTCCTGCTACCACAACCTTCTCTTCCACCCTTAACGAACCTCCAGACTCCACTCCCACAACTGCGGGTCATGCCCCACTGTCAATCATTCCACCTTCACCCTGGGCCGTGGCTCCAGAACTCCACCCTAAAAGTCCACAATCTAGTTAGGGAAGGAGACTGGCAAATAGGTAGGAAACTCCTTGTTACACCCATATATTATGAAGGAAGGGGGCAAAATCCCAGGTCTCAGCCACTGGTTTATGGGGAAATCAAGGATCTGTGTAGGGCAGCTAAAGAGCATAGGAAGGACTTATCTTGTTTTAATGGCCTAATGAGGACCATGTTTACAGCACTTAACTCCCTATGATTTAAAATATATTATGACCATTTTGTTATCACCTACAGAATACACCCTGTGGGAAGGGGGGGGAAGTGATTACTAAATCAATTAATATGAGGCAAGGGCGGAATTGAGAATCAACAATCTGGCTGGAGAAGGACAACACAGCCTACCAGATGACCAAGCAGCAGGTATCCCCAGAGAAGTATTGGATGATATCAAAGAGCTGGCTTTGCAAGCTTTAATCCAGGTATTGGATGGTAGCACCCCCAATTTGGACTACCTTGGGTGGTTGCATTAGACCATCTTCATTAGACCATCTTAGGTGCCTGTTAAGTGAGCAAACCAATGCTACTCCCTTGCATTGAGTGGCCTGCTCTCAGACATGACGACCATCAGACATGCCACCTTGCAGAAAAGCGGGAGAGTTTTTACTCTGGGAACACGGGCATGTCTGTGTGGACTGTGAGGGCAAGTGTTGCATGAAACTCTCCAGCCACAGCGAGTCAATCCACAAGAGCACTCAGGTACTGAAAGAAGGTTTCAAGAAGCCTCAAATGGAAAACAAAGACTGGTTCAATGAACTATTCCAATCCAAGGGACTAAAAGGTTGGATGATGTCTAGCTAAATAGGACTATTATTTTCGTACTGGTTGTTTTTGTATTTTTAATAGTCCTATGTGTGTTTGGATGTTTTAAGAAAGTCTTACAAAATATTTTCAGTCCCATCTATGTTGTAAAACAGAAAGGGGGAAGACACCCAACACAGGCTCATCATGGACTTCTTGGAAGAGAGAAGTGGTGGCCAGGATGGCACAAAAACCTCTCAGAGACTCAGTGTGGAAAGGAGAATCCTAAAAGTATTCTTAAATCCATAAAGTACCTTAAACTTTGAGTATTTCAAGGCATTAATGAGGCCCACTACATGTCAGTGCAAATCTCTCAAGGGAACTCGTTAAAGCAGATACTTGGGGCCATGATTGCACAAAACACTCACAGAGTCTGTATCAAAAGGGAAACACCAAGAACTTAAAATAACTGAAGTACTCTGAAGTATTAATGAGCCCCACTGAGTGTTTTTAGTGACAAAGGCTCTCCAGGGACTAATTACAGCAGATAATTGGAGGCCTTGATTGCACAAACCTCTCAGACACTCGAAGGCAAAAGCTAAACCCAAAGTCCTTTGAAAAACCTGCAGTCCCTGCAGGGAGCATTCAGGAGCCCCCAGGGCCATTCCTGAGCAAGGCTCCACAGGGACTCCTTCCAGCAGATCCTTGAGGCCACTGGGATGTGGGCTAGGGGGGGATGCTGAGGGCAGGACAAGGGGCTGACAGTGCCCAGCCTGGCTGGGGCTGTGCCAGGAGGCCCCAGGGCCTCAGGACAAGGTGTCTCCTCACAGCCCTTGGTGGCACAGACCCTGCTGCTGTGCCCCAGGGCACCAAGACTTGGCTTCTCTTTGTCCCCACCTGTTATCACTGCCTCCAGTTCTCTGTTCTGCCTGGGGCCTGGGGACACTCTCAGTCGTGTCCCTCTCTGGGACCCATTAAAAGTCCAAGAAAGTTTGGAGTTGGATTCTGACTTGGAGTTCTGGGGAGGTTTCTTCAGCTCTCTCTCAGGGACTGATGTTCAGGGCCTGAGCACAAAGCCCCAGAGGCTCATTCAAGTCCTTGTGCTGTGTCTGTGCTGCTGAGCTGGGCTGGGCTCCTGGCATAGAGGCAGCTCCTGGTAACCAAGCAGAGCTTCAAAAGCACATTTCTCTTGATGAGCAGCTCTTCTGCCAGCCCAGCAGGGCTGGGGCACTGCCGGCAGCCACCCTGGGCACAGCACAGAGGCACAGAGAGCTTCAATCAGTCAGGGCTGGGAAGGGGCTGAGAAGTGCCTGGGGCAGAATCACTGCCAGCCCTTGGCACAGGAACCTCTGGCTGCAGGACAATGCAGCTGCAGCTCCAGGAGCCATCTCCTACAGCAGGAACATCGCAATGCCTACAGACCCTGTGAGTACATTCTCTGATTGTCTGTTGTGCAGAGCAGTTAGGGGTGCCCAGGGCTGTCCTGCAGAGCAAGGTCCTGCAGCCCAGGGTGCTGTGCTGGGGCAGGGACTCTGCTGCCTGCCAGGGACAGCTCTCAGCCAGCCTTGGCAGCTGCTCCCGGCACTGAGGGACAAGATCTGGGTGGTAGAAGACAACTGGTAAAGCTTAGAAGTGTTCTCCTTGTGTGGGGAGGATGCTGCTTTGTTCAGAACTGCTCCCAGCATGGCATTTAACCGCAGGACATTTCCAAGTAGATTATACAGTGAGCACAGCAAGTCAGGGGCAGCATAGCAGAGGAATGCCTGCTTTTTAAATCTAATGCTCTGGTTTGCCTGGCTGGGAAATTGCCCATAGATATTCATCTCTCAATTCAGGCTGAGAAAAATAAAAAAAACAAATTCTCACAGATCTGAATATACCATGCAGTAGAAGAAATCAGCGCAGGGCCCCTTAGAGTAGCATCAGTGTCACTTTTCCAGCCTCGTCAGGGTTGCTTTTACATTGCCATCAGATCCTGCAGAGCCAGAGCTGCCCCTGGGCAGTGCCTGAGCTGAGAGGGATCTGCAAGGCAGAGCTGAGTCCCCAGGGCTGGGGTGGGCTCTGGCAGCACTGGCAGGGCCCAGCCCTGCACACAGGGAAGCAGCTGCTGGCAGGGACAGCTCCAGGCAGCAGAGCCCTGGGAAGGCAGTGGGGGGAAAGTGCCCCCAGGCTGTGCTGGGATATTTAAAGTCCTCTCCAAACTCAACTATTCCATGATTACTTTTGTTACAGATCCCCATGCCAAGGCAGCGCAAATGTCCAACAGCAGCTCCATCAGCCACTTCCTCCTGCTGGAATTGGCAGACATGTGGCAGCTGCAGCTCCTGCACTTCTGCCTCTTGCTGGGCATCTCCCTGGCTGCCATCCTGGGCAACGGCCTCATCATCAGCGCCGTAGCCTGCGGCCACCACCTGCACACGCCCATGTTCTTCTTCCTGCTCAACCTGGCCCTCAGTGACCTGGGCTCCATCTGCACCACTGTCCCCAAAGCCATGCACAATTCCCTCTGGGACACCAGGAACATCTCCTACACAGGATGTGCTGCACAATTATTTTTTTTTGCCTTTTTCATCTCTGCAGAATTTTCCCTCCTGACCATCATGTGCTATGACCGCTATGTGTCCATCTGCAAACCCCTGCACTACGGGACCCTCCTGGGCAGCAGAGCTTGTGCCCACATGGCAGCAGCTGCCTGGGTCAGCGCCTTTCTCCATGCTCTCATGCACACAGCCAATACATTTTCCCTGCCCCTGTGCCAGGGCAATGCCCTGGGCCAGTTCTTCTGTGAAATCCCTGCTATCCTCAAGCTCTCCTGCTCACACTCAGACCTCAGAGAACTGGGACTTCTTATGTTTTCCATCTGTTTAGCACTTGGTTGTTTTGTGTTCATTGTCTTCTCCTATGTGCAGATCTTCAGGGCTGTGCTGAGGATCCCCTCAGAGCAGGGACGGCACAAAGCCTTTTCCACCTGCCTCCCTCACCTGGCCGTGGTCTCTTTGTTCCTCAGCACTGCCACATTTTCTGACTTGAAGCCCCCCTCTTTGTCTTCTCCATCCCTGAATCTGGCCCTTTCACTTCTGTACTCAGTGGTTACTCCAGCCCTGAACCCCCTCATCTACAGCCTGAGGAACCAGGAGCTCAAGGCTGCAGTGAGGAGACTGATGACTGGGTGGTTTCACAAACATTAAACTACTGGCCAATTTCTGCAAATCATTTGGAATAAGAGTCATCTTTGATACTTCTTATGGGTTTGGTTGTGAGAGTTTTTTCTTTGTTATATTTTTTCCATATTGTCCAAATAGAAAGGTCAATGTTTGTGCCATTTTTTTTTTGTTTCTCTCTACCTTCCCTGTAGCCACAGATGGTGTCAATGACGAGGTACCCACTTGGTGGTTTTAAAGGAACAAAAGGATCTCCCAGCAAAGTTTTCTGCAGAGATGCCCTTTTGTTACCTTCTCTGGAGCTGCAGCAGCAATGTCTGTGTGCAGAGCTGGGGGCAGATCAGTGCTGGCCCAGCAGCTGTGCCCAGCAGCAGCAGCACTTGGTGTTGCCAGTGCTGCTGCCGTGGCCCTGCCCCGCTGCCCTGGTGGCCCTGGTGTTGCTGTAGGGCCTGAAGTACTAGCAGCACAAGAAATGCTGATCTTCCCCTCTACTCGTGTCACCATTATTCAGTCTAATATTTCATGACCCTCTTCCCTCAGGCGTTTCCAGCTCTCCTGGAATAATTAAATCTCTCATGTTAAAATGGCCATGTCTAAAGACATCTCTTCACTAGACCACCTGCATCAATGCCCTTCCCATTCCTCCCAGATTTCCTCCTCCTGATTCTCTCTTGTCATTCCAGTGCCTCTCAATTGACTGGCTTCATGCTTTGAGCTTCAGGGAGTTGCCATTTTTCTGAAGTTCAAATAAATACCACATCAGTCTACATCTTAATTGCCTTTATATCCATCAGAGAATTACCTTTTCTTTTATCTTTGTATATAACTGTTCCTGTACAGAAATCCCTTTGGGATTGTGGACATGTCAGATGCTGCTGGGACATCCCAGAGAGCTGAGGGAAGAGCGGTGATGGTTATTAAACTGGTCACATGTTTAACTTGTGTTTGTTGGCAAGAAACCTTTCTGTGCCTCTGAGTGTCACCAGTCCCTGACCCCAAAGGACACAAACCTGATGATTTGTGGTTCCCATTGCAAGTGCTGCACTTGGACCTTGGCTCTGCATAGGACAGCTCTTCATCCACTTTCTCTCTTTTCCTCCTCTGGCCACGGAGGGAGCTCCTGACTTCAGCCTGTGACTCGTGTGTTCAAAGAGCAAATCTGGGCAGAATAGGGGCAGGGAGGGTTTGGGGGGACCTTGGGATCTGTGCTGGGCACAGGTGTTTTCCATTGCTCTGAGACTGTCTGCTGTGGAAAGAGGCCTTAATATCCAGCAGAGGAATGACTTTTGCATTTGATGGAGCAGTGCCTTCCCTTGGCTTTGTTGGCTGACAAGAAATGAACATCCCTCTGTGTCTCGGGCAGCTCCTTCTCCAAGGAAAACAGGTGGGAGTTGGAGCCAAGGAGCTGAAAGCTGCAGTGCAGCCTGGGCTGGAGGGAGCTCAGATTTGCACAAGGCTGCTGTGAGTGCCAGGGCTTGGATGGGGGAATGGTGGGGTGGGGGTAGGGACAGAGTCTAATTGATTGTCAGCCATGAAGGGTCTTGATTTTCATATCTATTCAAACTGCATGAGGAGGTACTTGGATTCAATGTCAACTGGAGATTGCTATTAACAGGGGGAAAAAAAAACCTAAACAAGACCTAAAATAAGTTTTTCTCCCTGTCTTTTAAAATAGAACATATTCAGTTGTATGCACTTCTGAAATCTGTCTAATTAACTAAAAAATATTTGAAAACTGAAATCAAATTATTCCCAGAGTCTTGGCTTGTTAAGATGTTCTGAATGTTAATGAGCCCTGGGACACTGAATTCCTGCACTGAAGAGCTGAAGGCTGAACAAGCCTCTGGAGCAGTGAAATTCAGCAGCAGCCTCCAAGTTGCTGAGGATATCAGCAGCCCCCACTGAGGCCATCTCTTCCCAAAGACCGTGGGGGAATGGGCAGACAAGGAGAGCATCCCTGGCGCTGGGGCAGCACAACTCAGAGGCACCAGCAGTTCCAGCTGGGAAATGGAGTGTGGAATGTGGCTAGGAAAGCCTTGCCTGGACTGTGCCAAGCAGGATGGACAAGCCCTGACCCCAAACCCCCAAACAATTCTTGCAAGGAGACTTTTAAAAGGAATTAAAATTGTTTGTGTACTCTGAGCTGGACTCCCTGGAGAAATACAAACAAGAGATGCTCAGGGGCTCAAAAACAACAAAACAAGGACTTTACTGGCAACTTTAGAAAATCAGAGAAACTTTGGCAAAAGATTTAATAGGACACTTAATCAAAAAAAAAAAAAACAAAAAAACACACCTCTCAAAGCATGAATTTGGCCTATTCAACTTCACAACCTCTAAGCCTGTTCAATTTTAGGTTACTCAAAATTTGCAAGAAGAGGGAATTAGAAAGAGAGAAAGACAAATAAGATACGGAGAAGTGCCCACACAGCTACCAACTCCTGGATTCCAGCATTGTTCAGAAGGAAATTCCAAGAGGAGGCAGGGTCAAGATGTGTGCTTGCCTTGGGGTCAGCTTTAACAACCCCTTGGTCTTCCTGGGCCCTTCCCCCAGGGAGGACTTCGGCTCATTTGGTCCCTCAAGCGCCGGGCTGGGGCTGCAGAGGTGGCTGTGGAGCATTGCCTGTGCTGTACCAGGGACTGGCAGACACTGCTGGGCTGGGATAGAGGCTCTGGGGGGATTGGGGTTCCAGGGCAGGGCAGGGCTTGGGTTCCAGAGCAGAGCAGAGCTGGACCCGCCCCTTCCTCCCCCACACATGAAATGTTTAGAGCCAACAATCTCCTCCAGTATGTCACAACAGGGAATGTTGGAGGTGGAACCCAAATTTGGCCATCGGCACCTGGATGAGAAGGACTGTTCTTTTCCATAGCACAGAGCCCCAGTGTTTGGAAGGCAGATGAGAGCCTCACTAGGCCAAGGTCAGCCAGACTTGTCAGGAATGGCAGAATTTGTCTTGGTGTCATCTTTGGATTAAGGGAATTTTGAGGTGGAACCCAATCTCAATGGGTACCTGGAGCAACTGGCAGTGACTGAGTCTACACTGGGGGCAACTGGGATTGACTGGGACCATGCTGGGGGAGACTGGGATCAGAGTGGAGTCATACTGGGATCATACTTGGAGTGACTGGGTCAATGCTAGGGGCCACTGAGAGCAACTGGGATCGGACTGGGAGTAGCTAGGACCATGCTGGGAGTAACTGGGATCAGACTGGGAGGAAATGGCACCACACTGATGGTGACTGTGGTCATTCTGAGATGATACTGGAAGTGACTAGGTGAAGGCTGAGGGCAACTGAGATCATGCTGGGTCAACTGGGATATACAGGAAGTGACTGTAATCATGCTGGAAGTGACTGGGAGTGGTTATGAGCAACCGGAATCATGCTGGAAGCTACTGGGAGCGACTGGGAGTGAATGGAAACACACTGGGGGCAACTGGGATATACTGGAAGAGACCAGAAGTGACTGGGATCACAGAGGACCCATAGAGGAAGTTAGTAGAAGAATACTGGGGGTATCTGGGAGTGACTGAAATTATACTGGGTAACTTAGGATAACTGGGACCATACTGGAGGCAAATGGCACCATACTGAGAGTGACTGGGTTCATACTGGAATCATACTGGGAGGGACTGGAACCATACTGGGAGTGCCTGGAACTATAGTAGGGGTGAATGGGAACACCTGGGACCATGCTGGGATCATGCTGGGATCATACTGGGAGTGACCGTGATGATACTGGGATCATATTGAGTGTAACTGGAAGTGAGTGGGAGCATCCTGGGGGTGACTGGGAGACACAGGGCTCATGCTGGGAGTGACGTGGGGGGAACTGGGGGAACTGGCCCTGCTGGGGCTCAGGGTTGTTCTCCCCCAGGGCTGCCCCGGGTCCCGCTGCCACTCCTGGCCAACAGAGCTGAGGGCAAGGGGACTGCTGAGGGACAGGGGAAAGCTACGGGACAGGGCACAGCTCAGGGACAGGGGACAGCCGAGGAACAGGGCACAGCTGCAGAACATGGCCTGGCCGAGGGACACTGAGCTCCAGCACTTCGGGCTGGTGTCTTTGGGCTCCCAGCACAGTCCCAGGGGCAGAATCCCCTCCAGGAACTGTTTACTTTTAGCTTTGCTCTGGAACATTTCCCAAGAGCCCCTGCAGTGGCTGCAGCCCAGCTGGGTGCCCACGGCCACCAGAGCTGCTCCAGCAGTGCCCTCCTGCTCTGGGCAGGGACACAACAGCCAAGGAAAGGCTCGTGCTGGGCTCAGAGCAGGGACAGGGCACTCCCCTGGTGCTGCCACAGGCACAGCAGAGCCAGCCTGGGCAAAGGATTGGGACTGATGTCCCATGGAATCCCAGCAGGGATTACTTCTCATTGCACTGCTGGCATTGCATTGGTCATCCATTCAAATCATTTCCCCATGGAATTCCCATGGCAGTGGGTTAGGGTGGGATCCATTCATGGAATTCTAACCTGACTGGAATGAGAGTGAGATCTGGCCATGGAAATTCCATGGTAATTCCTGCATTCCCAAGTCCCCCATTCCTGAATCCCCCATTCCCATAGGAATTGCCCTTCCCCTCCCACACCCACCTTTGTGCTCCAGAGGCCCCCAACCCCATCTGATGTATTTCCACCCAGGTGTGTCCCAGGTAATGCTTCGTCTGCTCCACCATGATCCCTTTGGATTCCCAGCACCTCTGGCTGATCCATGTGGCACCATTGGATACTGCAAAGCTCCTGGATCCCAGCTGGAAGGAGATGAAATCCCAGCCCTTGCAGCCATACTGGTGAGATCCATGGACTCTCCACTGGACAGGAGGTCACAGCTGGAAACCACTTGTAGCATGTGGAGACCTGGGAACGAGGATAGAACGTATCCATGGAGTTGTGTCCCAGCCCCAGGGAGCCCCTTGGATTCTCATCCCAGCCTCACAGATCCCCCCCATCCCCAGAGATCCCATCCCAGCCCCTCAGAGTCCTCCATTCTCACAGATCCCAGCCCAGCCCTGGCTCCCCCCACTCTGGTTGTACCGGCCCCGTCTCCAGGGCATTGTCGGCCATGGGCCAGGTCCTGTCCTTGAGCCAGGGCTGGATATCCCAATATCCCAGCTCTGGCCATCCCAATATTCTGACTCAGGCTATCCCAATATCCCAGCCCTGGCTATCCCAATGTTCCAGTTCTGGCTATCCCAATATCCCAGCTCTGTTTATCACAACGTCCTGGGTCTGGCTATCTCAATATCCCGGCTCTGGCTGTCCCAGTGTGCCAGCTCTGGCCATCAGCCAGAGCCATCAGAGCCATCAGCCCTGGCTATCCCAATGTTCCAGCCCTGGCTATCCCAATATCCCAGCTCAGCTATCCCAATATCCCAGTTCTGACTATCCCAACATCCCAGCTCAGCTATCCCAATATCCCAGCCCTGGCTATCCCAATATCCCGGCTCAGGCTGTACCAATATGCCAGCCCTGGCTATCCCAATATCCCAGCTGTGGTCATCCCAGCTCTGGCTATCCTGATATCCCAGTTCTGGCTATCGTGATATCCCAGCTCTGCCTATCCCAACGTCCTGGGTCTGGCTATCTCAATATCCCAGTTCTGGCTATCCCAATAGCCCAGCTCTGGCTTTCCCAGTATCCCAGCCCTGGCTATCCCAATCTTCCAGCACTGGCTATCCTTATATCCCAGCTCTAGCTATCCCAATATCCTGGTTCTGGCTATCCCAGTCTTCCAGCTCTGGCTATCTCAATCTTCCAGCTCTGGCCATCCCAATATCCCAGCCCTGGCTATCCCAATATCCCAGCTCTGGCTATCCCAATATCCCAGCCCTGGCTATCCTTATATCCCCGCCTGGTTTATCAGTATCCCAGCTCTGGCTATCCCGATATTGCAGCTCTGGCTCTCCCAGTATCCCAGCTCTGGCTATCCCAATATCCCAGCTCTGTCTGTGCCAATATCCCAGCCCTGGCCATCCCAATATCCCAGTTCTGGGTATTCCAATAGCTCAGCTCAGCTCCTCCCACCACCCCTGCTTTCTGTGGCTCCATCCAGCCCCGCTCACTCCCCCAGCGCTCCCAGGGGGTCCCCTCCACATCCCCCACAATCAAGGACTGGGGACCCCTGGGTTGGGTTCCGACAGCGCCACTTCCCGGTACTGGAGGGAGGGGAGAATGAGGGGACATGGAGATTTGGGGGAGCTGGGGGGCTGAAAGTGAGAGTTTGGGGATCCAGGGGGTTCCACAGGCCAAGCAAAATGGGGACATTATAGGGGCCTGAGTAAATATAAATATTGCATTAAAAGACCTCTGTACTGTATAAGTGTCCCTGCCCCGATTTGATTTATTGTAAATGGGCTGCAGCTGTGATGTCCTTGATTGGGCAGCAGCTCTAGCCCATGGACTTAGCTGGGATAAAAGGGGGTGGGGCAGTCAGGGAGAGCCTTGGAGGAGCTCTGATGAAGAAGCAGGAGCAACACTGCTGTGAAGAGCTGCGTGTGAGAAAACACCGAGAGAAGGTATGAGACTCCAGAAATACGAAATACAACAATATGTATACAACAGTGTTGTAGTGTGTTGCAATTTCCTGTTTTCCTTCCCAGTCCCTTCCCAGGTGGGGCAATATCCCTCTCCCTTCCCCCTCGCCCCCTTGCTGAGTGAGCTCTGTCAATCAGGCTTAACATTCCAGCAAGGCCTCGAGTGGTTGGTCAAATGGATGCTCCTCAGGCCTGGGGGTCATTGGCCTGTCTGGGTGTCATCATCCCCTGAGACCCTGCCCCTCTCACCTGGTTGGTGGCTCACCTGTCCCTTCCCTCCCCCCGGAGCTTAAAAAGTCACTCAGGCCATGCGGTCGGGATTCTGTTGGAGCTGTTACTAAGATTCAGATGTCTGTGACCATGAAATAAAACTCTGGATATTAACCCTCCGGCAGAATCTGTCTCCTTTTCTCCTCACCATCGCCTAAAGCCTTTCCACCAGAGGTAAACTGAGTTTCTACAAGCCTGGACTTGTTTCAGTGCCTGCTGCCACATACAGCCAGCCAAAGGTGTCTCTGAGGTGATACAACACAGTTGCTGCCTTTGGCCAGCAGCAAGGGTCAGACCAGCCCAGGCACAATCTACCTGGTAGTATTGGGATCCTACTCCAATACAACAGGACGTGAAGAGCTGGCAGAGCTGGGAAGGAAGTTCAGGGGCTCAGAGTCAAGGAAAGGGGTGAAGGGACTGGGAAAACAAATGAGACTACAAAACCCCAACCAGAACAAAGCCAGCCACAGCTATTAAAATCTTACCACCATGTCCCCTCCCCCCTAACACTACTAAAACCAAAAACTCCTACATTCTACAACTCATACAAAGTAACCCTACAGCTAAAGACAAAAAAAAGCAAAAACCAACCATAAAACCAATCCTAACACAACCCAACCACAACTTCCACCACAAGTTACTGGCAGGTGAGATGTTAACCCTTTCAATACTTCAATCATCCCTCAAGTAACAGAAAAAAACAAAATAGAAACATTAAAAAAACCCATAAAACCATCAAAGTAAGAAAGGAAGAAATAAATACCCAATAAAAAAGAAGAAAAAATACCTTAATCTTGAAACTAAAATCCTCTTATAAACTATAAAGAAAAAACTCTTTTTCTTTATAACACATAAAACTATACAAAAATTTATTTAAAATAATATCAAACAAAAACCTCCATATTAAAATAAATTATGAAAATCCTGCAATTTCACAAAAAGTTCAGGCTGAAAAAAAAGTAATCTAGTACCCACAAGAGAAGATCTCTATTTCCAGAGATAAAAATATTTTAAAAAGTAAATAATAAAAACATTTACCTTTAAGCAACTCACCTTTAAAACAATACCTCGTAAGTTGACATGACCCATCAATAAGCTGTAAAAAAGCTTATAGCAATAAAAGAATTTCACAATAACAAAGTTCCCCAGACAATTGTTAGCCATGACAAAATTACGAACCACAAAAAAAATTTTTTTCCTCTTGTAAAAAAACTCCATAAATTTAACAAGAAAAACTTCTCTCCCTAAAACTTAAAGAAGACAATTGTAGAAATAGTAAACTACTAGAAATTTTTAGTTTAGTTTCTTTACATTGTCAGGTTAAAAAAAAAGTTGTACAGAAAAAAGGGTTCTAAAGAATTTAATTCTTACTACCTTTTTAAAATTTGCTTTTAATAAAATTTTCTTTTTACCATTTTAAAATTTTAAGCCTACTTTACATTTCTCATAGTCCTATCTCACAACAAAATAAATACATAAATAATTAACCGACAGTAAAACCAACCCCACTCATCAATACATTAATTAAGAGATCTAAAGATTGGAAAAAATCTTAAATTAACAAACCAAAACCACTACAATGTCATGATAAACCATTTGCCAAAGTTTCTCTGATTTTCTAAAGTTGACAGTGAAGCTGCTTGCTTGTTTGGAGCTCCTGAGAATCTCTTGCTGGTATTTCTCCAGTGAGTTCAACCACAGGACACAAACAATTGTAAATCCTTTGAAGTGTGTCTTTGAGAGAGTTGTTTGGGGGATGGAAGTCAGGGCTTGTGTGTCCTGCTTGGAACAGTCCCGGCAAGGCTTTCCCAGTCACATTCCACACTCCATTTCCCAGCTGGAGCCACTGGTCCCTCTGAGTTGTGCTGCCCCAGCCCCAGGGACGCTCTCCTTGTCTGCCCATTCCCCCACGGTCTCTGGGCAGGGATGGCCTCAGTGGGGGCTGCTGACATCCTCAGCACCTTGGAGGCTGCTGCTGAATTTTCCTGCTCCAGAGGCTTGTTCAGCCTTCAGCTCTTGAGTGCAGGAATTCAGTGTCCCAGGGCTCATTAACATTCAGAACACCTGAACAAGCCAAGACTCTGGGAATAATTTGATTTAATTTCCAAATCATTTGTGGTTAAGTAGATCTCAGTAGTGTATTCAAAGTGAATACATGATATTTAAAAAGACAGCGAGAATAGATATTTTAGGTCTTGTTTAGTTTTGTTTTCCTGTTCATAAATTGATATGTGAAGTCTCCAATTGACACTGAATCCAAGTACCTCCTCATGCAGTTTGAATAGATATGAAAATCAAGACCCTTCATGGCTGACAATCAATCAGACTCTGTCCCTACCCCCACCCCACCATTTCCCCCATCCAAGCCCTGGCACTCACAGCAGCCTTGTGCAAATCTGAGCTCCCTCCAGCCCAGGCTGCACTGCAGCTTTCAGCTCCTTGGCTCCAACTCCCACCTGTTTTCCTTGGAGAAGGAGCTGCCTGAGACACAGAGGGATGTTCATTTCTTGTCAGCCAACAAAGCCAAGGGAAAGCACAGCTCCATCAAATGCAAAAGTCATTCCTCTACTGGATATTAAAACCACTTTCCACAGCAGACAGTCTCAGAGCATTGGAAAACACCTTCTGTGCCCAGCTGGCCAGACTGTATAAGAATTCCACAGAAAATCAGAAGGGTGTGACAGTGGCGGAGCGGAGACTCCCCTCGCCCAGTGCTGATTTGCTTATTGCCTTGCCCACTGTAATCAATAAATTCTCAATTGGTTTTACTTGGCAAATTGTCATCTCAATTTATAACAAATTTGGTGATTGTGACTCGGATAGGGATAATTGCGGAGGGCGGATTTTACCGAGAAGGCGCTGCACCAGCCCTGGTGGTCTCGGATCTGACGTTTCCCTTCTACCCTACCCACGAACCCAAATTTAAGGCACTAAGCAAAGGGAACCAGTCGACCCTGTAAACTTTGTGCACAAAGGTCTGGACAAAGACGCAGGACAACAGGACGCGTAAGTATCGTGCAGTGATCGTTCGGTCTGGGTCGGGTAACCTGGAGTGTTGCGAGTGAGAGGGGAACTGGCAGCTCGGATTCCCCAAGCGCTTGCGGGCCCTCAGTAGTGTGTTTTCCACTGCTCGCGAGAGCGTGGGCCATGAACCAGGGGAAGTGAAAGCAGATCTGTTGTGTGAGTAGACTCCATAAGACGGGCGGGCGTGCTCCAGAGGATGGGACAGTCAAGAAGTAAGCCGTCTGTATCCGATAAACTTGGTAAACTTCCCCCAGCTCCTAGAGACGGTCCGCTGGGATTCATGTTAGATCAAGTGGTTGTTTGCTATTATTGCGGGGAGAGGGGACACCTAAAATGAACATGCCAAAAGAGGGAAAAGAATGGGAAATGATTTCAAGACCAGGAGTTCTATTTGCTGGGAGAAAAAGAGAAGCCCCTGATAAAACTTATGACAGGTGCCCAGCAACAGATCCACAAGTTCTTTGTGGACTCAGGGATCGAGCAATCTACAATTTGAACTCTCCCCAAAGGCTGCACCCTTTCCACAGAAATGGTGCAGTTGAAAGGATTTAAAGGGGAATCCTTTGGGGTACCTATAATAAAAGACGTAATAAATAAAGGACCCTCCAAAATGGGTCTCTATTGCTGGTCCCAGAAGCCAATTGTAATCTTTTAGGGCGGGATCTTATGATTGAATTCAGAATAGGAATAGAGGTATCTAAAGGCAAATTAAGTGTAAAATTATGTCCTTCAGAAATTAACAATGAGCAAAAGTACCCCCTAAGGGAGAAAGATGACTGCGTAAATTACAAAAATAAGAAGAAGGAGGAGGTTCCCTTAATATCACCATCATATACTCCTCCCCCACCAAATGCACCCCCTGTTCAAACTGGGAGTCAGGAGGGGGATCCCCTCCCCTTCCCGGATGGTTATCTAGATGATTGGGGACCACTGACTCAAAGTAAAACCAAAAGGCTGCACCTCTATCCCCTAAGGGAAATGCCGATGCGGGTGCTCAAGCCGGGATTGGGTTTACTTCAGTTCCCCTTAAGGGACAAAATATCGACAAAGAAATTAATAAGAAACAGAAGAAAAATATCTACAAGGTAATCAATAATAGAGAAAAGATGAAGCACCTACACACTGCTTAAAAAGACTTAGGCGAAACATACAGATGTATTCAAGACTGGACCCAGATAGTCCAGCAGGACAATCTTTTCTAAAGATGCATTTTGTGGTAAATCATGGGAAGATATCAGAAAGAAACTTGAAAAACTAGACAACTGGGAGGACAGAGGATTGAATGAGCTCCTAAGAGAAGCTCAGAAGGTGTATGCAAGAAGGGAAGGAGTTGGAACTCCGAGGATTGAGCGGAGGAAGGAGAGTGTTTGTTTTTATTGTGGGAATAAAAGACACGTTAAGAGGGAATGCAGTAAGAGGAAGTGGGATGAGAAAGAGGAATGGATGCAGGATGTAAATAGAGGGTCTGAAAATAGGGTTTCGTGGGTAAATTGGTAAGCAATTGCAAGGGAGGCAATAGATCATCAGGATTATGACTTCCTGAATACTATGAGTGAAATACAAGCTTTCCCTGTGGTAAATACAACTAATAATCAGGGAAATGTCGATGTCACAAATGCTCCAGTTGATCAGGAATTATTGACTCAACTGCAGAATACGGACAATGAATCTGGCCTCCATAGCGAGACAAAAATTATAGAGTTAAATCTAACAGACAGGCAGCCTCTAGATAGGTTAAAAACAATTACAACTAAAACAAGGGAAATTGAACAGGCCTACAGACAAGACTGTGAAACCTTTAGCATGGTAGTTAAGATGTTAGTAGAAAAAGACCCATCATTAGAGAAACCCATTCAGCTTGCCCTGAGGCAGAATTTGCATGAAAGAGGTGAGCAAGGTGTTAAAGACCTCAAACATTTTATTGCTCAATACAATGCTGCGAACCAAAATGTGTTAGAGCCTCTCACAGAAGGCTCATACTAAAGATAAAAATATGATTTCAGAATTTTTTGCGTTTTGTCTACCATAGTACATGAATCTGCTTTTTAGGATTACAATTTGAAGTGATAAAAGCAAATAAGTTAGGGTAGAAGTTTTTATAATAAGGAATGTATGTTTTATGTAGTTTGGCCAAACTGTGTGAGTGTTGGATATGTGTGTTTTGTTTGACAAAGTGCATCAGAAGCCCAGAAACTCTGATGGTGGAAAGTTAAATTGTCTATTGAGTGTCATTAAGGGTTAAATACTGTTAAAGTTAAATAATTAAATTTCATTCCTGTTAAGTTAAAGTGTTTTTAAGTCGTGCAGAATTTAAAGTCGGTTGAGTTGTGTTAAAGTTAAGTTCTGTTAAATTTAAGTGATTTTACATGTAAGATCTGTTGATTTGAAAATCTGTTAAGTTTAAGTTCTGTTAAGTTTAAGTTCTGTTAAGTTTAAGTTTTGTAAAAGTTAAGGTCTGCTAAACTAAGTTCTACTAAGTTCAAATTCTGTTGAGTTTAATTTCTGTTAAGTTTAAGTAAAGATAAGTTTTAGTGATGTTAAGTTCGGTTAAGCTCAAATGTTTTAAGTTTAAGTGTTATTAGGTTTAAGTGACATTAGATAAATTTATGCTAAATGCTTATTTTATGATTTGTGTGTAAAATGTTAACATGAACATCCGAGAAATTTCCATTAGAGCCTAGCCCTGTTCAAAGCATATACCAATTGATTGAGAATGGAGAACAGGCTTGGTGTGCAGTTAATACTGATTAAATTTGTGTATATGTTATTCTTGTTACTCTTTTGGTTTATTGTAAAAAATGATTCATAATTATTTTAGAGCCTGAAAAAAATGTTTTTGTGCCTTATTCTTATTTTGTTAAGTGGCATGCATTGAGTGAATAATCCTTTTGTATGCCTTTGAAGTTTGCTGGGAGCAGTGGCAAGTCCATCACCACCAGGAAAAGATTTCCGACAAAATTTTATAAAGGGTGTTAAAGGGGAATAGACAGATATCATTCTGTAATTAGAGAAGCCTTTGGGAAAATAGGTAAGAAATAAATTTTAAGAATAATAAGGGTGCATACCCTAACAAACACGTAATAAGAGGATGTGTAACCTGCCTTGAAGGAGAACAAAGCCCATTTCGAGAACGTCCCTTCGGGGGGGGGTTGGCAGACCTCTATTTACACACATTTTGATTGATTTTACTAAACTGGCTAAAGTAGGGAGACATCGATACCTGCTAGTCCTGGTTTGAGGAGTTCAAATTTTGTCTGAAAATATTATACCAAAATATAAGGTCACAGAAATAGTTGACTCTGATAGAGGACCACATTTTGGCGTCTAAAGTTATTCAGGAAGTAATGAAAATAATGGGGATACAATGAGACCATCACACTCCGTGGCACAAGAAAAGTTGAGAGGATGAATGGGGAAATAAAGAAACAACTCACCAAACTGATGATAGAAACAAAGTGGTTATGAATCAAGTGTTTACCTTTGGTACTATTAAATATTAGAACTCAGCCTAGGGCTGATGTGGGGGTTTCCCCCTTCGAAATGCTGTACGGGATACACTCCAAGACCACCCCAGCCTCAGGGACCAGCAGATTAACACATACTTGACCACCGTAATGCGATATAGGGAAGAACTGTGGTAAAGAGCATGATAGCCCAGAAGACCACCACAGAAAGAAGGTGAATTTCATGCCAGCAGAACCAAAAGACTTGTGAAGAAACCTGAAAAATGGACTACCACATTTAAACCGGGTGATTGTATATTAATTAAATCATGGAAGAAGACCTCATTAACCCCACAGTAGAGGGTGTAAATGTAAAATTTGTCAAGATAGACGGTAGAATCAGCCACAAAAGAAAAAGGAGGGAGTCAAGTTCTTGGCAAAATCATAGACGGTGCCCCTGTAATCCGATCCCTCGTACCCTTTGATAATGAGCTCCTTCTCTCCGAAACAGCATAACAGTGATAGGTTAGACCCTCCTGAAGAAATACCTCTGCTGCCGAGAAGACTATACCTCTCTCGTAGCTCGAGGCAACCGAGTTGACAAGCAAAGGCAGAGTGGTAAGTACCTGTGGAGGAATCGATTCTAACCTAACAAAGAGAAAGATTATGGAACAGGCGGAGCATGAACTCCTAAAAGGAAAAGAGGAAGAGTCACTAAGTTGGGGAATGAATTGGCAAATATTTCAATCTGGAGGCAATACCTACCGTCTGACCTGGCAGGTTCTGGTTTTTCTCTTCTAAATGTTGTAACCTGAGTGGATAAGGTTCTGCTGTTGCCTGATTGATAAATGACACAAAACTCGGATAAGTTTCAAGTTTTGTGCGGTGTTTTATTAAGGGCCCGGGGAGCCGGTGGACTAGCGCCCCAAGTCCGAGCCCCCAATTTCACGTATGGGTGCTTCCCTTTTTATACATGCGATTCATAACAAGGTCTCTAAGAAACAGTTCCCCTTGCCTAGCTACAGACCCCTTGTGATACATTCTTTAGTTCACAAACAAAATCATAAATCTTCTGCTTATCTTATTCTAAGAGCATTGTATGCTGCCTCTAGACAGGTTAGCATTCTTACTTTCCTACACTAGTTTAAATATTTATTAAATCCCTAAGACTACCTGCTAGGTTACACACAAAACTCAACACACGCTTTCAACGGCTACAAAACTGTTTTTAACAAACCAATTCACACACAACTCACTATAATTAAACATTTTGCTAAATTTCATTTCTTTTCCAACATTTCCCTTCTTTTGAGCATCCTTCAGTCCTGCTGCAAGGATGCTCAATCAACAGTATTGACAGTAACATTTTCATAACGAGGTGGGGAGTGTTCTTCATTCTGCCGCCCACAGGTCATCGCCTTCAGCAACTGGAGAGATCGCTTCTTTTCTTTTTCGATCACACCTAAGAGGCATCTATATACAATCTATATAGTCACTAAAAATACTAAAAACATTAGTATATACTGTATAGCAAATGTAATCCAGCAAGACAGGTGAAGCTCCAAAGAATCAAATATTGCTCTTATCCAGTTATGCTGTGCTTCCTTTTCAATTTCCTTGGTTTTTATTTCTACTTCTGCCAGTTGAGAAATATCTTTCTCAACTTCAAGTGTAACATTTGGAATGTGTACACAGCAATGATCTATTCTCCTACTCAGGTAACTACAAACTCCATGTTCTTTTAACAGTAGCAAATCCAATGCCATTCTCTTTTGTAGGGTCATTCTTGATGTAGCTTGCAATTGCAAATTTAGATCTTTAAATCTCTTCTTAGTAGCTGCTGCCAACCTTTCTGTCTGTCCTAACAAGTTGTTGAGCATTTCTCTATTTCGATATGTTGCTACCGGAGGGAGTAATGACTCTAATATCTATCTAAATTGTACTCCTGAGCCAGGTTCATGCCACTGCTCCTCTAGAGATTCTTCCCTCTTTCTGAGTTTTTTCCTTTGGATCAATCTATTCTGTTTCTAGTATGGACACAATGTGGGAACTCCTAGGGTGATCTGTATTACTGATCCATCTAGAGATAAATGTGTGGTCTACTGTCTGTGTCCCAACACCCAGACTAGATTTCCAGGACTGTGCACAGTAGTATATCTGCAATCTATAGGTCCATCTATGGACTCTCTGCTAACCGTGTGATCATACTCCCTACACTCGCATCCTCACTTTAATGCCATTTTCACCGGTACCAATCTAATTCGGTCTTCCGGTGTATCATGTGTAAAAACTTAAGTACAATTCTAATCTTCTTTCCGTGGTCTGAACTCTCGGGAAGATGTAGACGTGATAAGGGCCCTATAATGTGACTGATTCTTTATTCTTGACCATTGGATGCACTATTGTACTTCTCCAAGGTAATTATAGTGTTCTAAAACACTGGGTCCCCATAATGTCTTCTAACTATTCCAGGTGTCAAAATTCTGTGTGACATTCTGACAACTCATCTCATTTCGGTGGGATTTCATTCTTATTCGTACTGTATTGCATGGCTCATCTATTGGGGTTGCAATTAAGCACTTCTTGGTATTTTGAATCTAACCATAATGATTGGGTTTCTTTTCACATTCTTCTTTAGTCATAGCCCGAATGGTCGTACACAAATCTCTCCATACATCTACTGGTTTGGGAACTGACTGGCAGGACCATGAAACATTCTTGAACGTTTCAGGCATTTTGGTTACTGGTATTATTCTCCAGGGAATTGGTTCACCTTCAGCCTGTGGTAATGGCAGGCAAGCTGTTATTTTAGTCACGTTCTGCATGATCCCAAAATCTCTAATTAATCTTACCACTAAGTTTTCTTGCTCAGTATTTCGTTCTATTGTATCATTAGCTTCCTGTCTACTCTTTCTACCGTGTCTCTGTAAGGATAACATCATTCTGTCATGCTTCCACCATGCATTTCTTATTCTAGGATTAGTGACATTCGACCACCCACAACTTTTGCCTTCTTTCTCTCACTAACTGGTCCCGTCCTCTATTCTGTTCCAGTTCAGTTCTCTATTTTGCTTCTACCATTTGACCCAAAGGTTCCTTTGATATCTTGATCTTACTAGGAAGGAACAATTTATTCTGAGGGGTGGCCCATCTCACATGTCCACTGCCATTGATACTGGATTAACCTTTATGTTTTCAGCACGATCCTCTGTCTCTGGCAAAACTCTCATACTCACTCTTTAGTAATCAAAACTATCCCGTATTTTGACTAAACATGTATATTCTCCCGTATCGTTTGTGGTTAGCTTGGTAAGATTTAGTACCGTGTTTCCTTGTTGTTTATCCTGATCTTAACCGACTCCTATCTTGCCTCGGCTTCTTTCAGCTCCCCGTTGCCATATTGCAATAACTTCACCGGCCTCAACTTTCTGGCTGTCAAATATAACACAAGTTAATTGAACATCCATCCCTTCCATGACTGTAACCTTTGTTTCTTCAACCTGTACTAGAGTAGACCCTTGAACGGGTAATAGTCTCATGATCACTAGAAGTAATATAATTAAGAAGGTGGCTTTGCGCGGAAGATCATCTGAGTTGGAGACACTATCTGGGTTTCCCATTGGAACGGTGCCTTCTTTACTCTGGTGTAATGGATCCAAGCATCCATCCCCTGGACCTTCACCGCCGTGTAGGTCGTCATCATCACCTGGTGGGGTCCACTTCATGATTCTCGTAGCGGATCCGTGATCCACTTCTTGACGTACACCTGGTCTCCAGGCTGAATGTCATGGACAGAATTCTCTAGCGTGAGCGGTCTATTCCACTGTAACGTATTTCTTAAAGTATTCAAGATCTTATTAAGTGACATAACATACTCTGCAATCGCCTGGTCCCCACTCACATGTACCTCCCCTTTTAATACAGTTGCATGATATGGTTTGCCATATAATATCTCATATGGACTTACGCCTACCTTTTCTCTTGGTTTAATTCGAATCCTGAGTACGGCCAAAGGCAAAGCTTGAGGCCAGTGCAGTTTAGCTTCCTGGCAAATCTTTTTGATTTGTCCTTTCAGGGTTTGATTCATCCTTTCCACCTGCCCACTAGACTGAGGTCTCCAGGGGGTATGCAAATTCCAGGTTATATCTAACATTCGTGCTAATTCCTGCACTACCCCGGCTATAAAATGCGGACCCCTATCTGATGACAATCCTAAAGGTACTCCAAATCTTGGTATTATTTCTTTTAACTAGGTTTTTACCACCTCCTTAGCCTGATTAGTTCTACATGGAAAAGCTTCTGGCCACCCTGAGAACGTACATACGTACACTAACAAGTATCTGTATCTCTGTGCCCTAGGCAATTCAGAAAAATCAACTTGCCAGTAATCTCCTGGTTGTGGCCCGACTTGCAACTTTCTCATTTGTATTTGTCTCCTAACTACTGGATTATTTTTCAAACATACTGGGCACATTGCATTAACTCTTTTTGCCATTGTTAACATCTGATTAGAGATTATCTCATTCTTCAAAAATTTTACCAATACTTCTGCCCCCCAATGACATTTATTATGTTCTGATTCCAAAATAAATTTCATTATGCGGGTAGGTACCACTATTTGTCCCATTGGTGTAACGTACCACCCAAGTTGATTCTTCTGTGCCCCTAGCAAGTTTATTAGTTTTCCATCTTCTATTGAATATTTGGGCTCCTGATTCAGGTATGGGGTAGCCGGATTTGTTCTTACCGGTACCAATGCCATTTGAGTCCATACTTCCCGTGCCACTTGCCGAGCTGTAACATCAGCAAATCGATTTCCTCTGTAAACGTCTCCTTCCGCAGTCTGATGTCCTCTAACATGCATTACTGCAACTGCTTTGGGACTGTGTACCGCATCCAGTAGCTGTAGCACTTCTTCCCGGAGCTTGATGTTGGTTCCCTGTGAATTCAAAAGCCCCCTTTCCTTCCATAACGCCCCATGTACATGAACCACACCAAAGGCATATTTAGAATCTGTCCAGATATTAACCCTTTTGTCCTTGCTCAAATACAGGGCTCTGGTGAGTCCAATCACCTCTGCCTTCTGGGCCGAAGTTCCAGGTAACAAAGCCTTTGCCTCTATTACCCGATCCAATGTTACCACTGCATACCCGGCATAGCGAGTCCCATTCTCGACAAAACTGGATCCATCAGTGTATAGTTCCCATTCAGGTTCTTCCAATGGTTCATCCTTTAGGTCGGGTCTGCTGGCATATACTTGTTCAATTACCTCTACGCAATCATGCACCAGTCCCCCAGCTTCCTGGTCACTGCGTAAAAACTCTGCTGGATTAACATGATTAGTAGTCCTTATTTCAATATCATCCTGTTCTCTCAGGATGGCCTGGTATTGCAAGATTCGACTGGATGATAGCCAGTGACCCCCCCTTTTGCTCCAAAACGGCCATGACCATATGGGGAACAAACACTTTCATTTTTGCCCCCAAAGTCAATTTCCGGGCCTCTTGAATAAGAATTATTGTTGCCGCCACGGCTCGTAAACACGAGGGCCACCCGGAACTTACCGAATCCAGTTGTTTAGAGAAGTATCCTACTGGCCTCTTCCAGGATCCCACCTTCTGGGTGAGGACCCCCAATGCCAGTTTTTGCCTCTCATTCACGTACAACTGGAATTCCTTGGTCACGTCAGGAAGTCCTAGGGCTGGGGCCTCCTTTAGTGCCTGCTTCAATTCCTGGAAGGCCTTCTTTTGCTGTGTCGTCCACTCCAACCGATGCTGCTTCAAGGCCTCATATAGTGGCTTGGCTAGGAGACCGAAATTCATGATCCACAGTCGACACCATCCCACCATTCCTAGAAAAGATCTCAATTCCTGATGGTTACGAGGCAAAGGAATAGCACATATTGCCTCTATTCGGTTTACTCCCAAACGTCTCTGCCCTTGTGTGATCTCACAACCGAGGTAAATAACGCTATTTTTGACCAATTGAGCTTTTTCCTTAGAAACCCGATACCCTGCTTGGCCAAGCATGTTGAGTAATTTAATTGTTAATTCCACGCACATTTCCCTTTCCTTAGTAGCCAGAAAAATGTCGTCCACGTACTGCAAGACTACATACAAGGATGGGGATATTGTTACCTGGGTTATCTTTCATTCCTCCAGCTCCTTGGCCAGTTGGTTTCCAAAAATAGTAGGGGAGCATTTAAATCCCTGTGGGAGTCTCGTCCACATAAGCTGCTTCTTTCTCCCAAAATCAGGACTCTCCCACTCGAAGGCAAAATATTTCCTACTCTCTACTGCCAGTGGGATGCAGAAGAAGGCATCTTTAAGGTCAATCACTGAGAACCATTTAAACTCCTCTGATACAGATGTTAACAAAGTATAAGGATTAGCAACAACTGGATGTATGTCTTTCACTATTTCATTAATAGCCCTTAAGTCCTGTACCAAACGGTACTTACCATTAGGTTTCTTTACTGGAAAAATTGGAGTATTATACTCCGATTCACATTCCTGTAATATTCCTTGAGCCAAAAATTGTTTAATTAACGGGGCTACTCCCCTCCTTGCCTCAAGCTTCAAGGGGTATTGCTTTATCCTCACTGGTCGGGCCCCTTCCTTTAGTTCCACTTTTACTGGCTGCGCAGCTTTAGATTTTCCCGGGGACCCCTGACTCCCATACCCAGGGTACTACAGCCTGCTCAATTTCTTCTGGAATAGGAGAGGCATCCACTTCCTTGATTACAAAAATGCCTGCTATTTGTTCCTCAGGTATTTCCAATTTCACCCTTCCCCCTTCAAATATTATTTTCACATTAAGTCGGGACAACAGATCTCTGCCAAGAAGGGGTGTGGGGCAGTTTGGCATATACAAAAATTGGTGATCTAATTCCTTCCCCCCAAACCTAAGATTTAAAGGTTGTAAAAATGGTTGTTCCTCTAGCTTCCCTGTTGCCCCCACCACCTGTACCGTTGTGTCACTCAAAGGTCCCAATCGTCTATTGAGTACAGAATAAGTAGCTCCAGTGTCTACCATAAATTCTTGATCCTTTCCATCTATTTCTAAAACTACCCTTAAATCCTTTTCTAGTCAGCTTTGATTCTGATAGTTTCCCAAAACTAGTGCTTGAGCGACTTCTGCTGGTCCTCCCGTGAATCCTCCCACAGGGGCATTTCCCACTGGGGCTGTCCTTAATCCCATGTTTCCCATGCCCATACCTCCTCTAACCGGGCATTCATTTTTCCAGTGTCCCAATTGTCGGCAAAACGCACACTGGTTTGGATCCAACCTCCCCATGTTAGGTGCAAACCCAAATCCTCCCCGACCTCTTGGCAACCCCCTCTGTCTGTGATTAGCTCCTCCCCGACCTCGACCCCTAATGGGTCTTCCTCCTGCCCCTGCCTGTTGCATTACAGCCAGAATACTAGCTTGTTGTCTTTTTGCAGTTTCTTTTTCTCTGTTGTTGTATACCTTCCACGCTACCTCCAGCCTTTTCTCTAGTGGCTCTAATAACCATTTCCTTTCCCATGGAATCCATTATAGTATCTAATAATATCTGTAAATCATTCCAGTCCGGATCCTGAGTCTTTATTACCGTTTTAACCACCCTTGCCACCCTTTCAGGATCCTCCCGATAACTCCCCGCTGATTGCTTCTATATTATTAAATCCCCGGGGGAGAAAGGCACCTTTATAAGTATCCTTTCTCCCTGTGGTCCCACAGCTTCCCTCAATGGCGCAATTAAATGTGGCCCCTTCTGCCCCTTCCTTCCCTTGTGAGTCCGCCCTGCTAACGGAGTTCTTTTAACACACTCATTCTTTTCACCATCACCACCATCACTATCACTCTCACTAGATCCCGTTTTTATAGATATATCCGCAGGGGGAGCAGGGGGCACATTAGGAGCAACCGGAACCCTCGGAGGTGCTATACAATAAGACAAATCTTCCCCGACTGAAGGATACAAATTACGCTCCTTTCTTTCTTTACATCCCACACACTCCCTTTCATCATTCACTTCTAAAACCAAAATACCACATTCCTTTTGCCATTCCTCTTTCCGATATAAAACGAAAAACAAATCCAAATATGGTATTTCATCCCATTTCTCATTCCTCCTTAAAAATTGCATCAAAGATTCCATTATCCCCAATTCCAGTGTACCATTCACTGGCCATCCCGCTTCCCCAATCTCATATTCAGGCCACCAATGATTACAATAATCTATCATTTTGCTTTTATCCAATTCTTAATAATACCCTTCACTTTTCCACCGTTTCAATATACAACCTAATGGTGTATTTCCAGGTATTTTACCATTGGCTGGCACTAAGGTTTTAAAAGTTTTAAAAGACATCATATTACAACGCTTAATTCCACTATTAATCCCAATAAACCAATATACCTTAAACCAATATACCTTCTCGCCGTCCTTCCCTAAAACAAACAGGAGGCGAGTTCCGGTCCTGCGTCCTTAGACGTCTTATGGCCGGAGCCTAGGCTTTTTTACCAACCACCAAATCCAAATCCAATTATCACCTTTTTCCAATATAAAGCACCTTCGGGCTTACCTTAATGCAGTTTGTCCGACAGGCGCGGGGGGTCGGGCACGACCGATGACTCCCCGAGAAGTGCTCGGTGCCGGCTTGGAGTGGATCGGGACGCGAACCGCCCCAGCAGCCCTCGGAGTCCTGCCGCGGTCGCCAGAAAACTGTTGCCCGATTGATAAATGACACAAAACTCGGATAAGTTTTGTGGGTGCTTTATTAAGGGCCCGGGGAACTGGGGGACTCACGTCCCAAAGTCCGAGCCCCCAAATTCACGTATGGGTGCTTCCCTCTTATACATGCGATTCACAACAAAGTCTCCAAGAAACAGTTCCCCGTTCCCCTTGCCTGGTCACAGACCCCTTGTGATACATTCCTTGGTTCACAAACAAGATCATTAATCCTCTGCTTATCTTATTCTAAGAGCATTGTATGCTGCCTCTAGACAGGTTAGCATTCTTACTTTCTTGCACTAGTTTAATTATTTATTAAATCCCTAAGACTACCTGCTAGGTTACACACAAAACTCAACACACTTTTCAACGGCTACAAAACTGCTTTTTAACAAACCAGTTCACACACAACTCACTATAATTAAATATTTTGCTAAATTTCATTTCTTTTCCAACACAGCCACAGGAGGTAATTGCTGTGCCTCTGGGCCTGAGCCCTGCTGAGGCTTGAGCTGCCCTCTCTGCTGCTTGGCACTGCGGGCACAGCCCAGACAAGATCAGCACAGCCCAGAGGAATTGTCCCAAGCAGGCTCATGAGATTCGGGTACTGAGCTGTCCTGCTGGGCTCCCTCCGTGGGAGACACGTCCCCAAACCTGGGAGCGGCTGCACGGGGTGCCCATGGTGGGGAACGGGCAGAGGGGGAGATCAAGGCTGCAGTGTGTCCTGAGAGGGCTTGGCCATGTGCCAGCGTGCTGGGGGATTTGTCCCAGGGGAAAGATGGTTGGAGAGACAGAAGTAGGTAGAAAGGGATGGAGAAAGGGCAGGAGGGATGGAGGGGGACAGGGTGATAGCTGTGGCACTGCCTGCTGCAGTTTTCCCCAGGGATTTAGCAAGAGTTGCAGCTGTGGAAGTGAGAGCTCCCAGGGCCCTGGCTTGCTTCAGCCGCCCCACCATCGATGTTGCACAGGGCATGGAAAGAGGGTGCAGAGTGACCAGGAGCCTGCCCAGAGCTCCCAAGGCCCCTGTGCAGTTTGACCTTACCCATTTACATCTGGGTCCCACGGCCGTACCCAACCCCCTTGCAGTGCCCAATTCCCAAAGGCAGAAGGGGATCCCAACACACCCTGAAAAATGTTCTCATCTGTGCTCTGTTCTAGATGAGGTTGCTCGAAAGGCTTCCCCATTAGATTGGTTGAGAGAAGTGTTGAAGCCTTTGGAGCCTCCTTCAGGTATGTTCTCACTGTCCTACACAGTAATAATTGTTGACAACTTCACAGCAACCAGGTTATACAAGCTACTGTGACTGTTGCGTTACAGATGTGTCTGCAGGGAGGACTTTTCCTGCCCCTTTGCTGATTCCTACAGAGAAGCCTGGCTCCCATCGCTGGGGTGAGTAGTGTTGTCCCTGCTGACCCCACAGGCTGAGCCCTGCTTCTGTGGCATCCATTCCTAGGAAATGGAACTACTTTCTGTTAAGGTCCTCTGAGAGGGAAGAACAAAGCCCCAGGACACAAGAAACCCCATGATCCAAACAACATCTTGAAACGAATAGTGACAGAACTGCTCAAAGGGAATGGTGAGAGCATTTCCCCAAGCCTTGTCCTGGGGCTCAGCAGCCGAGGGCTCTGGCTGCACGTCTGGACACACCATGCCCGGAACAGTGGGAAGGGATCCATGGCAGCCTCGCTGCCCCGCTGTGCTTCCATGCCCTGCAGGGCTGTTTCCCAGCCTGGCCTGGCTGCAGCTTCTCCCCAGCCTCTGCAGGAAGGCATTGGGCATCAGCTGGCAGGCAGCCCAAACTCACCAGGGATCCCCTGCATTTTCTCAGTCCCCAGGCACATCCTGAGGTGTGGCTGCTTGGAGGAGGGAGGGCCATAGCCAACCCCAAAGGCCTGGGGGGATCAGGATTTTCCTGATCCTTACCCATGTCTTGGACAAGTATTGCCTCCTGAAGAGGCCACCTCCTGGATGTGCAATGATTCCATCTGATCCAGCTGTGCCTCTTCCTTTCTCAAGGGATGGACAGAGGGGCTCTATGGAAGGTGGCATTTCCTGCAGGAAGGGAGGCGATGCCAGGTACAGCCACAGGAGGTAATTGCTGTGCCTCTGGGCCTGAGCCCTGCTAAAGCTTGAGCTGCCCCCTCTACTCCTTGGCACTGCAGGCACAGCACGGACCAGACAGGCACAGTCCAGAGGAATTATCCCGAGCAGGCTCAGGGCACTCGGGTACTGAGCTGTCCTGCTGGGCTCCCTCCGTGGGAGACATGTCCCAAAACCTGGGAGCGGCTGCACGGGGTGCCCATGGTGGGGAATGGGCAGAGGGGGAGAGCAAGGCTCCAGTGTGTCCTGAGAGGGCCTGGCTATGTGCCCATGTGATGTGGGAGCTGTTCCATGGGCAGGTGGGCAAGCAGGAGGGAGGGACGGAGGTTGGGAGCGACAGCTGTGGCACTGCAGATTTCCCCAAGCATTTAGTGAGGGTTTCCTGTGTGGGAGGGAGAGGGCCCCAGGGCCCTGGGCTGCTCCAGCTGCCCCTCCAGGCATGTTGCACAGCACCTGCAAAGAGCGTGGAGAGTGACCAGGAGCCACAGGCTCCCACAGCCTTACCCCACCCCCTTGCAGTCCCCAATTCCCCAAGGCAGAAAGGGATCCCAGCACACCATGGAAATGGTTCTGTAACATCTGTGGTCGCTTCTCGACTGGGATCATGACTTGGATTAGTTGGAAATGCTGGTGAATGGTACTTTGAAGACCTTGCCAGATGTTGGAGGCATGTTATGAATGTACCTTTCCTGACAGAATAATCCATGTCAGTGTGGCACGAGCTTATTCATGAGCCAGTTCCCTTAAGTTCCTCTGAAGGTTGATCAGTTCTGGAAACCTTGCCCTGCTCCCTTCTGGAGCCCTGAGAGATCCCACAGGATCACTGTCAGTGGGAGGAAGGGGCATTTGGCTGTCCATCCTCCTCCTGTGTGCAATGGCACTGTGTCCTTCTGTGTGCTCTGTGCAGCCACAGAGAAGAGCAGAGAGGGAAGGGGCTGGGCCCAGGGCTGTGCCTGGGGGCTGAGCCTTTCTCAGCTCCTTTGCCATCCCCAGGGAGCCTGAGCTGCTTCTGTGGCCACTGCTGAGCCCTGGCCCTGCCTGGGGCTGGGTTTGGAGCTGCTGGCAGCTCCAGGGAGTCCTTTCTGCCCCCGACTGCCCCGCAAGGGGCTCCTTCCATCCCAGTGTGGGGCTACTGCAGGCACGAGGTCCCGCTCCTGAGTGGAACGCAGAGACAAGGGAGTGCCTTGGAGGGCACCCATCACCCAGGTGCCCTCACTTCCACTTGGGCCTGAAGGAGAATCTTCAGCAGTGCCATTGGAGCTGTTCTGTCCTGCCTTTCGTTGCAGCTGAGCCTGTTGCTAAAGGTGATCTGTCTTCCCAGCCCACGTTCAGGATTGAGCCTCTGGGAGATGGTGAGGGTAGGTCAAGGCCTTTCCCCTGGGAGAGCTGCCAGCTCAGAGCCCAAAGCTCGGCCGGGGGGCATCGTGGCAGGTGCCAGAACAGAGCCATGGCCGTGTGTGCCCTCGCCCTGCACAATCCACTCACAACTTCTGCTCAGCACTGGCAGCTGTTTGGAGGAGGGTGGGCCCTGGCCCAGCTGAAAAAGTCCAGATGATTTTTTGATTTCACCCGATTTTGCAGAAGCATGACATCCTGAATATGCCATTAAAGAAATTGAGAATTTTTCATTCTGTTAAGTTGTACTTTTTGTTTCTCAAGTGATGGGCCAAAAGGCAGGACAGAAGGAGGTGTTTCCCCAAAGAAGCAGAGGCCGATTGGCAGCTCCTGCTGCAGGATGGAAGGCCAAGCCAAACACAGGCATGGGCATGGGCACAGGCTCAGAAGGTAATTGCAGTGCCGGGCTCAGCAGGGCTCAGCCCTTGGCAGGGCTGCGTGGCTGCAGCTCTTCCCCCAGGGCCTGCCCTTGCACGGCCCAGCAGCAGCCAAAGCTGGAGGTGCCTTTGGAGCTTGTTCACAGCCCCGGGGAAGGGGGACTCATGCACCAACGTCCCTCCTGCTGCAGCTGCTCCGGAGCTGGCCCTGAGTGCCCAGAGGCCCAAGGCACAGGAGCAGCCCCGCGCGGGAGCCCTGCCGTGAGCCCAAGGCCAGAGCCAGCCTTGGCTCCCAACTGGGCAGGGGCTGCACTGGGTCCTGACAGGGCCTGACTCTGTGCCCTGGGGCTGGGGGAGCTGTAACGGGGCAGGGAGGGCCAGGGCTGGCAGTGGCTGCTCAGGGATGGCTTTGGCCCGTGTCCCTCCAAGCAGCGACTGCCCAAGAAGCTGCCCCCCTCTGTCCTTTCCCCACCATGGGCACCCCGTGCAACCGCTCCCAGGTTTCGGGACGTGTCTCCCACAGAGGGAGCTGTTTTGCGGAGAAAAGAAGAAACTTCGCAACTTTATAAAAGTTGTAAAGCTCAGTGTGCTTTTATTAGGACGCGCGCCGGACGCAAGCCCCCCAAAAAGGCATGCGTGCCTCTGAAGACCCCGGGTCTTCTTTTATCCCCCTTCCAAATGCATATGCATACAGTTTCACAATAAGTTCATACAGATTCATTCCGTGTGACATTTAGCACCAGCTCTTCTTTATCAAAGAATTTCTAGGTCGGGGGCAAATTGACCTTGTGGTCTTTTCTGTTTTTCTTTCTCTGTCTCCTTGTTGTCTCTGGAATGTGGCTTTTCCTTCAGCTTTGGCCTCACAGACTTTTCACCCTTTCCAGACATTTCACCTAATTCAGAATGGATCTCTACTCTGTCTCATTCCCCCCTTTCCTAGGAAATAAGTAAGTTCTTTTACTTAAGGAAAACCTCCACGACAATAAGTGTCTTTTAACACTTCACCATGTACGTTTGACAAAGAGGTTAGTACAGCTATTCGTTGTAGCATTCTACAGTTCCAAATTAACCATGTAATAGATAATCCTAAATTTATCCCAACTAATATTAGTAAAACTACAGTGGGGTGGCATAACTTATTAAAGATTCCATTCGCAGTTGGTGACTGCCCAAAGATCACATCCCACCAGTGATGATCTGTATTTTGTTTCATTCTTTGTAGAACCCTGGTTATCTCCTTTGTATTGTGTTGGACAGTAATTAAGGTTTTCTTTCCATTTTCTTGGATTTCCTTCAGGATTTCCAGTAGGTCTTGGTGCTTAATTAATTGTTTCACTAATGTAAGGTTCATCCCAATAGGGGTAGGTGGTAGTCTGTGATACATCGTGTAATTAGCTTTAATCAGCTGGTGGGATGTCACTGGGGCCAAGTATGAAAAACCACACTCAATAATCTTAACAAAATTACAAATACAGAAGTTAGAATGATTTCTACTAGACAGAATAACATCATTGCTATCAATTTTTACTGCAGCACAGGCAGTCCTCAGACACACACCCTTTTCCAGTATATACGAGCACAGTTTTCTGGTCAGTGACTGGATGAACTTCAAAGTGACAAATACTCTGTTCAGTGTCCAAACACACATCCTGAGCATTAATAGTATTGCTTTCGCAAATGAATCCCATCTGTTCTCTAGTAATGCAGGATTCTAAGTTTACTGTCTGCCACTTTCCATTCATCTTTCGTGCCCACACTCTATGTTCTGAAGGATAGAGTATTGTTTTTTCATGGTTTAATCCTAGGGCAATGGTGGGATGGATAACATAAACAGTGGCATTACGTATGGTAAGCACAAAGGCAGTTGCTACATTAGAAACAGAATCATAGGTGAAATTCACCATAGTCCACCAAGATTGAAACTTCCTTTCAAAATCAATTGCATTATCCCACACAACCTTCCGAATTTCAGCTGGAAAATTACCTTCACTCCCTTCCCGTATGATCAAAGCTGCTGTTGCCTGCACCCATAACTGTGCTTGTATACAACTGAAAGCTAAAGACACATTATCTTGAACTGTACTAAGTGCTTCTACTATCAGCTTGTGGTCTTGGTCCCCGGCCGTTTCCCACTTTGACAGTACTTTTGAAATCTGCCACTGGCTAGTTCCTAATGCCAATAGAGATGACTGCAAGGGTTGCTTCAATTTTGTTAGGCTACCTGCTGCAGCAGCCAGTTTATTCATCAGTATTTCTGAATCAATTCCATTTAAAACTCCTAATCCTGTCCCTAATATGCCAGTTAGATCCTTTCTTGTTCTGCTCCTGAGATATGCCTGTTTTTGTAACCATATTGTCCAGCCCTCAAAGGAAGTTTTTAGGAAGAAGGAGCAGGCTGGTTGGATTTTTGAGATGTTAATTTGCATTATCAACTTCACACGTTTGAGAGACCATTCTGGATTGAATAATAGTTGTTGCTCACCCACATTCCTTACTACGTAGGGGCCTATTCCATACACCTCAGGTTCAAGTTTGGGTTGAGTCTGAACTATTTGAGTCTTGCTGTGGGCTGTATAGGGTCTTGCTGTGGTAAAAGGTGTAGTGTCTACTTTGAATTTAAATGAAAGCCCGATATCATCTTGTGCCCAAAGGCAAGTTATTTCTACAGGCTGTATTAAGGTGAAATTACACCAGTAGTCTGATTCATTTAGGCTATCACAGATTTCCTGGTGTTCATATGCACCAGGAGAGGCTGAGACACTAATTTCATTTGGTCTCTCATAAGCCGTCCCATTTATCATCTGGCACCCTACCTTGATTAATTACCCTCTTATCCCTTGAAGTGTCCACAGTTTCTGTTCCTGCCATTCCTGCTCCTCATATACCTGATCTCCATGAATTACCACAGTGGATAGGTTTAAATCCTTTATCTCAGAAGGTTTTCCCATGGATCCAGTATACTGATTAGACGTCTGGGACCAAGGCCATTCAGCATTGCTCTGGATAAAGGTACTCTCAAGTTCTAAAACTTCAGCTGTGATTACACACAAAACAATTCTACAAACTAAAATATGAGCTACTCCCGACCGCAATATACTCATTTTGCCCAAGTAAGTTTTAGTCTCAGTTCATTGTCTCCTGGCGTCACTCCTCAAGGGGTTTCTGAGCCTTCTTCTCCCGAGAGCGATGAATCCAGGCGTTCTGCTCCTTGATTCTGATTGCAGTGAAGGTGGTGAGGAGCACTTGGAATGGTCCCTCCCACTGTGGTTCCAAGGTCTTTTCTGTAAGAGACTTAAGATATACATAATCTCCAGGTTGTATGTTATGTACTGGCCCATCTAACCCCCGGCTCCGAGTTCCAGCCACATGTTTCTCAATTTCCTTGAGCTGTCGGTTTAAGGCCACCATGTAGGTGGCTAGTGTTACCTCTCCAATATGGGTGGACAGTCCCTTTTGTATTCCATATGGTCTTCTATAGAGTATTTCAAAAGGGCTCAACTTTTCTTTAGCTCGAGGTTTTGTCTGAATTCGCAATAGTGCTAGTGGAAGAGCTTGGGGCCAGCGTAGATTAGCTTCCTGCCCCAGTCTTATGATTTGCTGCTTAATCAAATGATTCATTTTCTCCACCTGGCCGCTTGATTGGGGGCGGTATGGGGTGTGAAGTTCCCAGTTGTAGAAGTCCATCCGAAAATCCTTCATTTTTTGCCTCACAATTGTCATGAGAAAAGACTACCGAAGGGTTAAAGCTGCTAAGCCGGTTGGGAAAGAAAGTCTCCTGCTTATCTAGTGTGCTCACAAGTGATGCTTGCAGAACACGCCATGCTGTACTCGAAGGGGGCATGCTGCCCTTTTCTGGACAATTGAACTGGACTTTCTTCCAAACTCCTGAGCTGGCTGGACTGAGCTCTGGGGTGGCTCCCCCCGCTTCATGAGAAGACCCCTCTTGCCTGTCTTCAACCACCGTGACGGACCAACAGAGATGCGAATCCCCTCATCAAGGAACCAAGAACCCCTCTGGCACTCTATTGACACCCCCATGGCACCCCCATGGCAACCTCCTTCCAGAGACTGGGACTGTTCTCCCTCCCAACTCAGGGAGGGGGAAAAACCTAACGTGCCTGTGAGCATTCGGCCATGAAAACAATGGACTTCTCCCCTCCATGGAAACTTAATTTCAGTTACCTTCCCCCAACCAAGAACAGTATATATATTGGGGTTCGGTCTGACTGTCCTTTGAGTACTCCCCAAGACATGTACCAGCGAGTTTCGGCGGCGGGACCCCGAAGACATCACGTTTTGGTAGCTATACCCCATTCCCTGACCTCCTTTCCTCCCTTTTTTCCTTGTCTTACCCTTCTCTTCCCCGGATCCCTTAACCAAACGCATATTTAGCTGTGGTTATAATCAATAAATTGTACATTGTTGATTTGTTACTGCAAAACCCCTGTGCCTCTTGTTGGTTATTTTTGCACCCAAAAATCATTCGTCACCTGTTTATTTCGGGCGGACCTTCACATAATTGGCGTCACGGACAAGGATTCCAGCAGCCAGTGAGATTTTGCAGGTTTTGTGTAGTTTGTAACCTCTCACAGACTACACATGCCAAAGCCAAATCTCACGCTCGATTGAGCACACAGGCTCCAGAATTGACACAAAAGATTTTTTCGGTGCAAAAGCAGGGGAAATTGTCACTGTCACTTCTGTTACTGATTTTACCGGCACGGACACTGACACTGATACATCTACTGGTCCTGATATTGATGCTGTTACTGATATTGATAATGTTGTTGTTGTTGTTGTTGTATTTGAATTGAATCTGAACCTGTTACTGTTGTTTTTGAGGTGAATTTGAACCTGTTACTGTTTTTTACTGCTGTATTTTTTGTACCTGGACTGTCTAAAAGGGAAGGGGCAGACTTGAAGTAATTAAGCAGTGCCTTTTAGACAGATATTGTCCCTTCACCTACACAGGGAGCGAGGGGTGGCCCAGCGAAGGCTGAGTGGCTTTTTCCCTGTTCTAGGTTCTGGTCTCCTCACAAAGAAAACATTTCTGTGTGTATGTGTTCATGTGAGTGCGTATCTGTACTGTCTGGGAAGGAAGAGACAAATTTGAAGCAACCTCACAGGGCCTCCCAGACTGATTCTGTCTCTTCAACTACCCAGGGAAGCCAGGGGACAGTGGAAAGGCTGTGTGATTTGTGTAACTTAAGTTAACTCCCTGGTGTAGCTTTGGTCCCCTCACAAAATGACTAAAAACTTCAGTGCAAAAGGTAAAGCTGAATTTTATGCTCTGCTTGCTAAATACAATGCCACACCTTCTCCGGAGGGAGAAGGATGGGCAAACTGCAATTGGTTTAACTTAGAAAATGTTATTGATAGAATATCTTCTTTGCAACATGAAACAAAATTTAAACTGGGCAAAAATAAAACCATCCTCTGCTCAGTCTTGGGTGCCTGTCTCACAGCAGCCATAGAAACTCGCTTTAAGCGAAAAAGTGAGGAAAATGCTATCATAGACTCCCTCCAAAACTTAGTTGAAGTTTTGCAAAAACAATTGGATGAAGAAAGAAATGTAAATAACTTGTTACGGACTGCCCTGAGAGAGGAACATGTTAAAAATTCACAGAACTCTGATTCCTCAAAAGAAACAGAGGAGAAAGAAACTCCTCACACTAGTCAAAATTGTTCTCAAACAGAATTAACCCTGATGAAAAATTGTGGGAAACACTGCTGTAACAACATAAAACCTCTAATTAAAACAGAATACAACTATATCAATAATGAAGATTTTAGCCCGCACAAAACCACTAAAGAAATCCCGTACACTGCTACTGAATTAACAAAACTTGCAAAGCAGTACGGGCTTCTCCCCCCAAAATCTGAAACAGAACACATTTGTCAAGTGTCTCTCACTGGGGGAGATCAGATTCTTTTGTCAGAACAAGGAGCCGGTGGGTGCTGAGGACATGGGGTGTTCCTAACAACAGCAGACAGATGCATCCCATGGTCCCCAACTCAGCACACAGCTCATTGGGCTGAGGGGCTTAACCCCTTGGAAAGGAGAGACCCTTTGGTTGGTACCCTTGACCAACTCCTGGAAAACATTCACAAATCCGGCTGCCTGCAATTGATTCATGAAAAGAAATTAATTCCTGGTTTTGAATCTCCAATCCAATCACCTGTAAAGCCTGAAATTATGACCTCTTTAACTCAAAGGCTTCCGGGAACACTTAAACCTACAGCAATTCTCCTTCAGAAAACCATAGTAGCTCTGTCTCCTATAGAAAGACCAGATAAACTTCTTAGTAACCAGAATGACCCTTTTGTTCCCCTTTATGACTTGCTGAGAAAAAGAATAAAATGGGATTGGACTTCTTCTCAGAAGGAAAAATTGCAATTGCTGATTCTTGAAGTGACAGCTCACCAAGCACTGGACCCTATCTATCCTACAGACCCCTTTCAGGTGGAGTGGGGATTTGCCTCCTCACAACTTTCAGTACACATTTGGCAGCAGGGTCCCGAGGGTCGGACAAAGCCTGTTGGTTTTTATTCCTATGGTTTCAAAGATGCTGAGAATAGGTACACTACCTGGGAAGGGGTGTTTGTGGTTGGCTTGGCTCCCAGGGAGGTGAAGGAGAACTGGGCAATCCAAGAAACTGGGAGCTTGGGTAGCAGCCAAAATAAACCTGCCTCTGTGACTTAAGCAACCCCTCCTCTCTCCCCCACTTCTGCTAACAGAGAGGAACAGGACAATGCCCAGGTTGGGGAACTGTTAACTGTTTGGAGTATTTTCCAAAGCGAGGGACAGAATTACTTTCTTGTCTGTATTAACACCAAGTCCTGTGCTATGTTTATATTTGGGTTGCTCCAGGCTGATGCTTTTAAAAGAGGTACAGGAGATAATACTGTTAAAGCAATGCAGGGATGGTTTGGGATTTTCCTAAACCCACAGGAAATTCAATCTGGTAATGTTTCTCACTTTACTGTCAAAAGTGTGCAGGATAGGGCAGAAGGTGAAAAGATTAAATGGACTTCTCACACCTCTTACTATAGATGGGGGGTAAATGAGTGTTCCAAAATCACTGCTTTTTGCCCAACAGCTCCAAGCACAATTCCTTCACTACAGGGACCAGATGATGATTTCAAGAACCCAGCACATTACCCTGGACAACCTGTTTTTGGTGGACCCCCTGCTGCTGTAGGGGAAGTACCACTGCTGTTCAAAACCTCTCTGGCAATTCCATTGTTCTAACCTTTTCTGCCTCTTCGTGGCAGAGTCTGTTGTGTTTACTTTTTCAGAAGAACTCCGAGGGACATGAAGACCTGACAAACCATGATAACACTAGTGATGAACAACAGAAATAATGTTTTTCCTTCCCCTTATGGTAACACCAGGTGATGATATTATACATAACATGTAAATTAATTGAACTTGAATAAATTGGCTGTCACAATTAGAGATTTGACCAAATTACAGCAACTACTGCAGTCATTCTTATTGGCTTTTGCGAACACACCAGAGACTGCTATCAAGCATATTACCAAATTGGGAAAGAGTGAATGTGGATGATCACAAATTGGTAATTGATGCACTTAGTGCTACACAGAACAATGTTTCCTTAGCCCTCAGCTGTATCCAGGCACAATTGTGGATGCAATCTGTCTCTGCTGCAATTATAAGAGAGGGCGAGGAAGGCACCTTCCCCACAGAAATTCGGAAAATAATCTGGGACAGTGCCACTGAATTTGAAAGAGAATTCCAATCCTGGTGGAACCTGGTGAACTTTACCTATGATCCCATTTCAAACACAGCCACTGCTTTTGTCCTAACTACACGCAATGCCTCTGTACATTTGGTCTTCCCTGTTATTGCATTAGGATTAAACCATGACGGACCTGTTCTCTATCCTACTGAACATAGGGGATGGGCCCGTCAGGTTGATGACAAATGGCAAACTGTTAACCTGGAAACTTGTGTTGTCCGAGAACAACAAGAGTTCATCTGTGAAAGCAATGCAATCATAGATCAAATATTTGTTTAGACGTAGAGCAAAATATCTGTCATTTCAAAATTCGTCCACATGAGGATACCCAGACAGCTCTTATATACATAGGCAATGGCTGTGCATGCTTTAGAACCACATGTGATTCTCTCTTTGTAGAAGATGTTGTAGTAGATGCAAAGAATCATTCAAATTTTTGTGCTTGTAACTTTACTAAGATAGTAGGATGCGATTTCTCTTATGAAGCTCCAGTTACTTCTCACCACCTACTGCAATCGAACTACACGCTGATCCAGAAGCTGATGCCCACTCCTATTAGAATGAACCTCACCCTCGTGAGACAACTATTGCTCCATCAAGACCTGATTGACATCCTCGAGAAAATCAAGGAGAGCGGACAGAAGAACCTGGTGACTGTTCATCACAACGTGAGACAAATACACCGGGTTATGGAGAGGGTAAAGCAGGATGCTGAGCATAGGTGGTGGGATAGTCTCTTTGGGTGGTCACCTACTGCCACAGGTGTTCTGAACAGTGTGTGCCATCCAATTGTTGTTCTTTTGATCCTAGTTACGCTTGGCTTTATCTTGTCAGCAGCCCTATTCATTTTGAATTGGAGAATGATGAAAAAGCTTAAGAGACTGTCAGCTGTAGTCAATGCACACCGCTTAGCTGATGTACTCAATACAATAGATGTCCCCAAAACACTTGATACGAGACAGTTATGAATCAAGCATATGTGCTTTAGAACAACTTCTTAAATATCAAGTATGATTTGCAGAAAGTTACTTTAATTTTTAGAAAATAATTTTAAAAGACGATGATAATATTATGATTTGTTTGTTGTTTTGATTATTTGTGATTTGTTTTAATCATTTTGAAATTGTTAAACAAATGATATTGCTTTCAGTGATGAATATTTTTTGAAATTGTTAAAATTAATCATAATTTTTTGAAATCGTTATAAAAAATAACCACGTGTGAAGTTGTTATGATGATCAATAATAATTATGTTTATGTTTGTTGGTTCCCCTTTTCCCTTTTTCTTTTCCTTCTCTTCCCCTTTTATCCCCTCTCTCCTGTCATCCCTACTTTTCCGGGGTTATGCTACCGACGTGCAACAAGTTTCGAAGACACTCTAGAGCTCTGCTGATGAAGATTCCTCAAGACAATCGTGAGTCACGGGGTCGTGTAGAAGTCCATCCGAAAATCCTTCATTTTTTGCCTCACAATTGTCATGAGAAAAGACTACCGAAGAGTTAAAAGTGCTGAGCCGGTTGGGAAAGAAAGTCTCCTGCTTATCTAGTGTGTTCACAAGTGATGCTTGCAGAACACGCCATGCTGTACTCGAAGGGGGCATGCTGCCCTTTTCTGGACAATTGAACTGGACTTTCTTCCAAACTCCTGAGCTGGCTGGACTGAGCTCTGGGGTGGCTCCCCCCCGCTCCATGAGAAGACCCCTCTTGCCTGTCTTCAACCACCGTGACAGACCAACAGAGATGCGAATCTCCTCATCAAGGAACCAAGAACCCCTCTGGCACCCTATTGACACCCCCATGGCACCCCCATGGCACCCCCATGGCAACCTCCTTCCAGAGACTGGGACTGTACTCCCTCCCAACTCAGGGAGGGGGGAAAAACCTAACGTGCCTGTGAGCATTCGGCCATGAAAACAATGGACTTCTCCCCTCCATGGAAACCTAATTTCAGTTACCTTCCCCCAACCAAGAACAGTATATATATTGGGGTTCGGCCCGACTGTCCTTTGAGATCTCCCCAAGACGTGTACCAGCGAGTTTCGGCGGCGGGACCCCGAAGACATCACGTCTTGGTAGCTATACCCCATTCCCTGACCTTCTTTCCTCCCTTTTTTTTTCCTTGTCTTACCCTTCTCTTCCCCGGATCCCTTAACCAAATGCATATTTAGCTGTGGTTATAATCAATAAATTGCACCTTGTTGATTTGTTACTGCAAAACCCCTGTGCCTCTTGTTGGTTATTTTTGCACCCAAAAATCATTTGTCACCCGTTTATTTCGGGCGGACCTTCACAGACCCCTGTTGCTATGGTCGGTCCCTTGGCAGCTCCATGGAGACCCCATGCCGGGGTGGTTGCCATGGACACCAGCTCAGGCCTGCAGCCACAGCCCGTTGCCATGGCAACCATTGGCAGCCCCATCCCCAGGCTCATGGGATCCCAGAACCACAGAATTGGCTGAGCTGGGAGGGACCCATCAGGATCCTCCAGTCCAACTGCTGGCCCTGCACAGGACACCCCAACAATGCCAGCCTGGGCCTGGCAGCGCTGTCCAAACACTGCTGGAGCTCAGAGAGCCCTGGAGCTGGGACCCTTCCCTGGGGAGCCTGGGCAGGGCCCCAGCAGCCTCTGGGCAAAAACCTTTTCCTGACATCCAACCGGAGCCTGCCCCAACTCAGCTGCAGCCGTTCCCTCCACTCCTGTCCCTGGGCACCAGAGGGAAGAGGTTCCCACAGCCCCAGCCAGGGACCCGCTCCCAAGGCTGTTGTCATGGCCACCAGGGCTGGGACCAGCTGGGATGCTCGGTTTCCAGGGCCTGGGGTCCAGAATGGGATTCCGCAATTTCCTGCTCTTGCTAAAACCGCGCTGCCCTCGCTGCCCTCCCATGAAAAGCACAAAGGCAAAGGTCCGGGCTAGGATAAGAACAATTTATTAGGAACACAAACAAGATAAGGGACAAACAGAACTGAAACAATATTGATAACAGAAGGGATAAATTAAACAGTTTACTGGGAAAACCAAAACACAACTAACTGGGTCTTCCTGGCCCCAATTTCCCCTGTTTGGAAATGACACCCTTCTTCTCAGGGAGAGAGAGAGAGAGTGTCCCTTTTCTGCATCTGGAAATTCTCTGAGGTGGGAGTGAATGTAATGACACAGCCATGGCAAGACCCTCATGTTTTTCAATGCCACATCATGACACTGGTCGGGGCAGGGAAAGGGACAGGTGTCTTCCCAGCATGGATCATGGGGAACATGGATCACCAGTGTTCTTCCCAATGTGGGTTCTCCCATGGGGGATGAAGCTGGAGTGGTGGATGAAGCTGTTCCTGCATTTGTGGCATTTGCAGGGATCCCTTACTGGTGGCTCCGTTGGTGTCTGGTCAAGTGAGAGCTGGTGGTGAAGCTCTTCCCACACTGGGGACACTCGTAGGGCCTCTCCCCTGTGTGGATGCGCCGGTGCTTGATGAGGTCAAAGTTGTGCTTGAAGCCCTTCCCGCACTCAGGACAGAGGAAGGGCCTCTCCTCAGTGTGAATCCGCTGGTGCTGGAGGAGATTGGAGCTGCTCGGAAACCTCTTCTGACACTGGGGACACTCGTAGGGCTTCTCCCCAGTGTGGATGCGTTGGTGGGTCACAAGGTTGGATCTGTAGCTGAAGCCCTTCCCACACTCCCCACACTTGTGGGGCCATTCCCCGGTGTGGATCATCTGGTGGCTGATCAGGTGGGAGCTCCACTTAAAGCTCTTCCCACACTGCAAGCACTTGTGGGGCTTCTCCCCATCATGAAGCTGCTCATGGACCACCAGCTCTGAACTCTGGCTGTAGCTCTGCCCACCTTCCTGGCTCAGGGTGGCTCTTTCTTCTTCAGAGCACCCTGGGCTGGGTTTGGAGCCCCTCCTCATGGGGGATGTCTGAGGTTTTTCTTCCCTGTTGGATTCCTGTGCGCTAGAATCACTCAAAACGGCCTCTTTCACGAGGTTCTGCCTTGCAGATTTTTCCTCCCTGGTCTCCATCCTCAGTTCCTTCCCTGGGGAAGGAAGGACAAGGACAGGATGGGATTTGCCTCCATGCCAGAGGGAAGGGGAAGGAGATTCCCACAGTGCATCCTCGGCAGGATGGCGTTGGCAGCAGGGTTGTCCTGCAGCCAGGGGCTGTGCTGGGCTGGGAGATGGAGCAGGAGAGAGAGTGATATAGGATTTGACTTCCTCCTCATCTATCTGGGTGTCCTGGGGATCCTTCCTCTTCCTCACGGCCTCCTTCTCCATCCAATCAAAGTTTGGGAATGGGAAATCCTGTTCTGGGAAGAAAACAAAGGGTGCGCACATTGTCTTTTGTACTGGTTTGAAGGCAAACCTGGGGAGGGTCTAAACCAGAATTACAATTTAAAAGAAAATGAAGATCAAGGCAATGATACAGAAACACTGCCTTAAACTGACAGAGTCAGGACATAACCTGACACCCTGTTATTCAGGGTGGTGGCAGCAGTCACAGTAAATGGTGGTGCAGTCCTGTTGGAGAAATGAACACGATTCTGTCAAAGCAGTGATACTGTAGAAGGGTCTGGTCTTCCTCTGGATGTCCAGTGGTGGTTAGGGAGTTCTTGTCCTCTGGGAATTCAGTAGGCGAGCTGCTCCTGGTGTAGCAAAGTGTCAGCTTATATCCAGGTAGGAATGCTTGGATCCTCCCCCTGGGCGGAGCATCCCACAATGGGAGGATGGAATTTTATCAGTCCTGCAGTGACACTCAATGGCCCATTCACAGGAGATATCTCCCCTGGAGGGCGTTATCAGGGCTGAGTCATGGAAGAGATAAAGAACATTGCCCCACCTGTTTATAACAGTTGCTGAAGGTGGGGATTGAAAACATGCATTTGGTTACATCTTGCATGGCAACCTGAAACAGTGGGGTAATCCCTGCTCAGGGGGTGAACACCACCCCCCTTACCCAAACTGGCTCAGCTGTAAAACCCTCACCCTGGGAATGCCACACACACAGGGGACAATGTCACACTTGCCCTGCCCCAGGGGAGGGCTCTTTTTCCTGTCATTCCCTTCCTGTCCCCCCTTTTCAATCCCATTTACTTTTCAATAAAATTCATTTTGGGTTTGGTCTCATTATCACCTTAATTGGGGCAGAGGAATCTCTCTAACACTTTTCTTAACCAGACTCACCAGACTGTGAAATTATTTTTGCACAGTGAGTTTAGGCACTGTTCTCTGACCCCAAGTGCCTTTGACAACAGCATGGTTCCCTCCTCTGAGGAAGTTGTGGTTCTCTCTGGAGGAACTCTTTGAAACTGGGCTGCAGATTTCTCTGAGTGACTTATGGGAGAACCAATGAGGTAAATCGCCTTTGTGGGCCTGGAGAGTAAAGAAAATATTTTGTTGTCCTTCTATTACAGCGACCTGATGAAGGTCTTCAGGGTGAGAGAAGTGGATGAGAATCTTGGTTCATGATCAGAAGGCTGGATTTATTGATATATGATATATAATACATTATAACTACACTAAAAGGAATAAAGAGAAAAGTTGCAGAGGCTTGCTAAGCTAAGAATAGAAAGAAGAGAATGAATAACAAAGTTCTGTGTCCAGCAGAAAGCAAGGACCAACTCTCCCGTGAGTGGTCAGCAAATCCAAACACTCACAGAAGACCAATCACAGATGCTCCTGTTACATTCCAAATCAGCAGATAATTATTGTTTGCATTTTTCTTCTGGGGCCCCAGCTTCACAGAAAGGACAAATCCTAAAAGAGAGGATTTTATGAAAAAATGTCTGTGACATCCTTCCTTGAAATGTTTTCTTAAAATCACAGGAGGAAAGGGAGCAAATGATACCAGCGAGACTGACAAGGTTCATTCACCCCATGGTGAGGAACACAAGGCTGCTAAAAGTCCTACAAGAAGCTCAGCTCAAGTAGCTAAATTCCCAAATAACTCCTGAATTCCCAGGCTTGAGTGCTTTGCGAAATGTGAGAATCATTTTTCTCTTCATCCCTGTTCACCTTTGTGACAGTTACAGAGTTTACTTTCCTTTTAATGATATCTGTATTGGGCTGAATTTACACTTTTATCAGAATGTGCTAGCAGCTGAGCTGGAGCTGTGCAGGAACCAGTGGAACTTGGAATTGCCACAAAATGGTTTGTACTGTCAGTTTATTAATGTTTGGGATTTGTTTGCATTTTCATCACATCTGACTTGTGGGAAAATCAAATATTCATCAAAGTGATTTATGCAGAGTCAAGTTTGATTTCTGCCAAATTATTTTGTCCAGTGCCCAGGGTATGCTCGAGGGGTCCCTGTGCCTCTCGCCATGGGGGATATTTGGCAGGGGTTTGGGGGGGTTGTCCCTGTCCCTGTCACCCCAGGCCATTCCCCAGGGGGTCTCCATCATTCTCACCCCAGAGAATGCCTGGAGGGTCTCCCTCCCTCTCACCCCTGTGCCAGGGGGTACTCAGGGCAGTCTCTGTCCCTCTCAGCCCAGGGGATGCTCGGGGGTCTCTGTCCCCTCACCCTGGGGGATGCTCAAGGGGTCTCCATCCCTCTGGCCTCAGGCAATGCCTGTGCAGGGCTGGGGACCAGGGGCTCTGTGTCCCTCTCACCGCTGAGAGTGCTTGGGGCTGGGGGGGCTCTCCGACCTTCTCACACCTGGGGAGGCCGGGGGGGTCTCTGTCCCTTTCAGCCCTGGTGTGACCCCACCCAAACATCATTGGGCTCTGGGTGAGCTCAATCCCAAACCCTGATCCTGGTCTCAGTCTCACTCCACATTTAGACACACTCACAGTTCTGTATTTATTCTCATCCCAGTTTCAGACTCATCTATCCCAAGACCCAACCCCAACCCCAGCCCTAAAGCCAATCCCATGTCTAGCCTTAACCCCAATCCCAGCACTAATCCAAATCTCAACCCCAACTCCAATCCCAGCCCCAATTCCAGCCCCTTCCTAAATCCTCAGCCCCAAACCAAATCCCAGGTTCAGCCCTTCTGGGGGTTTGGGGGTGTCTCTGTCCCTCTGAGCCCGATGATGTTTGGGTGGGGTCACAGCAGGGCTGAGAGGGACAGAGACCCCCCAGGCCTCCCCAGGTGTGAGAAGGTCGGAGAGCCCCCCCAGCCCCGAGCACCCTCAGCGGAGAGAGGGACACAGAGCCCCTGGTCCCCAGCCCTGCACAGGCATTGCCTGAGGCCAGAGGGATGGAGACCCCCCGAGCATCCCCCAGGGTGAGGGGACAGAGACCCCCGAGCATCCTCTGGGCTGAGAGGGACAGAGACTGCCCTGAGTACCCCCTGGCACAGGGGTGAGAGGGAGGGAGACCCTCCAGGCATTCTCTGGGGTGAGAATGATGGAGACCCCCTGGGGAATGGCCTGGGGTGACAGGGACAGGGAAAAACCCCCCCAAGCATCTCCCAGGGCAAGAGGAACAGAGGCTTCACAAGCATCGCCTGGGCACCAGACAAAGTAATGTTTTTTCTTGTCAGAAATCAAAATTGACCGTAGATAAAATGCCTTGAATTTATTTTTCCCACAAGTCACTTGTGATGGAAAGGCAAATAAATCCCAAAATTTTATAAGCTTATAATAGAAGCTATTTTGTGGCAAATCCAAATTCCTTTGGTCTTGTACAGCTCCAGCTCAGCTGCTGGCACATTCTAAAAAAAGAAAAGTGGAAAATAGGCCCAATACGGATTATGAAAAGGAAGGGGAAGCTATGCGTAGCTGTCACAAAGGTGACAGGGACAAAGAGAAAAATTATTCTAACATTTGGCAAAGTCCCCCAGCCTGTGAAACAGACCTCCCCTGGAGGGGGCCAAGTGTGTCATTGTCCCCTGTGTGTGTGGCCTTTTTGGGGTGGGGGTTTTACAGCTGAGCCAGTTTGGGTAAGGGGGGTGGTGTTCACCCCCTGAGCAGGGATTACCCCACTGCTTCAGGTTGCCATGCAAGATGTAACCAAATGCATGTTTTCAATCCCCACCTTCAGCAACTGTTATAAACAGGTGGGGCAGTGTTCTTTATCTCTTCCATGACTCAGCCCTGATAACGCCCTCCAGGGGAGATATCTTCTGTGAATGGGCCATTGAGTGTCACTGCAGGACTGATAAAATTCCATCCTCCCATTGTGGGATGCTCCACCCAGGGGGAGGATCCAAGCATTCCTACCTGGATATAAGCTGACGATTTGCTACACCAGGAGCAGCTTTCCTACTGGATTGCCAGAGGACAAGAACTCCCTAACCACCACTGGACCTCCATAGGAAGACCAGACCCTTCTACAGGATCACTGCTTCGACAGAATCGTGTTCATCTCTCCAACAGGACTGCACAACCATTTACTGGGACTGCTGCCACCACCCTGAACAACAGGGTGTCAGGTTATATCCTGACTCTGTCAGTTTAAGGCAGTGTTTCTGTATCATTGCCTTGATCCTTATTTTGTTACTGAATTTGAATTCTGGCTTAGATTCTTCCTAAGGTTTGCCTTTAAATCAGTACAAAGCTCATTGTGCTCATCCCTTGTTTTCCTCCCTTGTTTTAGGAATATCCCATTCCTAAAACTCGGCCAGATGGCGGAAGACACCTCAAGGAAGATGAGGATGCCCCAGGACACCCAGGCAGGTGAGGAGGAAGTCAGTGCCCCTTTCCCCCTCTCTCCTGCTCCATCTCCCAGCCCAGAAAATCCCCTCTATGCAGGACAACCCCGCTGCCAACGCCATCCTGCTGGGAATGCACTGTGGGGATCTCCTTCCCCTTCCCTCTGGCACGGAGGGAAATCCCATCCTGTCCTTGTCCTTCCTCTACCAGAGAAGGAGCTGAGGATCAAGATCAGGGACGACAAATCCCCACAGCAGAACTACATGGAAGAGACCGGTTTGAGCGGCTCCATGGGAAAAGAATCCAATGGGGAGGAAAAGCCCTGGAGATCCCCCATGAGGAGGAGGTGCTCCAAACCCAACCCAGGGTTCTCTGAGGAGGAAAGACCCACCCTGAGCCAGGAAGGTGGACAGAGCTTCAGCCAGAATTCGGAGCTGGTAGTCCAGGGGCAGCTTCATGATGGGCACAAGCTCCACAAGTGCTTCGAGTGTGGGAAGAGCTTCAGGCAGAGCAGCACTCTGATCAGCCAGAGGATCCACGCTGGGGATTGGCCTTATGAGTGTGGGGAATGTGGGAAGGGCTTCAGCTCCAGCTCTGCCCTTGTCATACATCAACGCATCCACACTGAGAAGGGGCCCTACGAGTGTCCCCAGTGTCAGAAGAGGTTTCAGAGCAGTTCCAGTCTTCTCCGGCACAAGTGGATTCACACGGATGAGAGGCCCTTGCACTGCCCTGAGTGCGGGAAGGGCTTCAAGCACAACTTCACCCTCATCAGGCACCGGCGCATCCACACTGGGGAGAGGGAGAGGCCCTACGAGTGTCCCCAGTGTGGGAAAAGCTTCACCCAGATTTCTGTCTTAACCAGACACCAACGGAGGCACCTGGAAGGGAAGCTCTGCCAATGCTCCAATGCAGGAGGACTTTTGTGCACTGCCCCAACTTCATCAATAGTTGGAGGATCCATGTTGGGAAGAGCCCTGGTGATCCATTTTTCCTTCGGATCCATGCTAGGAAGACACCTGTCCCTTTTCCTGCCTCTGCCAATGACATGATGTGGGATGGAAGAACATGAGGGTCTTGCCATGACTGTGTCATTACATTCACTCCCACCTCACGTCATTGCCAGGGACAGGAAAGGGACACTCTCTCTCTCTCTCTCTCTCTCTGTCCCTGAGGAGAAGGGTGTGCTTTCCAGGCAGGAGGAAATACGTGGCAAGGCAGACCCAGTAAGTTGTGTTTTAGTTTTCCCTGTAAACAGTTTTATTTATACACTCTGTTATCAATATTGTTTCTGTTCCATTCGTTCCTTATATCATTGTTGTTCCCAAAAAATTGTTCTTATCCCAGACCGGGATCTTTGCCTTTGTGGTTTCCATGGGAGGTGGGAGGGCAGTGAGGGCAGCGCGGTTTTAGCAAGAGCAGGAAATTGGGGAATCCCATTCCTGAACCCTGGCCCCTGGAAACCGAGCATCCCAGCTGGTGCCAGCCCTGGTGGCCATGGCAACAGCCTTGGGAGCGGGTCCCTGGTTGGGGCTGTGGGAACCTCTTCCCTCTGGTGCCCAGGGACAGGAGTGGAGGGAACGGCTGCAGCTGAGTCAGGGCAGGCTCCGGTTGGATGTCAGGAAAAGGTTTTTGCCCAGAGGCTGCTGGGGCCCTGCCCAGGCTCCCCAGGGAAGGGTCCCAGCTCCAGGGCTCTCTGAGCTGCAGCAGCGTTTGGACAGCGCTGCCAGGCCCAGGCTGGCATTGTTGGGGTGTCCTGTGCAGGGTCAGCAGTTGGACTGGAGGATCCTGATGGGTCCCTCCCAGCTCAGCCAATTCTGTGGTTCTGGGATCCCATGAGCCTGGGGATGGGGCTGCCAATGGTTGCCATGGCAACGGGCTATGGCTGCAGGCCTGAGCTGATGTCCATGGCAACCACCCTTGGCAGGGGGTCTCCATGGAGCTGCCAAGGGACTGACCATAGCAACAGGGGGCTGGGGATGGTTGCCACGGAAACTGATCATAGCAACAGGGGGCTGAGGATGGTTGCCATGGAAACTGATCATAGCAACAGGGGGCTGGGGATGGTTGCCATCGAAACTGACCATAACAACAGGGTCCTGGTGATGGTTGCCTGCTAAGGATCACATTTGTCACAGGCACTCAGAGGGGTTCCGTGGGGACTTTCCAAGAGTCTCCAGGCTCTTCCAGAGCTGGAATGTCACAGGCACAGACAGGGGCTCCATGGAGACCTCCCTGGGCTTTCTTGGGATGGTAAAGAGCCTTGTGGTCAGAGGCAGTCACAGCCATTCCATGGTGACATCCCAGGGGACCTTGTGATGCAAAGGCATCGATCTGTCACAGGCACTCACGGGGGCTCCACAGTGACATCCCAGGAGTCTCCAGGCTGCCAAAGAGCTGGGGTGTCCCAGAAACTCACAGGGGTTCCTGTCATGGGCACAGTGGGAGCTTCAGGCAAAACCTTTATTTTCTTTTTGGAGAAACTCCTGCTGAGACATGAGATGGAGAAATTACATACTGCAGGCACCATGGATCCTCAAACCCCTGCAGGGCCCCTAGACTTCTAAAATTCCTTCTAAGAGAGGAGACTGGGAGCAGTTGCATCCAATCCCACCTCCAGACTTTGTCAAAGGTGTTAAAGATTAGACACGTGGAATTGAACTTTAATGCAATTTTCCCCCCAGGGTTAAAGATTGAATACCAGATAAATTTATATAAATACAGCTCTGATTTTTTCTTGTCATTATTAGACAGAATGGTTCATTCCCACCACAAAGTAAATGAAAAAAGGGAGTTTTTGTTACAGTCTGAGGTGGTCTGCACACAATCTTCCCCCAGAATTTCTTGTGCCAATGGGTAGGAACCACGAGAGCACCAGCACATAGACACAGACACAGACAAACACACACACACACACACACACACAAACACACAGACACACAGACACACACACAGACACACACACACACACACACACACACAGAGAAATGCTGAATGTGTCCAGGGGCCAAAGACAAAAACAAAGGAGAGTCCAGGGTACAAATACAGGGAAAGAGGGTGCAGAGTAGAGCACTGGGGATCCAATGCTCTGAGGGTTCAGGGGCGGTACACATGGAAGGGACCAATAGTAAATGCCAGTGTGGATGGTGGGAAAACAGGGGGAGAACTCACCAGAACATGAACATATAAGAGTTAAAGGGGTAGAGAAGGCCAAGGGAGAGTACAGAACTGGGACAAATTAACATAGTGCTGCAGAGCACCATGGGGAAGCCTCTTTCCTCGCCCTGAGTTGTGAGGAATGCCCAGAGCCTACAGTGTGTCTCTCCAGGGCATTTCTGCTGGCTTTTCCCTGGTAGGCTCACAGGTTTGCACAGTTGTGCAGTGTCACAATGATCTCCTTGGTTCTGCATTCCTGCTGTGGCTGCTGTGTAACAATGGACCTGTGATACCATGAGGCTCCATAGTGTCACCATGGTCCATTTGGTTACACAAGGCCCTGTTGGGACATGATGGACCCTTGGTTCCATGAGGGGCCTGGGCTCCCACAGCCCCTCACAGGGCCTTAAGACATCTCCGAGTTCCCCATTGCCCCTCATGGCCTCTCAAGGCCCTTCATGACACCTCGTGACTGATGGCCCCTCACAGCCCCTCACAGCCCCTCTCAGCCTCAGGCTTGGGGCTCCACCCAAGGCAGGAGAACAGGTTGGGCCCTACTTGTTCTGCTTTCATTTCAGTCCCTTCACAGCCACAAGTGCAGAAAGGCTGAAATGGAGCCTTTCCCCGGTGTTTCCCTCAGGGTTAACTGCGGGCTGAAGCTCTGTGCTGGCCCCGGCCCCAGCACCACCATCCCTGCAGCCGCCAGGCCTTTGCTGTCCCCCCGTGTCCGGTCCCTGTCCCCGAGTCCCGCCCGGCTCTGGCAGCAGCAGCAGCCGCAGCGCAGGGGGCGCCGGCCCGGCCCAGCCGGGGCTCCCGGCCAGGAGCAGCAGCAGCGCCGGCCCCTTCCCGCCTGCTCCTGCCTCGGCTCCCGAGGGCTTTTTCCAGCTCAATTCTGGAGCAGAGCAGCCAGCACCCACACACAGCCCTGACTGCTAAGGGCCCGCCTGTGCTGCCCTGAGCCAGCCCTCAGAGGAAGAAAGGATCGGGTTCCAGCACTGTTTTCAGCGCTCTTTGACTCACCATGAGGTGACAGGAGGAGGCTGCTGGTGCCTTTGCCTTGGGAATTTGGGATCATGGCTGCTCTTGGCCCTCTTCTGCTTGCCACTTGAACTTTATCCATAAAAATGCAAGTGCCTCTTTCAGTTGGTTCTACCCACGGTGCTTTCATGACAGTGAAGTCAGTATTTTTGTCACAGGCATAAAGATCATCAGATACTGGAATGCCCACCAGCCCCTGAACACTAAGATGAAGGGAATTAAAGCCACACAGGCCACATTTGCAGAACTCAAACACAGCCCGGTTGCTGGCGTTGTTGAAATAGAATAAACTGACAGAGGCTGTCACAGAATTTGCCTCCATAATGTGGAATTAAATTTAAAAATCCATCAGGAGAAACAGAAATCAGAACTTCTCAACTCGCTTCATTTCTCCTTCCCAGCAGCAGGAAGCGGAGATGCCCAGAGGTGTTTTGCACTGCTGCTGCCCCCAGTTTGAGCCCAGGCTCTGCCCAGTCCCAGCGGGAACCTGAGCCCAGCCCAGGGAGCTCAGCGCACACGGGGCCAGGCCCAGAGCCCCGGGCACGGCCGCCCATTGCGGGGCAGTGGCGCAGATGGAATGTCCTGCAGCCTAAACCTCCTGCTCCTGCCACACAGCGCCAGCCTTCTTCCCCTCCTCCTCCTCTCCCAGCATGGCACAATTTCCAGCTCGGAGGAGGCTGCCCCAGAGAGGGCTCCGGCTCCTGTTCCAGCCTGAATGTCCCTGCAGAGGAACAGGGCATCTTTCAGGCACTTCCACAAGCTCAGGCTTCTCACTTCATGGCGAATCTGGGATGCAAATGGCCTTGCTAAGAAAACCAAAAGCCAAAATGTATTAATAATTATTAGAAAAAATTCCCCTTTCTTCCAGGCAAAATTCACCAAGTCATTCTCTGCATTTCTCCTTTTCAGATTGTTTCAGTTGGCTGTTCTGACAGGTCCATCTTGTTCTGGTGCTTATCATGAACTGATTGTGCTCTTGATTTATGCACCAAGGCACCAGATGTGGAATCATCCACACTGAATTCAGAAACAAACTCCCTCTGTCAGAGCATTTTCACATTCCAGGTAATTTTCAAGATGTCCAGTGACAGGTTGGAATGATCATCACAACACTCTCCACTTGTGGCTGCAGGCTCTGCAGATTCTTTCTCTGCATTCAGCCAGGCTTGTATTCCCTAACAATTCTTTGTACCACCTCCTGTTTTCTTAGCCTGGAACAGGAACAATGAAAACCTTACCCATAGCACAACTCCCCAGTCCACCAGGAAAAGAAAGGACAAGTTGTCAAGTTCTCCAAACCTTTGTCCTGCTTTGCTGCAATAGTCCTGCTGCAGGCACAGTGTGGAAAGCCAAGAGAAGCCACAGTTGGTGGCACATCTTGTGACAGGAGCTCGACCTCATTCTCCAGGAAATGTTTTTGAAAAGGGCAGACAGGACTATGGAGAAGATTCCTGGAAAACTGAAACAGCTTTCCAGAAGTGAAATGAAAATAGAAAGAAATCATCTGAAATGTTTTCCTCAGTTTATTTCTGTTTTCCCCTTTTCCATCTTGCACTACTTCTCCATGCCATGAGTTCTAAATGCATCTCAACTCTAAGATCAATGACTTAGCGAGTTTTAGACACTCTAAAATACCATGAGCTGCACGAGGTTTGCCTTCCCCTGTTTTTGTTGGAAAGCAATGCTGGAGCCACAAGTGCAGCGCTTGGGTCGGGCACGAATTCCAATTCAATAACAAAATAAGGATCAAGGCAATGATACAGAAACACTGCCTTAAACTGACAGAGTCAGGATATAACCTGACACCCTGCTGGGCAGGGTGGTGGAAGCAGTCTTATTAAATGGTGGCTGCAGTCCTGTTGGAGTGATCAACGTGATTCTGTCGAAGGAGTGATCCTGTAGAAGGGTCTGGTCCTCCTCTGAAGGTCCAATGGTGGCTATAGAGCTCTTGTCCTCTGGGAATCCAGTAGGCGAGCTGCTCCTGATGTTGAAAGCCTCAGCCTATATCCATGTAGGAATGCTTGGATCCTCCCCCTGGGCGGAGCATCCCACAATGGTATGATGGAATTTTATCAGTCCTGCAGTGGCACTCAATGGCCCATTAGCAGAACGTATCTCACCTGGAGAGCATTATCAGGGATGAGTCATGGAAGCCATAAAGAACACTACCCCACCTGTTTATAGCAGTTGATGAAGATGGTGATTGAAAACATGCATTTGGTTACATCTTGCATTGCAACCTGAAACAGTGGGGTAATCCCTGCTTGGGTGGGTGAACACCACCCCCCTTACCCAAACTGGCTCAGGTGTAAAACCCCCACCCTGGGAAGGCCACACACACAGGGGACAATGCCACACTTTGCCCCCTCCAGGGGAGGTCTCGGTCCCTGTCACGCTTTTTCACAGGCTGGGCGACTTTGCCAAATGTTAGAATAATTTTTCTCTTTGTCCCTGTCACCTTTGCGACAGCTACACAGAGCTTCCCCTTCCTTTTCATATTCTGTATTGGGCCTAATTTCCACTTTTCTTTTATTGGAACCTGCCAGCAGCTGAGCTGGAGCTGTGCAGGACCAATAGAATTTAGATTTGCCACAAAACAGCTTCTATTGTCAGTTTATAAAATTTTGGGATTTGTTTGCGTTTTCATTACGTGACTTGTGGGAAAAGCAAATATTCATTGAAGTATTTTATGCAGAGTTAAGTTTGATTTCTGCAAAGTTTATTTTGTCCGGTGCCCAGGGGACGCTCTGTGCCTCTCACCCTGGGGGATGCTTGGAAGGGGCTGGGGAGGGTCCCTGTCCCTGTCACCCCAGGCCATTCCCCAGGCGTTTGTCCTTTTCACCCCAGGCCATTCCCCAGAGGGTCTCCATCATTCTCACCCCAGGGAATGCCTGGGGGGTCTCCCTCCCTCTCACCTTGTACCAGGGGTGCTCGGGGCAGTCTCTGTCCCTCTCAGCCCAGGGGATGCTCGGGGCAGTCTCTGTCCCCTCCCTCTGGGGGATGCTCGGGGGGTCTTCATCCCTCTGGCCTCAGGCAATGCCTGTGCAGGGCTGGGGACCAGGGGCTCTGTGTCCCTCTCACCGCTGAGGGTGCTCGGGGCTGGGGGGCTCTCCGACGTTCTCACGCCTGAGTGAAGGTGCAAATGACACCGTGAGAACGCAACCTGTCGATCTGCTCGAACTCGGATTGTACTGAACAAGAAATGGAAAGGAGCGAGGGAGAGAAAGAAATCAGAAATGTTCTCAGAGCGAAAGGAAGAGGGAAAAGCCCCAACCCGGACTCCGCAGATCTCGGGGACACCCGCAGGGCGCAGCGCCTTTCAAAATTCCAGCCAATCAGAAGAGGCGCTAACCAATTTCCAGCCAACCAGAGCATTTCTCGCCGATGACTCACCGGTTGCCAGGCGGGCCCGCAGAGCCCGGCGGCCCCGGAGCGGAATTTGGGGCTCGGGCCGGGGGACGGATCCGCCCCGGGGGGGTCCCCGAGCCCCTGCCCAGCCCTGGGGCCGATCGGGGGCTCCCCCAGCCAGCAGCCGGTGCTGCGGGGCCGCGGGGCAGAGCGGTGGGAAAGGGGGGTCCGGGCTGGCAGCGGAGGAACTGCGGGAGGAAGAGGAGGGAGAGGAGGGAGAGGAGGAGCGGGAGCGGGAGAATGGCGGCGCTCGCAGCGCCCGCACGCCGAGCCTGCAGCACCCCCTGCCCCGGGAGCATCGCCCCCAGCCCCGAGCCGCAGGGGAGGGCGGAGGCCGAGCTCGCCCCGGCTCCAGCCAGGGGTCTCAGGGAGGATTTTTTGGAGAGTGTTCGGAGCCGGCAGATCCCGGACTCGAGCCCCGGATACCTCCGGGCTCCCTAAGAGGAGCTTTTTCGGGGGCAGAGAAGCCGCGATCGCCCCTCGGGAGGGTTCCAGGGGTCCACGTGGGGATGGCCCGGTACCGACGGGGCGGGACATTGGTTTTGGGGATTCCCGTGAGAGCCGGGGCTGTGGAACGGGGGACGCCCGGGGCGGGGAGAGGCGATACCGGAGCTGGGGGACCCCCGGCAGCCCGGAGATGAGGCGGGGACGGGACCCCCTGACCCTGAGAGGGGTGTTCTGGGGTGACTTCATGATGCTCGTACCCCATCAGTCTGTTTAGCCCAGAAATGAGTTCTGCACCTTTAAGTTTGATTCTGAGAGCGCAGGGGAGAAGGGAGAAGCAGTGGTTTGTTTTCATACACTGCACTCACTCCTCCACATTCCTGCTCCTGGACTGTTGTGATGCCTTAAGGAGCTGGAACAGTGGCCAGATGGAGCTGATAGGAATAAAGTGGATTTTTACTGAAATGATTTCAAAGGCCACACCCTGGCAGTACCGGAGGCACAGCTGTGGCTCTTCCTGGATGGCTCCAAGATGGGAGCAAAAGAGGGCTTGGTCATGAGATCTCACATTTTTATGAGTTTTAGTCTATTTGCATATAGGAGTTAACTGCCCAATTAATAGCTTCAAATTATGAAGTTTAATCCTCCTTGCTTGCTTGCCCGCCCTCCTCTTTTCATGTTGTTTATGCTTTGGGCCTGAAGTTTGAAGAGATTGTCCTTGAGTCTCCAGCTAGAAGATGATTGTTTTGTCTTCACCACCCTGTGAAAAGATCCCAGTAACACTTAATATAAAGCTAAAAGCTGCACACCAAAACAGAACAGAAAAACTTAAAACCTAAGGTATCAGTTGTCTGCTGACAGACAGCAGGACAGAGCTCTCCTTTGCTTTTCGTTAGTTTTAACTCTCTGAGGCAGAGAAGTTCCCTGGAGTATGGTTTTTCTTTTTCTTTGGAGCTGTTTAAACCTGCTCTGGACTGAACACCCAGAACACCGCTGGCAGCTCCCACCTGTGGCCCACCAGGCTGAGCCTGGGCCGCAGCATTTCCAGCAGTGGAAGGACTGACATGAGACTGATTAGAGACTGAGTGAGCTGAGCTACAGCCCACAGAAGGACTTTCTGAGATTGTCATCTCTTTTGTAGCAGCAAGAGGTTTTATTGTTTAATGTTGTTCATTTTTTGTGCTGATGAATGCTTTGCCTGTTAAATAAAGAGGTTTTTTCCCCTTTTCTCCGAGGAAGTCTTTTCCCGATCTGGTTGGGGGAGTGGCTGCTTGAATTTGCTTTTTAGAGAAAACCCCTTTGGAGGTTTTCTCCCAAATTTGCCCTAATCCAGGACAGGGTTGCGGGAAGAGAGAGGACCCCCAAGTGACTGGACTAGGGGGAGGCTGGAGTGGGGGACCCTGAAATCCCCCAGCATCCCTAAGCAGGACCCTGGAGAGAGGGATCCCCAGGACCCATGGGATCCCCAGCAGCCCTGAGACAGGGGACCACCAGAACCCCAGAGGGATGAGACTGGAAATGGGATGCTCCTGGTGGCTTTTTTTAATTCACTCTTGATTTTTGGAAATTTTTATGGGCACCAGATAACTTCTGGAGATGGATTTGGTTGGGAGGAATTCCCAATCCAAGGATTCACACCTTGTTTTACCCCAAACCAGGATTTCCCATTCCCAAACCTTCACCTGATGGAGGAGAAGGCTGCGAGGAAGAGGAAGATGCCCCAGGATACCCAGGCAGGTGAGGAGGAAGTCAGTGCCCCTTTCCCCCTCTCTCCTGCTCCATCTCCCAGCCCAGAAAATCCCCTCTATGCAGGACATCCCTCCTGCCAATGCCATCCTGCCGGGGATGCACTGTGGGGATCTCCTTCCCCTTCCCTCTGGCACGGAGGGAAATCCCATCCTGTCCTTGTCCTTCCTCTACCAGAGAAGGAGCTGAGGATCAAGATCAGGGACGACAAATCCCCACAGCAGAACTACATGGAAGAGGCCGGTTTGAGTGGCTCCATGGGAAAAGAATCCAATGGGGAGGAAAAGCCCTGGAGATCCCCCATGAGGAGGAGGTGCTCCAAACCCAACTCAGGGTTCTCTGAGGAGGAAAGACCCACCCTGAGCCAGGAAGGTGGACAGAGCTTCAGCCAGAACTTGGAGCTGGTAGTCCAGGGGCAGCTTCATGATGGGCACAAGCTCCACAAGTGCTTCGAGTGTGGGAAGAGCTTCAGGCAGAGCAGCACCCTGATCAGCCACCAGAGGATCCACGCTGGGGATTGGCCTTATGAGTGTGGGGAATGTGGGAAGGGCTTCAGCTCCAGCTCTGCCCTTGTCATACATCAACGCATCCACACTGGGAAGGGGCCCTACGAGTGTCCCCAGTGTCAGAAGAGGTTTCAGAGCAGCTCCAGTCTTCTCCGGCACAAGCGGATTC